>NW_024871414.1:0-335726 GCF_019054845.1 Dipodomys spectabilis | reverse complement strand
AAAGAAAGAAAGAAGGGAGGAAGGGAGGGAGGGAAGGAAGGAAGGAAGGAAGGAAGGAAGGAAGGAAGGAAGGAAGGGAAAGAAATAGGGAGAGAGAGGGGGAGAGAGAGAGGGAGGGGAGGGAAGGAGGGAAGGAAAAAGGAAGGGAAGGGAGGGAAAGTAAAGAAAAGAAAAAAAGGAAAAGGAAAAGAAAAGACAAGAAATGAAAAGAAAAGGCTACAAATAGCATGAGCTTTAGAGACAGGTATTCTGGGCTTTGTTTCTTGATTCTAAGTTTTCCATCTCCCTCCCAGATATGTGAGGTCGATGGAATTTAAGATTGACTCATAAAAGTCACTTGCAACATTTCTACTTTCTCTTTCTCCACTTACTGGAATGGTTATCGCTGCAGCAGCGAAAATCATTGGAAAGAGGATATTCTATTGGCAGATCCTGATTTTGCCAAGGACACTGGCTATTGGCAGGGTCCTCCATCAACAGGAGTCCCTAAATGGCCACAAGAAGAAACCTGCACTGCTGACTGGGTCGCCTGCCAGAGACTGCTGCATGCCTAGGAAACCAATTCCTATTACTGCAACCATTTGTTATGTAGTCCTACTTGTTACTCGCAGTCAGCATTGCCCTAACAAATGCACCCATTTGCACGTATCACCAAATCAGGGGAAAATAAGTTCCCAGGGTCTCTAACGCTTATGTATGATCTTCCAGGTATTTTCCAGTTCTTCATTTAAAGTTTCACAATGCCTGGAAAAGGAAAGTTTCCCTTTACGTGTGATGTGTCATGGGGAACAATAAAGAGCGTAGGATCAGAGCATGACTAGAATTTTATTGATGACCCAAGGCAAAATAAAATTCAGCCTTCTCTTTCACAGCAATATTAGATCTGCTGCTCTTTCAGCAGTAAAATCTTGTTTTGTCAGCAACTACTGAGAGTAGATATGGCTCAGAGGATGCATAAAAGCCTACATATAAGGTAACTAGCTATTATGTTTAGAAAACCTTGTTTTTCTTCTCATCTCTTTTTTGTTGCAAGGTAAGTGCACTCTAAGGTTTCATATTTTAAATAACAATAAAAATTGTCTTCAGAAGGTACGATGCCCTAATTAGATAAGATAGGAGAATGGTGTGCAAATACGCAAGGACATGCAATGAATCACAAATGTTAGATGTGAAAGTGCTTAAAGATCACTGAACACCACCCCTCACGCTAAGAAGAAGAAAGCAAGGCAGAAGGTTTACCTCATCCAACCAGCCGCAGGGCTACTGGGCATTCTAGCACAGAGAGGCCTAAATTCAGCTCCCAGCCCTTTCTTCAGATATTATTCATTTCTAAGGTAGCTCATCTCTCAAGGCTTCAGAACTAGGGTATCATGTTTGTACTGTGATATCACGTTCAACTGCTTCTTCAAAAGTGATATGATGTTAACATTTATTCTGTGATACTGAGTTAGAATGAATAACAGTTCCAAGGTCTACCAAAACCTAGTACCTGGATGGTGCTCAATAAATGCTGAAGAGTTGAGGTTATGTCTTACAAAGATTGTGGCCCAACATAAGATCTGCAATATGCCTCATCATTTTAACAGTATGGGTTTTCTATTTTTTAAAGTTTCAAAAAGACAAAGAGAGATCAAAAGCTAAATACTGAACATTCCTCAGGACTCAAATACATTTTATAAATTCAACATTAAAAAATCACTACATATATGTATGTATATATGTATTATGTACATATGCAAATATTCACAAGATAGACCAGAAAACAAACTTTGATTTCAAAGGATTGAAAATCTACTGAAATAAAAAAATACATAAATACAATTATACTAGATATCAGTAACTGAAAGATATCTGGAATATCTAAAACTTCAGAAGTAATTCAATTGCTGGGGGCATGGCTCAAGTGGTAGAGCATCTACTAAGTGAGCACAAGGCCCTGCATTCAAGCTCCAGTACCACCAAAAATAATAATAATAATTAATTTGAAATAAATCACCAATAAAAGGAAAAAAACTCACAAAAGAAATATGTTTAATATTTTTACTAGAGGATAATGCAAACTCAAAATATTAAGGTTTATGGTTGTGAGTTGAAGCTGAGGCAATATTTAAAAAGAAATTTATATCTCCAGATACATTAAAGAAAAAATATTTAATAACAATTATCTAGCATTCACCTTAAGAAACTAGAAAAATAAGAGCAAGTTAAGCCCCCATTAAGTAGAGGGGAAATCTTCTTTTAAATGTGGAAATAAATGAAATATAAACTAAACAAACAAAAAGGAAAACAAAGAGAAATCAATAAACTGGAAGTGACAAATATCATCAAACATTTGAGAACAAAGTAACAAACATCCATTCCTAAAACAATGTATTTCATATATATATATATGTATATAAATATAGATAAATCTACTTGTATAAATGAGGTTACATACATATATATGTATGTGTGTGTGTGCCCAACTAAAAGGCAGAAATTTCAACTAAAATGCAAGAACTTGCTTCAGAAAGAGAGGGAAAAAATCTTGAAATGTATAGAAAAGTTAAAAGAGAAATTCACAGAAAAATATATGCCATGTAAATATGTCAGAAAGCTAAAGTGGTAATCATAGTATTACACAAAGTAGACCTTCAAACAAGAGATATTACTAAGAATGAATATAAATCATAATCATAAATTAAAAAGACATAAGGGTGCCAAATGTGAATTTACCTAAAAAATACAACTTCATAATAGAGCAAAAACTGACAAATATATTTAAATAGAATAATTCAATCATTATAATAATCAGATTCTTTGCCAATTTAATCATGACTTATGACAATCACTCAAGGTTATTTTTATGTTGTTCATAGAACTCTGTTCACAGTAGATGTGTTTTAAGATAATAATATAATAATAAGATAATAATTGAACAGAATTAATCTAGTCAGGCTATGACATTTATTTAGGAATACAACCTTATTTTTTCACTAACCCAGTCTCAATGATCATATGGTACAATAAATTTTTAAATATGTAGGATTTGTTTGCTTTTTTTTAAAAAAAAAATTTCTTTTTATTTTGACTGTGCTGGGAATCAAAATGCAACAACAGCAACTAATTTTCCCAAGAAGAATTCAAATAAAGTAGATTAGCTACAGCACTAAAGAATGGAATTATTGGGTTCCACCCCAGTCTGTATAATTACAATCATGAAGCTGATGAGTTTGTACAAATGCTGGGCATGTGAAACTTAACATGAGCACTTGAGTCAATAAGAGAAATGGGCCAAAAGTCAATCCAAGATCTTGCCCAGGAGGTTACAGAGTTGCCACAAAGCAGAACTAATACCTACAAAAAGACCCGAGTCTAAGTGGGCAGGCTCATCTACTAAGAATGGGCGGAAGACATGGGGGTTGACAGAGATGGGGGTTTTCAATGAGGGCTAAGGATTAAGATTCCTGTATTTCCATATGGCAGTATTGTTAATTGTCAGGTGAAACACGAACTTCTGAATAGGAACGATATCAAAGCTCAGAACTGTTGGTTGACAACTCTAAGGATGGGACCTCAAGTGCACAAAAAGTCATTCCAATGACCATATTAGTCATAGGAACTGATGAGATCAAATGGTATTATCTACTTCTGTTTCACAGTAAAAGTTAAAAGACTGTGGAGGATCTCTGGATTGAAATTTTTGTTTTTCACAGAAACCTGAACATTTCCAAACTGAAAGATCTTTAGAGAGAAAGTGAGCTTCCAGAGACCCTTCAACAAAGCAAAAGCAGACCAAGCTCATAGAGACCACTGTGCAAGGTCAATGATGGAGGGAAGGGTGTACCAGGCCTCCACTTTCAATCCAGCCAGGGCCAGCTCTGCCTTTCTGGAAGGGTGACTTCATTGAGGAGCTGCACCATCAAGATGGATTAACCTTACATTTTATTAGTCGTTTAATTCTTCTTTTTTCCCCCTTGGCTTCTGAGAGGACTTCTCTCTTGGCTCCTTTCCCTGAGTTCTGGAAAATTCTTACTACTGGTTTTCTAAGCCCCACTGAGACTGTGTATGCCTCACAAAAGCTGGACTTAGATTTCATTCTGCAGGGAATTTTTTTTAACAAAACAGATTTCCATTTGCCAGGCACCGAATGCCAGTGATCACTGTAGTACCTCAGTTGTCCCGGGTAATCCTGTGCCCAAGTCCCTCCACCCATCACCAGATCAGTTACTTACTGCATAAAAATTGTGTGGAGAGAGACACCATCCAGCTTCTGTTTCAGGGAAAGCCCTCTAGAAATACTCTGCTTCCATTTGCAAGGAGGTGACCATACACCTTCACCTTAGTACTACATGAAATGAATTTTAACATCAACATCCAAAGCCATGGCCTATAGAAAAAGAAAATTTCTAAGACAACATGCCTTTGATTTCCCAGTCTCCCAGATACTTGCATAAGGAAAACAGAGACTATAGAGATGCTCAGAACAATTTTGTTGCTTCTGGAAAACACAAAGCCAGCAGCATTCCTGAGTAGATAAAGAATCAAGCTCATTACAGGGCAAAATAGAAACTAAGTTAATGGGTAGAACTAATGAATTGTCTTGTCACCTTCCCATCGCTCCCACTGGCTGTAAATGAGGAAGTTAGGTTCAGTTATCTCTGAAGCCTCCATAAAAAACTCTAAGTCTCTGTGGTCTCTGGAGAGTGGCTCCAAATAAATGGACTTTTTATTATTGTTGTTGTAGTAAAGGTGATGTACAGAAGGGTTAGAGTTACATAAGTCAGGTAATGAGTACATCTCTTTTTGAGTGGTGTCACCTCTTCCCTCATTTTCTCCCAACCCCTCCCCCACCCCAAGTTGCATAGTTCATTTTCAACCTAGTGTCTAGTGAGTATCACTGCTGAATTAGTTGACCCTTTGTCCCACCATACCTGTGATCCTCCTTACCCTCCCCAAAACTGATGAACTTACATACGAGACAAAAGGTACAGAAATCAAAAACAGCAACAAGGGAGGAAAAAAAGAAGCAAAATAACATTTAACCTCTTATTTCCGTTTCTTTGGCATTCGTTTCAATAAACATCATTTTATATGATCATATGCCTATAGTGATTGAGCCTTTGGGATCCTCTCCTAAGAATATTCTCCTTTAGTCTCACTGTGTGAATGTTTTGAGTCCTGTATGATTTATCATGTCTAAGCGTATTTTTTTTTGTCTTTTACCATCCATTGTGTTTACTTGTAGATTTTTAGGCACATTCTAATTACAACAAATTAGGGAAAACATGCAGCCTATGTTTCGTTGGGTCTGGCTTACTCCACTTAATACAATTTTTCCCTCTTTCTATTTCCTTACAAATGGTACAATATTCTTTCTAATGGAAGCATACACTTCTACTGTATATATGAACCACCTTTTTTCTTGATTCATTTATCTGCTGAGTGACATCTGGGTTGATTCCATATCTTGGCTATGGTAAAGAATGCTGCAATAAACATGGCTATACACAGGATGGAGGAAAGTCTCTTCAACAAATGGTGCTGGCAGAATTGGCTATACACATGCAGAAAACTGAGGCTGGATCCTTATATATCACCCTGTACCTGAATCAATTCTAAATAGATCAACGACCTCAATATAAGGCCAGAAACATGAAAATATTACAGGCTCCTAAAATATTAGGGCTCCTAAGCACAGCAACAAATCAAAGAAAGACTGGATACATGGGATTGCATCAAACTGAAGGGTTTCTGCATGGCAAAGGACATAGCTAGCAAGATAAATAGAAAGCTTACAGAATGGGAGAGGATTTTTACTAGCTATGCATCAGACAAGGCCCTCATATCTAAAATACACTTGGAGCTCAAAAAATTAACCCCTCCCCCATAAGCCCTCAAAGAAACAACAATCAAATAATAAATGGGCTAAAAATAAACCTTAATAACAGACTTCTCTGTCCTGACCCACAGGACTTCAACCAGGGCAGTGAACCTAAGCGAGAAGGAATGAAGGGACAAGAGACACGAAGAATGACAGCAAGACAAGGATTCTGATCAAGCTGCCAAATTGTTATTTTTCACACAGGGGTATTTATATGCTTAGAATAAGGAAGCTTTTTCATTGGCCGTAGCAGCTGTAGGATGTTTGCTTAGGGCAGTGAAAAGGTGGTCGTTAGCAGCTACCGGTTGTTTGTATGAGGCAGGATGAAAAGACCGGATTCTGTGAACAGCCTCCTGATGTTCCAGTGAGATAGTCAAGCCTATCATGCAGATAGACTCCCTGTAGGGCTCCCAACACTTCTCAGAGGAAGAAGAATGGCCAATAGATACATGAAGAAATGTTCAACATCCCTGGCCATAAAAGAAATGCAAATCAAAACAACAATAAGATTCTACCTCATCCCAGTAATGGCCCATCCCAGAATGGCCATTATCAAGAGAACTACCAATAAAACCAGAGGGGATGTGGCCAAAAGGGAACACTACCACACTGTTGGTGGGAATGTAAATTGGTTCAGCTATTCTGGAAAGCAGTATGGAAGTTCCTCAAAAGACTAAATATAGTGCTTTTCCCTATGACCCAGCCATCCCACTCCTGGGCATTTATCCAAATGACCACAAACACTAAAGCTAAATGGACTCTTAATGTGATACCTACCAACACTTGGTGAAAATATGGCGCACATTTTGTAGGTACCAATACAGAATCAGTATGCCTAAAATACAAAGTTTTAAAGAAAGGTGCAAGGTAGACATTTAAGAATTAAAAAGACGTAGCTTAAACCTAATTTTTTGTAGCGTATCCGCATAAGGTTTGAATAATAAAGCACTTGAATCCACAAAGTATTTCACAAATCCAGTGTGTGTATGTGTCTGTGTGTCTGTGTGTCTATGTGTGTCTGTATGTGCATGTATACGTGGTACTGGGGTGTTGAACTGAGAACCTTGTACTTACAAAGCTGGCTGGCTATCTATGAGCTGTGCCTCCAGTTCTGCGTATCATTGGTTATTTTTTAAGACAGGGTCTCGCTTCTCACCTTGGCACACCTACTGCATAGCTGGCATCACGGGCACATACCACGGTGTCTAGCTTCTGTCTATACAAACAGACTCTCTTAAGATTTTTCTACTGGAGTTGTCCTACCATGATCCTCTTGATCGTAGCAACCCCAGAGACCTTGGGATAATGGGCGCAGGCCAGCTCTGAGTCACTAACCTTTCCTCCCTAATCTTGGCCTTTGGCCACAATCTTCCTGTTCTCAGCCTTTTGTGTAGCTAGGATTATAAGTATGCGTGACAGATGCCAGCATAAATCCAAAGCTGTGATCATTATTTACCAGCATATTTCCTAATGCCAAGTGGAGGTTATACCTGCATGAGTCTGTAGGAATGTTTGTTATCATTCAGGAAAGGATGTCATGGGATAAATTTTAAGAACTATCTTTCAGTATTTTGAATTATGCTGGGCAGTACCAGCATAATGGGAAGACACAAAAGATTTACAATCCCTGGACATAACAGAATGGCTCCAATTCCCATTCATCTGGGATTTTGAGAACATGGTTCTCCATTTCAAAATGTCCTAATAGTTATGAATGGTTTGTTTTTGATACAAGTACCTAATGTGTTTTTCTATCAGATTAGTTCATTATGGAATAATGTACATCAATTTCATGCATAATTTGCACATTTATAGCTGAAATTTCAAGTAGAAACATTATCATTAAATGTTGATTCATGAAGCAAAATAAAATATTTTTAATTCCAACTCAGACATGTTTATTGAGCCTTCAAGAGCTGAGATTTTGCAAAGATATTAGTGGATCCCCAAGGAGACTTCTTTTCCATGTTAACTCTCCAGTCCTGCAGCTGCTGCTTACAGTAGAACTTTTAGATGCAGACAAGAGTCTTTTCCTTGCAAAAAGAAGTTGCTCTTGATCTCCAGGCTAGTTAAACTATGGCCTGTGGGCCATGTCCAGACCACTGCCTGTTCTGGTATACCTCTTGGGATAAGTGCAGCTATTACATTTTTTAACACTTGTCAAAAAAATGAAAGAGGGAACAAAATACATTTTTCAATTCAGGCAAAAATTATGTACTTTCTTATCAGTTTCTAATAAGTTTGGAACACAAACTCATTGGTTTACTTATTGTCTATGATTGCTCTCATGCTGTAATATCAAATACCATAACAGATATCAAAGCAACTACAACCTCTGTTTATCTTCTAGTCTTTTAGAGAAAAAAAATACCTATCCCTATCCTACAACTATAGAAAGCTGTTTTGCCCTATACACAGAAAAATATATTTCAGCCAGCAAGGATGAATCTTTCCATTTGTCACACCTGAGGGCAAAGTAAAAAAAAAAATATCTAATGTCGATGCTTGGCTTCTCACAATAGAAAGCCTGACAAAAATATCCCCTTTTTCTTTCTACAACTTCTGCCACAGTTGCTCAGGTTCAATTACTTACTTAAAACCAGTCCCCTGTCCCCTGTCCCCTGTCCCTGTCCCCTACCATCAGGAGTTCACCCCACTGATTACTAAAGGAATCTTGTTTGTTTGTCATTCCAAACCCAACCAGCTTTCCTCATGACCCTGAGTGAGAATCCATTTTCTATTTGTCTGGCCTGTAAATAAACTAAATAAGGCTGGGATACAAATGCAGTCTTCTCACTGGGCATGTTTCTAATATACCACGTACCTTAACACTTGGAAGATGCTAGGTAAATCTTGAATGGCTTAATTAATGAAAAATAAGCAAGAATGTAAGAGAAGAAAGGGGTAAACAAAGAATTTCCTGGAAAATGTGTTTTCTTCCCCCCCCCTTCCAAAAAAAAAGATAGTTCTATTTCATCATCTGAAAAAAAATAAGACTACAACCTATGGAACTTTGGCTATGTTGAATTCCATTTTTTACTCTTATGGCTGATGTACCAAATTACTACAGAACAAATGGCCTAAAACAACATAAATTCACCCCACCACTTCAGAGACCAGCAGTCTAAAAATCAAGGCATTGATAGAGTCACATTTCTTTCTAGAGATTTGGGGGAAAGATTCAATCTCTTGCTTCTTCTAGCTCCCATCACTTCTAGCTGCATCACTCCACCTTAAGCCTAAGGATTTATGAACCTCCTCATGTGTGTGTGTGTGTGTGTGTGTGTGTGTGTGTGTGTGTGTGTATTCTCCTGTTACTATAAGGGACTCTTGCCACTGAGTGAAAATCCTTCTAGGTAATCTAGGATGCTTTCAAGCTTATTAGTTACCTCTAGAAAGTGCCTTTTTGCAAATCAGACCACATTCACAGACTCCAGGAAGAAGAACATGAACAGCTTGTAGGGGTTACTGTTCAACACACTGTACTGGGCATCAGAATGCAAGGACAAGTCAGATCTCTGATGCCACTTCTCAGATACAAAAACACAAGCAATAAAGTGGTGGGCTTAGCACTTGAGGTGCTTATTTAAGCATATTCCCTTACCTATTATGGTATTTCACTGCCCAGAGCCACCATCTGAACTGCCCCAACATGGAGACAAATACACCAAGTTGTCTTTAGGTCCCTCTGTCCCTACATCTGCTTATAGATCAGAACAGTCCACCTGGCTTACAAAAAATAAAGGCTGTTTCACAGTCACCAGAAATCCTTCATTTGCCTGCAGGGTTCTCTAAAATTAAAGTTCTTGTTTCTGGTAGTAAATTTTTGCTCAGTGCTTCTTACGGTTCACAGAAAATTGAATTCATCAATTTGCACGTGGTTCAAATAAGCAGTGGACTTTAAAAAAAATTCGAAGACTATTTTATCTTCATCTCACTCTAGCCATCTTGTAAAGGTACAGATTTTTAAATTGGGGTGGAAATGACTGGAGTATCTCTGGGATAGGCAAGGAGGTGGGACTGATAAAGGAATGTGTGGTCACTAGAACTACATGTCAGTGTCATGCTAATGGACAAAAACTGTCTGCATTCCCAAGGCCTCTTCAAGTTTCTAGGTTTCACATTCAAATTACAGTCATTCCTCCTGAAAATCGCCCTCCTAGTGGCCTGAGAAATTTAACTTACTTCCCAAAGGAAACAACTGCCCTCTTTTGCAGCTAGATTGGAACTGTTATAGATCATGCCAAGTCAAAGGGAAAATACAGTGAAGGAAATGAAAGGGTCAAAAGTCAACCACCTGGAAATGTATGTCAGTCCTAATGCTCAGGGCTCCTTTGCTGCAAACAAATATCATACTTTCATACCACTGCCCAATAAAGGGAAACCTTTGACTTGTGAGTTGTGGAAAAGGCAGAATGAGTCAAACCTATCCTTCACTTTGGCGAAGAGTGAGAAAGCTTTTTATTTGGTTGCTTTTACCTCTGTTGGAGGCAAGGCTGATTTAGTAAGACAGGAAATTGACAGGGATTAGGTAACCTCTGCTTACCTGAGTATCTCATGGCAATTACCTTAGTTCAGGCGCACAACTACCCTGAAAAGTAGGAAAATTATCTACATGTTTCAATTGAGGAAACCCAGGCTCAGAAACCCTAAAAGACTTACCAAAGTCTATAGTTAATTTGCAATGATATGGGGTAAGCCAAAGAAATCCCAAACATTGAGCTGACTTGAAGTAATTCTTTCTTTCCTGCTCCTGCCAGCATCTATAAACATATACTTGTAAAATAATGACAGGCTAAATCTTGCAATCAAGTTATTATAGCACTCCAGTAAGTCTGCAAGTGGCATGTTGTGTTCACTAAGGACGATCAGGATATGACATTGTCTCCTTTCATTACACCCAGCCAGCAGACTGTCAAACCCCTACTGCTGTGATCTGTTCTGTAAGGTTGACTGCTTGATTGCTATGAATAATTGGATGCCATTAATAATGGTCAGCTTCAGGATACAGGAAGTTGGCCAAGCATGGTAATTGTATTTTGAATTCCAGCAGATTACTTCCTAGGGAGCAGAAAGACTATGCTATGGAATACAGTTTTCTGAAGTACAATAGAGATAATTACCTCCCTAGAGGTGAAAGGGACAGGGTAAGGGCTCCCTTAATAACAGGCGTGACCACCTCTAGTCAGAAGCATAGAGGACAATATTGCGTGAGTGTTGGGAAGCCCAGTCATTATGAAAAGTCTTCTGTAGTTAACTTCCCTATTCCTTCATTCAGATTAACACTGGAGCTCTGTGTATTAGGAGATCACTACCCAAATTTCGAAATACCAGTGAAGTCACATCAATTAATACAATTTACATCCATCTAAAAATGTCAAGCGTAAATCTTTTGGCTGTTAAATATCCACAACATATTCATGACTATATCATAATTATAGAAAACAGTACTTTTCCCTTTTTGAAGGAAGCCTATTCAAAAGTGAAGGCTTTTAAGAAATCTTCCAGATCAATTGAGAAATATGAAAAAATTCAAAACAGACTGTAAAGAAGGTACATTTTATAATCCTACTGAAAGGAAGAAATAATAGTGATTTTAGTGGGTGGTAAAAGACTGGCATTTGAGAAGCAGGAAAGAAAGATAAAGCAACTTGGGTCTCATGGTTTCAACTCCATTAGTTGTCACTTAGTATGAACACTGTTTGCTAAATTGGGAAACAGTGAAAGCAGAACAAAATTAAAGTTAAAACTCACCAGACCAGAGGTAAAAGTGAATGAACCAGGGATAGAAAAACGGGAACAATGATACAACTTGCTTGGATTCCCATCAGCTTCTCCAGCATCTGTAGGGATCTCTAAGGAGCTAGAGCATCTTGCCTTTGAAGCACAACAGGATTGATCACATGAACTCTGCAATGTGAGATGAGAAGAAACAAATGGTATAGACAGACTTCTATATAAGAGTGTCAGCTATGAACTTCTCCTAAGAAAGTACCTTTGTGACCTTGTGTTATGATATTAAGCACTAGTCTCTTGGATATGGTACCAAAAATTCACAAAGAAGACAATCCCTCAGGGAAAATGTTCAGACACCCACTGGCTTTCTCTTTTGTCCAACAGAGAAAGGGGTCCCCATGCACTCAGAGGAATACAGTCTGAGACTAAGTAAGAAGGAGTAGCAGAGATTTGTGTGTGATGTATGTGTAAGTATGTATATTTGTGATACGTATAACTGATGTGTGTTGACTGTATATGTATATATATATTTATGTATGTTGTGGATGTATGCATGTCATCGCTGTCCATGTGGTGTGTATGACATACATATAGTATATGTATTGTGTGCCTGTGTGTGTGTACATGCGTGCATGTAATCTCCAAACACTGAGAGAGGACTTAGAGGAACCAGTAACTAAACAAACATCTAGGAGGGCCTAGGAGCATCTGAGAAATTTGCCTCACCAGAGTAACAGAGCAGACATGATACAGAATGTCCTTAAGCTTGCAGAAAAGGCAGAGATAGCTAGATGAGTGGAAAGCAGCTCTTCGTTCTCACTAGTGTAATGTAATCATAACCACCCCCTAAAAAAGGGATTTGATTTTTCCTATGCCAATGCTTTGATTCATAATAAAGTTGCAATTTTCAAGCTCCTATTACCTCATTGTGTTTGGTCTCTCTTGGGGTTATTTTTATTTCTTTATCTCTTATGAAGCAAACAAAAAAAAATGGTTCTATAAGAGAGTACTAGCAAGCCTCTGAGATAGAGTAAATTAGCTATTTCCTGCCATCTTTTCAGCCACTATGAAATTGCCTGAGGGTGTAGAAGAGAAAAGGTGAGAGAGGAGGTCGAGGCTATCTAGAAGCCCATCTTTTATTCATCTCTCCAGAAAGCTGTGGGTATTAACTAATTATGCTACTTAAGCATCTCTGTAGGATAAAGGAGGGTAATTCAGCTGTGTCCTACTTTAAAATGATTTACAGACATCGACTTTATCAAAAATATAAATTACAAAATGAATCATAAAATCTACTTATAGAAAGGTTCAACATAAGGTTGAATTTTTGAAAGAATATCCCTATATTGCATATAAAATGTAAAAAAAAATTACTTCATTTGTAAAGCTTGAATTATCCTTCTACAAAAGTCATTATTTTTTAAAAAATCCAAACGGATTTTTTTAAAGCTAAACAAATGCATGAGAAGATTCATTGTAAAATTTATAAAAAGATTTCTTTAAGTAGCATACCACTTCCACAGCCCATTCCCAAGAATCTGGTTTGCCAGAAATAAATGCAATTTCAGGATTTTCAGAGTTAAATATGTCTGTGTTTGTCTAGCTGCTTCCTTAAGTAAATAACAAAATTAAAGATCTGAGAATTTAGCAGTCATGCACAGATTGTTTTATAATTAAGTTCTCCTAGCCTCTAATATATGCCTATAATGCTCATGCCAGCATTATATTTTGCTAGTAGCAAAAGTAGAGAAACATGGTATTTTATAGCATATGATTCCAAAATTATTTCACCTTTGGCTGTATTTTGATTAGCTTTAGATGTGTGTCTAAATTATTTCAATGGCCCCAAAAATAGGGCTGTGAAATCTAGCTTCCATGTATGTGAACTGAATTTGAATAATAATAGGAGGAATATGTAGAAGACAATGACCCAGGAATAAACCTTCCACATATGCTGTAATCCAAGGGAAGTTTTTATTGTTGTTATTGTCATTATCTTTATGTAGTTGTACACAGGGATTACCATTCAACAAATTCATTTGTAAGAATAATATATCTTGAATTAATTGTCATTATCTTTATGTAGTTGTACACAGGGATTACCATTCACCAAATTCATTTGTAGTATAATATCTCTGGATTGATGTCCTTTCATCATTCTTCCCCACCCCTCCCAACTCAACCCCTCCCCACAATTGTGCTAGTTTCACTAGATATACGTTGAACACTATGACTGCTTTCCACTTCCCTCCTTCCTCTCTTCCTTCATCTACCCCCATCCCCTTAACCTTCCCCACCACACACTTTTCAAGTGTCAGTTTCCTGGTGTTTGTTTTGTTGGACTGTGACTTTGTCTAAGGAATTTCACCATTGAATTCTCCCCTGAAAATACCACACATTGGTAAAATGTTTTTTGTCTTGTTTTGTGTTTTCTGTTGTGTTTTAGTGTTAGTATCCTTGCACTCTTCCTTAGCTTTTTCACTCAAGGCTGATATTCTACAGTTGAGCCACAACTCCACTTTTGGCTTTGTTTGGCTGTGTGTGTGTGTGTGTGTGTGTGTGTGTGTGTGTGTGTGTGTGTGTGTGTGTGTTTGGCTGTGTGTGTGTGTGTGTGTGTGCGCACGCACGAGCGCGCCAGACTTGAGGCTTGAACTCAAGGCCAAGGCACTGTCCCTGAGTTGTGGGGTTTTGTTTTTGTTTTTTTGCTCAAGGCGGCTGGCACTGTATCCTTTGAGCCACAGCTCCACTTGTGGATTTCTTTTGGTTGTTGATTGAAAATAAGAGTCTCATGAACTTTCCTGCCCAGGTTGGCTTCCCACCTTGATTCTCAGATCTCAGCTTCCTGACTAAATTGAATGAGAGGCATGAGTCAGGCACCAGTGTCTAATGCCTTTAATCTTAGGTACTTTGGATGCTAAAATCTAAGGATCACAGTTCAAAACCAGCCCTGGCCAGGAGTGGTACTGTTGCTCAAATGGTAGAACACAAAAAGGCTCAGGAACAACACATAGACCCTGAGTTCAAGTCCCAGAACTGGCAAAAAAAAAAAAAAAGGAGGTAATGAACCTAAGCACAGTGTTTGAAAATCTCTAATGTTAACTGATCAAAACAAAAGGGAATAAAAGCTTTTAGGGGATAGGCTTCAGCCAACAGATACTTTTCAAACACAGAAATGAAAAGGTAATCTGTACCTTCAGAATTCTTTCCACCATCTTGGGACTATTGTTTTTCCCTTTTCAATAGCACTGCTGCTTGCATTTCTGCTTTTGGAGATAACATACTTATCTAGAGACTTGTCTTTTCTATTCTAGAAAGGCCCAGCCACTGCAAGAAGTTCCCAGAAGGTCAGAGTAAAAGTGGTCTAGAACTTGTCCAAGCAGTTTTCTCTCCCAAAACAAAGTCTTAAACACAAATTTAGAAGAGAAATGTACACTATAAATTCTGTCACGATGAATCACTAGAGGTCCAGACAACTTGAACTTGTGACGAGGGTCAAAGTTTTAATCCAGAGAAGTGCAAAGCAGACCGAAAAAAAATAAAAACCAACCTTCATAAAAAGATTCTCAATCTCGACAAAGAAGTTAAGTTCTTCTTGTAAATGCACTCCCTTGCTACTAATCAAGTCTGACAAGGCTAGGTGAAAGGAAATATAATTCTTGATAAAACAGGGGCATTGGACTAAATACTAAAAAGGAATAAAATTGCTTCTAACAATCTATTGAGAGATTCCATTAAGTAATGTCAGTTCATTTTGAATCTTGATAATGTAGCTCCATGAGTTCCACATGAATATGGAATGATTAAAAACAATGCTCTCAGACAATGAGAATTAAAGCAGGTTATGCTGGTAGGAAACAGATAAGGTACCTATTGGGTGAAACCAAAACATTGAGATGGAACATACATCCTGGGTTCTGAGAGAAAAACTATGGTTGGATGGAGATTTAAAAGACAAAACGGTGCGATGAATAGGGACAGCCATGCATGTAATTTTTGTCAAGACAAATTGGCTGATTAAAGCTGTTAGATATTGTGATCATACAAAGGAGGAACCGGTGAGAAAATTCACTAAGCTCAATGAATAATAAAACTGAAAATGAACAAAGATTATAACATCACTTCAAAAACGCAGAGCTAATAACAATGCCCTTTGTGCATGGCACCTTTTATCTTAGTAGCTCAGAGCATTCCGCAAAAATCACTTCCATGCAACTTTTACAGTTGGAAGTAGCCAAAAAGATGACCCAGTCCAAACACATTTTCAAGGATTCTGTCTCCCTCAACATCCCACCTCCCACAATCAATCTTTCTGAGCCTTCCAGGAATCTTCATTTCCTGCTGAGTGGACCATTTCAGAGCCTCATAGATTTCTATTTACTTACACTTAAGGCACATAGCAACACTACTCACAAGGCAGAGCCGATAGTTGGTAGGGCAAGAGAATGGGAAAGCAAAAATGGCAGAGTAAGAGAAGACTACACAGACTTGTACTTGAGAGTTAAGATGAAAAGAGCCAAAAGGAAGGCCACCCTCTAAAGAGGTTCAGGAATGTAATAGTTCTGAAAGTGGAGTACAGATGGTATTTAGAAACCTGAAGGTGGTGTAAACTCTGCATGGGGAAGCTAAACTTTCAGAACCCTTTCCCCATACCAGCAGCTAAACAATTGCCCTACATCACACAAGCTTCATGTACTGCTCATCTATGGGCCTAATAGTTACACCAGTGGTCTCATAAGGACAAAGGAGTCGAAAACTCCCTCCCACCAAGAGATGGAAGTGATAGCTGTGTGTACCTTGCCCTTATCAGATCACCAGACATTGCATACTATCCAACATCACACTGTACCCCAGCAGTATGTATAATTACTGAGAGGATTGAACATATATACATATATATTTAATAATAATAAGGTGGCCAGAGAACGCTTTCTAGAGGATGATGCTTGAACAGAAATCTGAGGAAGGTCAGGTGGTTAAATGTTTGGGGATCCTGGGCGAATGTGGAGTGCTGGGAGAAGCAAATGCAGAGATAAGAGAAGCAGTCAGGGTAAGGCCTGTGTAAGGACATAGCAGGAGAGGAGAATCAAGAACAAGGGACACAGTGTGGAGCAAGAGGAAAGCCAGCACCCAGCCACAGGGGCATTGTGACCTTGAAAGAGTTTGAATTTACTTTGCTTAACCTGAGAGACTGCTGCAAGGTTTTTAGGAAAGCTGCCTTGATTCCCTCTTTAAGACCTTCCTAGTGGGCCAGGCAAAAGATAGCCATTAAGTTTCCTGACTCTTCATAATGATCATTTGCTGTTGTTTGACTGCTTATTTTGATGGTACTGGGGTTTGAACTCAGGGCTTAATGCATTCTAAGCAGGTACTCTACCACTTAAACCACACTCCCAGCCTGTTCTTACTGAGATAAAAGTAGATAAGAACCATTCCAATAGTTAGCAAAGAAAACCAACTTACTTTCTTCCTAAAGGAACACCTGAGGATATGAGCATCTCTACTGGTCTGGAAGGCTGCAGTCAAACTACCCTGCTGACATCCACTATGAAGCCCATGTAGGAATTACATCAGTGCACCATCATCCTGTAAAGAGTCACTTCTAACACCAGGATTACAGGTCACCTGGGAAGCAGAGCCGCTCCATGAGACTGAGTACTTCTGTGCTTTACTGAAGATTATTCTGCTGATACCCAATTCGGTCATAATGCCAAGCATTCCCTTCATACACTAAGCTCCTAGGTATCATAAATTCATCCTCTTTCCTCAAGGATCTCTTCACAGAGGAGATCCAACATGAGAGAGAACGAGAGAGAGAGAGAGAGAGAGAGTGTTCGGTACTGGTCCTAGGGCTTGAAGTCAACTGTCCCTGAGCCTTTCACTCAAGGCTAATGCTCTACCACCTGAGCCACAGGTCCATTTCCAGCTTTTTGTTGGGGGGAGGGGTTAATTAGAGATAAAAATCTCACAGACTTTCCTGACTGTGATCCATAAATCTCAGCCTCCTGAGTAGCTTGGAATAGAGGCGTTAGCCACCAGTGCCTAACTTAATATCTTTGTTTTTATTTACAGTTGCCTGAAATTTTGTATATTATGTAATTGTGAACAAAGAAAAAAGAAAAAAACAACTTCAACACAATTATGCAAGTCAATAGCAGATACAACTGACTTCCTTTCAGGCTGTATTTATTATAATTTATACCTCAGTTCCTCTCCAAGATGAATATAATGCACAACAATACATGATATCAGAATAAAAAGGACAGGAGTAAATGACAGAGAGAAAGAGCTAATGGGCTTTTGAAATTACATTCAGACAGATTAGCATATGGTCCAGCAGGAGAAAGAAACCACTGATTTTCACAATGATGATTTCATAAGATAGAATTTGTTTATGCTGTACTGCTACCAAGAAGCAGAGAGGAGATCCCTGGTAGAAAGCTGTGGCATTAAGTGCACAAGCAATCTGCTTTCTAAAGGGGATGCAGCAAACACCAGGAATGTGTGGAGGCCCCCAGCCACACCGCAATGTACACACCAGGAAACAGAAACAAACAAGTTTATCTTATGCTTTTACTTTGCACTAAATTAAAATGATCTTCTTTATGCCCCTAACACCTTCCCACCACCCTCTACATTTCCTCTTTTTAAATTTTATTTTATTATATTTAGTTGTTCAAAGGAGTTGCTATTCAACAAATAAGTTTATGAATATACTACATTTTGATCAAATGTCACCCCTTTCAACATTTCCACCCATCCTCCAACTCACCCTCTTCCCCAGCTTTTCTTAATTTCATCGGCTATACATTGAATTCTCTTTTGTTTTTATTATATTTTCTTTATTGCAAAGATACTGTACACTCAAGTGGTAGATTGCTTAGCCTTGAGCTAAAGAGCACAGAGAGAGTGCCCAGGCCCAGAGTCAAGCCCCATGATCGACCGAAAAAAAAACATACTGTACAGAGGGGTTACAGTTACATGAATAAGGTAATGATTACATTTCCTATCAAGCATTGTTACCCCCTCCTTTTACGTTGAATTCTTGACTGTATTCTCTTCATTATGTACTTGGTTTCCATCCCACACCTTTTAAGTACTCCTTTCCTGGTGTTTATTTTGTTGAACTTTGACTCTCCTTGCTAAGGAGTTACACTATCAGAGTTCTTCCTTCTTTCATCTCCCATATTTCAGTTTTTCAACTTTATTTATTTATATGTTTAGATGCTAATGGATCCAAAAAATGTAGTATAAGCTCAGCCCCCGTGGCTCACCACCTGTAATCCTAACTACTCAAGAGGCTGAGATCTGAGGATCATCATTTAAAGTCAACCCAGGAAGAAAAGTCCACAGGAGACTATAATCTCAAAAATCAGTAGGAGAGCTTTGGCTCAAAGTGGTAGAGCACTAGCCTTGAGCAAAAATGCTCAGGAACAGCATCCAGGGCCCCAACCAACAAAAATAAATAAAAAGTGGTTTATATACAATAGAATTTTACTCCCTTAAAAAGAATATTCTATTACCTATAAGAATTGGAAAGAACGGAAAAGAATGAATCTTAAGTGAAGTAAGTCAGATGCAGAGACAAAGTTTATCTGTTTATCTGTTTTCCCTTATATGTGGAAGCTTTCTTCTTTCTAGAAGAAATGTTGCATCCCAATTTTTCAATTCCCATCTTCCAGATTTCCTGTTGTATATCTCTGGCTTCGTTCACATTTTCCCTGCCTTCCTGAGTGGGAGATGCTATGTTAGAACCTTCAGCTACCCCCAAACCTTACCAGCTGGGCCCACAATAGGTGCCCTCAAAGCACAAAGCCAGGAGTGCCAGCAGATGGATGCAACACAGCCTTTCTCTTGTTTCCCTCCAGTGAGTAAGTCTGGCTCACCAAGGTGACCTCCAGCCAGCCACCAATGTTTGCCAGGATCCTATTCCCTTTCTATTGTGGCTTCAGAGTCCTAACTGGACAAGTTTCCTATGCTGATAATGAAATCAGCGCCAAGAAATTATCATTGGAAAAGGATGACTTGGATCTAAGAAAAGAGCAGCTATGGGCAGAAATGTGCTCCTCATGAGAAGGTTAGACTAGAGTTTGTATTCTAAGAAGAAAGGGAGAGGATAAGGGGGGAGGGGGGAAGGAGCTACAGGTCACTCCTCACTAGAGCATCATCTGGAAACAGGAGAAAGAAGATGAGCAATGGCAGACAGATGGCCAAGCCTCTTCAGCATTAACCATGGGTTTGTGATCAACAAAGCTGAAGCAGATTTGGGCTGTAAACCTTGTCTGATTTGTTGCCCCTAGGTGCTCTTCAAAAGCAAATTTTAAATTGACCACTCCACAGAATAAGTTGTCCAATCTGCCTTACAGAAAGACACAGGGAATGGAAACACAAAATCATCACAATCATCCTGATATGCCAAATGATTAGTTACGACTGCCAGTCAAACTCCTTCCAAGAGAAGCATGTGCCTTCAGAATAAACGCCAACCCTTCTCCACAGTATCCTGAGCCTTCTGTGATCCTGGCCCAGGTTTATTTCTCTCATCTCCTCTTAGGCTAATGTCCTTTTGGATCATTCCATCTAACTGTATTGGTCTTCCTTTTGCTCTCCAAATACATCTTCTTGTCCTACTCACAGACTTTTACTCTTCCTCTGTCTGGACTATTTAACTCTCAAATCATTCCATAATGAATCTCATCTTGCTTCTCAAAATTTAACTCAAATGTCACCATAGCAAAGAGGCCTTCCCTGACCACTGCACTGAGTGTTTCTCTCCTCTTAGGCTTTTCAACTCTACTACTTTGCCCAATGTTCTCCAGAACAGCAAGCTCATATGAAATTTTTGTTTCTTCACTCACCTGCCCGTTTTCCTCATCAGTCTTCCCTGCTACCACATTCGTACAAGTGAGAAGAGTACCTATTGCATCACAAGAACTCAACATGTGTGTGTGTATGAGTCGAGGATACCGGATGGTACTTGCTTGGAATGAGTCTGTGGTATCACCTGTTTGTCAAGTTGGTGAAAGTTGGAGCTTGAAGCCGACACAGGACAGCACATAGACCCAGGAAAAGTCTTTCTGGAAACAAGGAGATTCCAGAATGGTCAACGTATTTTATTCTGCCCCATTTAGTTTGACACATTCTGCTGTGCCACAATGGGGGAAGAGGAGGCACAAGACAGTTCAGTTCTGAACTATCATACCAATACACTAATGGAATAGGAAGAAAAAACTCCTCTTGTCATTCTATCCACTGTTTTTGTACATTAAGAATTGGCAGTCATTGGCAAAATAAGCATGAGTTTCAATAGCACGTAGGCCTGGGTTGATGCCTCAACTCACCCACCTCTATTTTATGCTCTGGACTGTGTCCCTATAAAATTCCAATGTTGAGCTAGGCACCAGTGGCTCATGCCTGTAATCCCAACTATCACTCAGGAGGCTGAGATCTGAGGATCATAGTTCAAAGCCAGCCCAGACAGGAAAGTCCACGAGACAATAAACTACTCAGAAAAAGCCAGAAGTGGTGCTGCAGCTCAAGTGATAAAGCACTAGCCTTGAACAAAAGAGGCTCAGGGACAGTGCCCAGGCCAAATTCCAGCTCCAGGACAAGCCAAAAAAAAATATGTTGAACATCTAAACATCAATGTGATTACATTTGAAGGTAGGCCCTTGCAGGATGTATTAAGGTTAAATGAGGTTTATAATAGACAATCATGATCTGATACAACTAATGTCCTTATAGAATAGTAAGGGACATCAAACTCTCAGGGTCTAATAAGAGGAGTTCTTCCTCTTACTTGACCTGTTTCCCCCATCTGGCAATTGACTGCACACTCCTAGTTTAGCACCCAGAGTCATCAGTACATTTTGGGTCACCAAAATCAAAATTTATGTCTCCCACATATTCCCACTACTATAGCCCTTTGATAATCCAACTTATTTGTCAACTAGGGGAGGGAGAGCGATGTCAGCACATAATTCTTGGGCTTGTGTTCATCCTCTGGTGGGGAATGGAAACTGACAGTGCTAATAACCCAGCTTTCAGGGCTCAGATCATCTTCAGTGCACCAGAAAAACCTGTTTTGATATAACTGATCTGACCCTTATGTGCACTAAATTCCAAGTGCAAGTCAAGTTATGTCTGGTCCCACTGGTGCATGCCAAAAGCCTGAGAGCCTGGGAGAGGCTTCAGAGGGTTTATGGGTGCTTACGCCTCAATCCTGAGCATGTGAATCAAAGAAAAGCGTTGGATTTGCTGAGCACATTCACTAAACTACCCTGAAGGGTATGTTTTCCTCCTTCTAAAAGAGGACAACAT
Organism: Dipodomys spectabilis; assembly: GCF_019054845.1. Lineage (NCBI taxonomy): Eukaryota > Metazoa > Chordata > Mammalia > Rodentia > Heteromyidae > Dipodomys > Dipodomys spectabilis. Next base: position 313,810 of record NW_024871414.1, on the reverse strand, counting down.
TACGTTGGTATTGTATGTTTTCCTGAAAGGTTTGAACATGCAGAAGAAGCATTCAGTGAAACGAAAAGGTTTATGTCCTTCTGATAAAACACAGAATGGTACTCTCTGCCTGGCAGAAGTCTTTACATCAAAAGAATTCTGAGAGCCAAATAGGAGTCCAAAAGTATATAAAAACACACTGTTTCCCTAATACTGGCCTGTTGCTGAAGTTCCCAACAGTATATTTGTCATGTTAATTTGTGTACTTTTCTTTCACATACATTTTTAAATTAACACAATATATATACATATATGTGTATATGCATATATATTATATAGTTATATAGTTTAGTTATGAAGTTATATACATATATAATAATTTATACAACTATTCTATATAATTATATATTACTATAAATAACATATATAATATATTCATATATTAGTGTTATATAAAACATATACAAACATTAATCTATATATATATACACATATTACACATGTGAATAATGTATAGAATGATGTTTTGACATAGGTATACATCATGGTATGGCCGAACTAAGGCAACCAACATATCTATTAAACCTACTTGGTTTTTTTGTTGTTGTTTATTTTTTGTTTGTTTTTTTATCAGTCCTAGTTCTTGAACTCTGGCCCTGGGCGCTGTCCCTGAGCTCTTCAGTTCAAGGCTAGTGCTCTACCACTTGAGTCACAACACCACTTCCAGTTTTCTGGTGTTAATTGGAGACAAGAATCTCACAGACTTTCCTACCTGGTCTGGCTTTGAACCTTGATCCTCATATCTCAGCTTCCTGAGTAGCTAGGATTACAGGCGTGAGCCACCAGTGCCCAGCACTACTTTTCTTGTAGTTAATATATTTAAAATCTTGAAAATCAACAATTTTCCAGTACAGAATGCATGTTCACTAACTACAGTCACCATGACATACCAGAGAATTCTAAACTTACTCCTTTTGGCCAACTGAAATTTCTCATCTCCTGTGACCACCACGTCCACACTCCTCTTCTATAATTTTTTCTTTTTTTTTTTAATTTTTATTTTTTTAAATTTAATTTAATTTTATTTGTGAACATACTGTACAGAGGAGTTACAGTTACATGGGCAGGATAATGTGTACATTTCTTACCAAGCATTGCAGCCTCCTCCTTTGTTTACCCTTCACATCCCTTCCCAGCCTCCCCCCTCCCCCCCTAATCCCAATCCTTCTCCTTCCCCCCCTCTCCCCCCCTTCCCCCCCACTATAATTTTTTCTTAAAGTATTCAGATGTAGAGAGAATGTTTACTCATTCTTGTGACCACAAATAAAACTCATTTTATAGCACAGTTATTGAGATACTTCTTTATTTAAATACTACAACCTTTACATGGTAAGTCTGTCATGTACCTGTGTTAAACATGTTTATAACAAGCATGCAGATTTTATCTCTTCTATCAAATAATGATGCCATTTAATAGACCCATCTGGCTGGATAACCTTATAAGAAAAAATATATCTTAGCAGAAGCTATAAATAATAATAATAGCTCCTAATTATGTAGTATTTACCAAGTCAATGCGTAGTACTAACCAAGTATATTACTTATAAGATTAAAACCTTAAGACAAGTCCATAAGATATATATTATCCGAATGTACAAATATACTGGACATTGATGAAAGAGAACTATACAACTTGTGGGTAGAGACAGAATGGAGGGCGTGGGAGAGGATGAAGGAATAGAAGACACTATGCAAAAGGAAATGTACCCAATCCCTGACTCATGTAATTGTAATCCCTCTGTAGATCACCTCTATAATAAAGTAAAAAAACAGACTGAGTAACTATATCATGTGCATGCACTCACACACACACTCGGCCTGGGAGCTGTCCTTGAGCTTCTTTTGCTCAAAGCTAGTGCTCTACCACTTGAGCCACAGCTCCACTTTGGCTTTTTGATAATTAATTATTAAAGATTTTCAAGGACTTTCTTGCCCGAACTGGCTTTGAATCACGATCCTCAGCTCTCAGACAACTGTGTAGCAAGGATTAAAGGCATGAGCCACTGACATCTGGCTATCGTTACATTTTATTGTTAGAGTTGTGCCTTTGAGAACAAACAATAAGCAAAACATACAGTCTGTAGAAATGAGGAGGAAGATCAAACATAATCTGTTTGCTAGCATGACAGCATGGATAGGGAAGAGTTTGGGCCACAATATTAAATTTCTGAAAGTTGTCTGGCACCAGTGGCTCATGTCTATAATCCTAGCTCCTCAGGAGACTGAGATCTGAGGAGAGAAATTCAAAGCCAGCTTGGGCAGGAAAGTCTGTGAGACTCTTATCTCCAATTAAACAGTAAAAAGCCAGCAGTGGGGCTGTGGCTAGCAATAATGCACAAGCCTGGAATGGAAAAGCTATGGGAGATGCCCAGGCCTGAGCTCAAAACCAGTACCGGCAAGATAAATGATAGAAATAGGTAGACAGACAGACAGACAGACAGAGAATACTTGTACCTCACAGTTCCCAAGCAAGGAGCGGCCCTGGTGAATGAAAGGCGCTTAGAAAGGTGAGCCATGCTGGTGAACGTTGGTGTCTCTCCCTTTTGAAATTCCCTTTTCCTGGATCTTTGGGCTGAGGCAAGCAGCAGCCCGTACTGACCTTTCTCCTCAGGCTGCCATCTCCTCATCTACTCCTCCTTTGCAGACATGGAGCAGACTCCCACTCTACAGCCATCCACTCGCGCGCACCCCACTCCCACCAGCTCAGCACTAAGGCCTACCCTCCAAGTGAAAAGATTTACCCAGAGGGCTCTGCTGAGCTTCATCTCTTCTGCAAGGGAAGATGGACTTGTCTCCTACCCCAGCCTTCCTGCCTTGCCTAAGAAAGAGAAGCAATAATGAACAGGTGAAAGGATTTAAGGAAACATATTTAGGGGTAAGGCAGCCAGGAAAAGAAGCAGAGTAGAAATACCCATACCCCAGGGGGAGGAATATAAACACTTGTGAAATACACCCTGACAAGACACAAACCCACCACAAGACTGATATTTAATCAGTTAAGGATGCCTCCTCTCCACACCCGCCAAGCTGCCAGCAAACCACAGATTAGGAGCAGATTAAAGCTTTAAAGAGTTGCAGGACACTTTTTCTTGAAGCAATACAGAGGAAAGCTCCAAAGCCAAGGGAAAAGTGGGGAGTGGGGAGAAAAACATAAGGATATTAGAGGAATATAAAGCCTCTGCTACTTGTCGTTATAAAAATAAAATTAAATAATTTAAATTCAACACCTCAATTCCTGGCCATATTAATACAAAACCGTACCAAATACTCATCACCCCTAAAACTATGCAACTTCCCACTAAAAGTTATAAAACATTCTAAAGATAAGATGAGCTAGACACCCTGTGGCTCACACCTATACTCCTAGCTACTCAAGAGGCTGAGGGTCACGGTTCAAAGCCAGTCTAGGCAGCAAGCTAAATCAAGAAAGTGAATATACCTGTTATAAATATGCTCAAGAGTCTCAGGGAAAAGGCACATGTCAGTCTAGAGTGGTGGTATCAGCAGAAAGATGAAGGTAAATGCTAGAAACCAAAACAACTGTGATGAGTTCTTAACTCAACACAGCTGAGGAAAGGTCAAAAAGCCATGTCACAGGAAATTTTCCAACCTGCAAAAGGGAATGGATCACAAGGATCAAAACACTAAGGTCTCTGGGACAATATAAAAAAGAATGGTACATATGTGGTAGTATTATCAGAAGACAAAAGCAAACACTGAGCAGCAAGAGATCATTGAGATAATGACAAAAACATTCCAAATTTCAGTGCAAGATAAATACCAACAAAACACACAGTAAGTATACCCTATTCAAACTGTCCAAAAGCAAAGATAGAAACTCTTTTTTTATTTTGGTCAGTCATGGGGCTTGAACTCTGGGCCTGGGCACTATCCCCCAGCTCTTCAGCTCAAGGTAAACGTTCTACCCCTTGAGCTACTGTGCTACTTCTAAGACAGAAACTTTTGAAGAAAGCTCCAAACAAGAAGTGGAATCAAACCTTTAAATTGTTGGAATTTAAGAAAAAAAGAAAATGTCAACCTAGAATTCCAGATTCAGCATAATTAGTTTTCAAAAGTAAAATTAAAGGCCTTCCCAAGGGCTAGAGGCATAGCTCAAGTTGTAGGGTGAATTGCCTAGCAAACAAGGGAAAAAAACACAACAACAGCAAAAAAACACCCTTGAGTTAAAAACTCTAGTATGGCAAAAGAAGAAAAATGAGAAGGAAAGAAAGGAAAACGACCTTCTCAAACAAACAAAAACGGGGATCCATTGGCAGCAGAATTGAAAAGTTTTTGAGACCGAAAGAAAATCAGGCAGATGGAAACCAGAATCTAAATAGGAAAGAAATGATGCCAGGAAAGGAATAAAGATTTTTAGCAGTTTTTAACTGTCAAATACAAGATGATTTCTTGAATCAATAATAGGAATAATAGCTTGGGTGATTATAGAGTATGAACAAGGAAAATGAATAGCAGTAATGTCACAGAGATAAGAAAAAGTTATTGAGGACTATCTGTGTACTTTTCATACTACACATGAAATGGTATAATGTTATCTAAAGGCGGTCTTAGACATACATTATAAACTTTTAAGGCAGTGGGGGCTGGGAGAAAGGGCATGTACTTGGAAAAGACATAGAAAGATCCAACAAGAGAAGAGATAAAATGGAATCACATAAAATATGATTGAAGATTGTAGAAGGAGAAGGCAAATATAATTGAGGCCACAAATAGCTTACATCACCCCAAGCCATGCCTTCATTTCCAGGCGCCTTTCTTCTCTGTGTCTTACCCCTCTCTTCCTTTGAAGACATTGTGCATTGGATTTAAGGGCCACCTTATATCTACCAGTATGGGGGTCAGGAATTTGTGTCAGTGGTAGAGCTCCTTCCACGGCATGAACAAGGTCCTGATTTCAATTCCAGCTCAGCAAAATAAACACAAATTCAAGCTAAATCCAGTAAGATACTGCCTTGAGATGCTTATGACATCAGAAAAGACCTTCTATCTCCAAATTCATTCACAGGCTGAGATTCTAGGTGGTCATGAATCTTTCAATGATTAAGTTTTCAATGACAGAAATTGTATATCTTTATTACATAGACCATAAGGTTTTGTTGTGATATGTAGGTATTGTGTGTACAAACATGCATGTTGTAAAATGGCTAAATTTACCTAACATATATTATTTCACATTTTTATTTTATGTTAGGAAATCTGTCTGGTGGTTTTTAAGAATTTTTGATAGTGAGATGGGTTATTAACTGCAGTCCCTGTGTTAGATCTCCTGAACCGATTCCTTTTTTGTGATACTGATGTATCACTTTGCATTTATTAGGCTGGCACTCCACCACATGAGCTACAACCCCAGCCCTTCCTTGCTTTAGTTATGTTTTAGATAGCATCTCCTGCTTTTATGCCCACCACTAAGCCTCAGACTGTGATAGTTAACTTACAGCCACTGGCTTAGCAGGATGAATGACATTGCATGTACCCAAATATTCCACTTATTTCTTTTTTGGGGGGAGGAGGGTCCGGTAGTGGGCCTGAACTCTGGGCCTGGGTGCTGTCCCTCAGCCCTTCAGCTCAAGGCTAGCACTCTACCACCTGAGCCACAGCGCCACTTCCGGCTTTTTTCTTTTTGCTTATGTGGTGCTGAGGAATCGAACCCAGGGCCTCAAGCATGCAAGGCAAGCGCTCTACCACTGAGCCACCTTCCCAGCCCCTCCATTTATTTCTTGAGATGAAGTCTCAGTAACTTTTGGCCTGGGCTGAACTTGAACCATGATCTTCCCAATCTCTGGCTCTTGAATAGCTGGGATTACAGGTATGTATCACCACTTCAGGCTGTTGAACGTATTCCTTCTACCTGAAACTTTGTGTCCTTTGACTAACATCATCCCATTCAAACCCACACCCAGCCCCTGGTAATTAATCATCATCCTACATTTTCTTCTGTGAGTTTATTTTTTATCTTTAGGCTGACATAAATTGATGGGGAGGCACTCTGATCGACCCACTATAAAAAATTGTGCAGAAAAAATACCTTAGAGATTGGGCAATATTTTGGTTTGGCTTTCTCTACCTATCACTTTTCCCTACAGGGAAGGCAGGGCCTAAGAGCTCCCTTTGAAAGCATGTCTGATTCTTGTCCATTGTCAGCTTCTCTGTGAGAAGTGGGTATTTTACTTCTTAATATGACTGCGGCTTCCTAATCTGCCTCATATTAGATGTTCAACAGGCCAGAAGTGAGAAATGCCAGCCAGTCTTCACTCCCGTCTGTCTCCACCCCATTCACAGCCTATTCAGTCCTTCAAGGCAAGAATACTGTCCATAAGGGAATGCGAAAACCTTCACCATTCTTTTCACATCAAAGAAAAGAAAGGGACACAAGAGAAGCCATAGGAATGAGACCTCTTTGCTCTCCTGAGGTGGCCCCACTCCCTAGGGGAAAGGACTACCTGTGTGCCTTAATTTCCCTACCTGAATCTCCCAGCCCTGGTGTCAGAGAGCAAGGAGAAAAGATGCCCATATTAGTTACCCATCACTGCTGTAACAAATTTCCATAAACTTGATGACTTGAAATGACACAAATGTATTCTCTTGCAATTCTGGAAATGAGGGGGTCTAAAATAAGGAGGGGGTGGTCTTTAGGCTGTTTTCTTACTTTTTCTGGCATGCAGCAGAGACCTGAGACCACTCCAATTTCTCTGAACTCCTCCACCCTCTTGCTTCCATTGCCATATTTCCTATTTGCTAGCATCCCTCTATGGTCAAATCCCATCCTCACCCCCCCCCCCACCCCCCGCTTTACAAAGGCACATATCACTACATTTAGGGACCAGGAATGCTGTCTCAATATCTTTAACACATATATCTGTAAAAATCCCTGTTGTCATATGAGGAAACATTAGCAGGTCCCCAGTAATACTACCTCCAATATCTTTAGGACCACAAGTTGATCAGCACATGCAGGATGAAATATATAATGAAACTTAAATACACGGCTTGGAACAGAGCTTTACATTAACCCCACAGGATGTCAGAGATAAAGACAAAGTTCACTCCGACTTCCTGTTAGACAAGATGCAGGCACAAGAAATGATGATAAGTGTTAGCCTCCACTGTTTTACAGAATGAAGAAGTCGGCTGTCATCTTGCTCCTTAATCCTGAAAAGTTCTGCAGACACTAATTGCAAACTAGATGTTGCCTTTATAAACTTGCACCATTAATAACAATAGGCAGAGTTTTGGTTATTTTTCAATGTGAAGGTTTATCTTTGAAAAGAGAAGGGAAAAACAAGTTTGTTTTCCCATGAAGTTTGGACAAGTTGCCATAATTTCAGGGCAACTTTTAAGAATTTATTTTAGGGTTGGAAGACGTCTTTGACACGTTCTTGTCATCTTGGGAGATAAGGCCTGGTATTATTAGAAAGTGGACTTGGAAAAGCAAATCAAAGTTGATTTGTTTTCACTTGAAGGGGAGTGACAGGTTACTGGACTAAATATAGACAGAAATGACATTTATGAAGTTGTAACAATAGATTCTATTGGCACAAACCAATAAGAATGAATGCCAGGTGGAAATAAGTCTCACGTCCTTGCTTGCATGTACCTATTGCTATCAGCTTGGAACAAGAAGCCCAATCTCTCTCTCTCTCTCTTTCTCTCTCTCTCTCTCTCTCTCTCTCTCTCTTTCTCTCTCTCTCTCTCTCTCTCTCTCTCTCTCTCTCTCTCTCTCTCTCTCTCTCTCACACACACACACACACACACACACACACACACACCACAAAGCATACTGGTACTGTTGGTTCAGTATTATTACATTTCTAGGTTTTCTTTTGGTGCTGAAGTTTATGTGAGTACTGAAAATGTTTTCTGTGAAGCACATTCACAAGAATAAAGAAGTTTTAAAACTCCAAAATATCTTTTTTGAAGAGGCATCGCTTTCCTTGGGAGATAAGAATGGGGATAAAGATGAGAATTGGAAATTTAATGATTAAGATAACCAGTAACTGGGTCCCTTCCTATGAGATTGAACAAAAAGGGGGAGGGTACTTCTTACTCTGCCTGAAGCTGCATTTCTCTTTGCTAAATCCTGTCTTTGCTATCATTTGACCAATACTTTTTATCCCCTTCTCATACCTTCCCCATCCATTCTTTCTTCCCTTTCTTCACTAGTACACACATATGTTCAAACACACACACACACACACACACACATCTGACTCTCTTCCAGGATCTCTTCTGCTTCCATAGATGGAACTCTAATTTCTAACTAGGTGATCCAAAATTAACCTCAACCAGACTCTTCTCTGCTGTGAGCTCCATTTTGGAAATGTCTTCTTGCCTTTGCATAATTCACTCAATAAATTTACTACCTCTTCCCCCTTAATTTCTCTATTTCTCTTTTTCCAACAGTCCTTGAGGCTAGAAAAAAATATTAACCTAGGACTACATGCTACACAGAAAACAGGAGAGAGAGTTTAAGAAGAAATCACCTGGAGGGAAGTGATTGACTGCCAATGTTGGTGATGTCTGAGAATGTTCTGGTTACCTCTTTTCTCTGCCAATGCTGAGGCAAGATGGCAGGCATTGTGTTTAGCCAAAGGGGATAAACCTTCCTTTTTAGGAATAAGAATAACCTATGAGCTGAAGTATCTCTGACTAGTTAATAGCAGCAGAGCTGAGGAAGTACAAGAATTCTCAATCATGAGCCACAGTAAATCGGTCCATCCCGTACCTTATATTTATGCTAGCTGTACAGTCTACAAAACACTTGCATTTATACCTTCAAATATTCAAACCTATAAAGTTGATATTAAACCCTATAAATTACAAGTCAAGAAAACAAGGTTTGGACTATGTTCTTTTCTCTTTTTAATTAAGACCCATTATAAAACTGCCATTATGCCTATTTGCAGGTTGGATAGAAAGGATGATTAATAGTCAATTGATTTGACTGATTAGAAAATTAATGGAAGAATTGCCAAGAACTGGTTGTTTTGAGTGACATGGTAAGTCTTCCCAGTCAGAACGAACAATTCAGAATCTACATAGAGACAAATTAAAATGTCATAGGTCTGGGCTGAGAACATAACACTAAAACATCCCCCCCTTATCACATGAGCCCATTCCTGAGGGCACTCTTGGCCAATGCCATGGTCACTCTATTCTTAGGAAGCATAATGATGGCCCTGCTGAGGACAAATGCAGACAGGTCGCAGCTAAGTAACAGATGAAAGATAAATTGGAAGTTTTAAGGCTTTTTGTAAACTTAGCCAGACCGATCTGAAACAAGAACAAAGTTCTCAAAGATAAATAGTTTTCAGATATCAACTAAGATTCTTCCTTCCTGAACATTTGGGTGCTTCATTCTAGAAGTGGCATTTGTAGAAGCTTCTCTCCTCTCCCTACAGGAAACAACCTCATATACAAAACATAAAACCTAACCAGGTCTCCATATGTTGATCAACACTTCCAAACATTGAGAGATGCTGACAGATCTCTCAAAGCCAAAGAGCATGAAATTCCAGCTCATATGTGAGGCGCCAGGTCTCTGCAACCCAAACCATCATGCTACCACGAGAACTTGGCACAACAGAGATATTTCCTTCTGCTCAGACACCAAGTTAAGCCCCACACTGGGCTGGCAACCAACTTAGTCTTGCCTAAACAGATTTCCACAGTAGAGGAAGTGTTGATTTTATTACAACTCTAACAAACAACCCACCCAAACCTCCATAGTCCATTTCAAGTACACTAATTATTAGGTGTGAGTTCTCTGGTAAAAGTGTTAAAAACCAGGCTCCTAACTTTCCAGATATACCCCTACAGACAAACTCACACAGCCATAAAACAAATGTGTTTCTCAAACTACAAAGCTCTTCAGAAACATTTTCCATAATTCTCTTCCAATCCTCCAAAAGACTGAACAGTAGCACAGAGATACTTGAAGATGCTAACCTATATGTCGACAGGATATGTACTACACATCACAATCAGAGGCTTTTGGGTAATCATAAAAGCAACTTGACTTGGTCATTGCTAAATTTAACCAAGGGCTTAATGTGTACTAAGAACTAGAGTAAGAATATCTTCACGTGACTGTCATTGCTCTTGAAGCTGGTCCTACTAGGTCACACAGTTACAGGTTTTTTAGTGTTCTTCACCTCCCCATGGTACTTCCTTTTACCCATCTTCAAATTTTAAGAAAAATAGCATAAAGACTAAGAAGGACCCTGGCTGTATTTATTCATCTTAGGGCTGTTTATTAATGACATAAAGGCTGTTCAAAGATAGTAGTTTCAACTGACATCCACTTAAGTGCATCACTGTCTCAAGATTGCTTATCCCTTAAAAAATTCTATTATCTTATTAGAAATCACGTAGCATATCTTTCTCTCAAATTCCTGTAAACCACTTGGTGCCTATCCATTCAAAAGCATCATGCAGATGATGACCCGCCATCTTCATCCATGGCCTGGGTGGGACTCCTCTCCCTTCCACTGGCACAGCTTATCACACTCAGATACAGACTTTGCATTCATCAGAGAAACATGTTCATCCTCTAGTCACTTTCCTGATAATAGGATTTCCAATTTCTGCAAGCACAGTCACCTACAGAATCACAATACTTTTTCCATGTGCTTCATTTCCCCATCTTCACCCCCCATACTACCCTTATCTTAAATCTTCTTGTTTGTTTTTCCAAACTAGTATACAAAGTGTACTTTGGTTTTGTGGTATGTCATTTTCCCTTGGAATGACTTGGGCAGACCTTTGGGCTTCTGCTTATCATATTATAGTATAATTCATTGTTTATCAACTCAAATCTGATCAGCTGGGATTGGCACCAGTAAGACAGGAACTGGACCTTCTTTACCAGCTTCTGCCCAGATCTTTTCTGGAACCTAGAACATAATGAGTATTCAATTCATGCTTTTTTTTGGAGTTGTACACATTAATGGTAAGGAAGAAATGAAACATAGCTCAGCAATAGACCAGTTGTCTAGCATACAGGAATTCTTCAGTTCAAATAATTGGGAGGAAGAGGGGGGAGAGGAGGAAGGGGAGAGGGAAGGAGGAGGGAGAGGGAGAGAGGAAGGAAGGAAGGAAGGGAGGGAGGGAGGAAGGAAGGGAGAGAAGGAGGGAGGGAAGGAGGGAGGGAGGAACAAAGAAAGGAATTTAAAAAGAGAAGATAATAGGATTTTAAGTGCATTTGAGAGGCTTTAGAGTCATACAGTATGTTCTGCTATAATTATAATACCCTTAGGACAATCTCCTCTTCCAAATAAACTTGCATTATGTGCATTATCAAAACTTGTGTCTAAATACAATGAAGTATCCTCATTCATGTGTCCCTGGATCCTGGAGCACAATAGAGATGTAATGCACTCTGCTTTGAAATGAACGTCAGAAAAGAAGCAGGGAATGGAGAATTTCACACTGTTCATATCAGTTTCACTTTTCCAGCAGAAGTGTTTTCTCAAATGATCTAAAAACCTTAATGTATGCATGCTGCTTCCTTGAGCGTGTCCACTGAGGGCTGTGTGAGAGGCACCTTCATACCCCACTCTTGGGGACAAGCTTCTTCCAGCTTTGCACTAGCTCAACACTGCACACTTCTGTCTTCAGCAAACCCTCCTCCTCTAATAGTCATGTTAATTTCCTATACTGGTCCTCATCATATTCATTGTGACCCTTGGTTACTCCATCCTCTGATAGCTAATTTTGCATTATGAATCTACAGCTATAGAAGCAATACAAAAGCAATGCCTGCATCTCAGTTGCAAGAGCTACCACTGCACACAACTATGAGTTAAACTTTATCCCTTAACCGAAAACATCAAGTTAGTAAATAAGGATACAGGTTGATCCATTATAACAATGAGACATACAAGACACTATATTGAAAATGAACTTGACAACTTCAGCAGGGAGGGGCGGGGAGGTGGGGAAGGAAGGGATGGTAGGGGAAAAACAAAGGAGGAGGCAACAATGCTCAATAAAAAATGAACTCATATGTTTATTGCAGCCTTATTTACCATAGCTAAGATATGGAACCAACCCAGATGCCCCTCAGTAGATGAATGGATCAAGAAAATGTGGTATATATACACAATGGAATTCTATGCCTCCATCAGAAAGAATGACATTGCCCCATTTGTTAGGAAATGGAAAGACTTGGAAAAAATTATATTAAGTGAAGTAAGCCAGGCCCAAAGAAACATAGGTCCCATGGTTTCCCTTATTTGCAATAATTAGTATATGTCTGAGTCAAGCAGAAAAGGTCAGATAAGTTGATGTTAGGGAAATGAACCCTAAGATATGTATTCAAATCTTTTTTTTCTTTCATGCGATTGTTTCTAACACAGTTATAAGATTATTTCTTTGTTGCTTTGTATGTCCCTCCCCCACAGTATAACCCTGCTTTCACTGTATTTCATGTCGGTATAATTTGTGGAGGGGAAGGGAAAAAACAAGTTGTTTAAATAAGGATACAAACAAAAAAGAAAAACAGCAACTCTATGTACAAGTACTTAAAAGTAATAATAAGAACGCCTAACCTTTATGTGAGTCATGCTCCCCTTTGATGCTTTTTTTAATCGCTCATCTTTTGATTAGTGTATATTGAATAAAGAGGTAGTAATAGGAATCAAACATTATATCTGGTTTCTAAAATATATAAAGAGCTCATACTTTATGTGCTAATAATTACTGTCATTTGCAAAAATAATAATAATGTCTTAATGAATTATGTCCTATCTTGAACTCCTGGAGTTTTAGAAACTCAAGTATAATACTTATGGTTGGTTACTTAACCAGTTTTCACACTTTTCCAGATATAATGTTTAAATGGGGATACAGGTGGACCCATTGCAACAATGAGACGTACAAGTTGTTATGTCGAAAACAAACTTTACAACTTTGGTTGGGGGGGGTGGAGGAGAGTTGGGTGGGGGGGGCGGGAGGAGGATGGGATGGGAAGGGGAAAAAAGGAGGAGGCTACAATGCTTGATAAGAAATGTACTCATTCTCTTGCCCATGTAATTGTAACCCCTCTGTACAGTATTTTCATAAGAAAAAAATGAATGCATTACTCATAAAACTGTAACCCCTCTGTACAGTATTTTTACAATAAAAAATGCATTAAAATAAATTTAAAATAGAAAAAAACCCATCAAGTTAGATCTTAGCACTGGCTTCCACACTTAGAAGATCAGTGATTCCAGCCTAGAGTTGAGGTTTCAGGCATATATAGTAGCTAAAAGAAAAACCCTAAGCTTCTACTCAGGGAAGCAATTATATGCCAGTTGCCAGCAGAAATGAGAACCAAATTTCAATATCTTGTACTCCAGAGCTGGGAAGACTAGAGCATGAAAAGACAAGAAGAGGGAACCTGAACAGAAAACCTTCCAGGATATGGAATGGTCATGTGCTTCCCTCCCTGGGTACAGCCAAAGAGTGTGGGCTTTCGCCCATTAACTAGAGTGACCCTTGAGGTTTTCATCAAGGGTCATAGTGGATCGACTATTCCTTCATTGGGAATTCCTCACACGCCCTGGATTGAATGCTTCTTGATGTAATGGTTTTCTGATTCAAGGGTCTGAGGCAATTCCTTTTCTGAATTAGAAGATGAAACCGTCCATGAGTAATTAGTCTACCATATGCAAGCTTAACCAGGCTAGGAGCTGAGCTAATTAACAGGCCTTATTATTAGAAAAACCCCAAGCAGGCCTAATTTGTGTAGATAAAACTAATAAGCACTGCAGTACAGTTATTTTAATTTAGCAGATAAGTCAAAATCTAATTTTGTGGTACATGCAACCATCTGTACACTCACCCATTCTTATCTGAATAACACTGTAAAATATCTGAAATACAATGTGTGTGTCCAATTACGTTAATAGTCATTCCCCTGAAATCAATGTTATGCTTTAACAACATCCTCTTTAATAAAGCAGGATTAAGAAGCAAAGATACTCAAATTTAGTAAAATCTCTGATTCATAAGATATTGTGAAAGTCATTTATTTTTAAGAAGTAGGTATGCTGGCCAAGCATTGGGAAATTTTAGTAGAATCTAAATTTTAGGGTATCTTGTTTTGAAATAAGTAAGTTAGAAAACCATAATGCCAATTTTGTAGTGTTTGTGTTTAAGTGCTGTTCAAGTCTTACTTGCAAAGAAGTCATTAGGCCTCTGTCTTAAGGAAAGTTGGAGAGAGAGGCAATGCTGGTAGAGGGTATACTCTGTACCTAACCTTAGCCCAAAAAGTGTATACACAACATGGAAACTCATCCTGCTATTTGTAATCCTTTTGAAACAGGGCTACTGCTATCCTGTGCAAATATCCAAGTTCTTATGCTTGCTGGATAACATTTTAGATTGAGAATTCAACAGTGACAACAGTAGACAAGTTCTCTGCTCTCCTAGTTGTGGCAGAGCAACATTCAATCAGTTAAGCAATCAGGAACATCATATAGGAACAAGTGCCACAAAATAAAAGAGTAAAAAGGAAGGGAAAGTGACCAGGTTCTAGTTCAGGCAGTAATCTGTTGCCTCCACCAGCCTTGCTCCCTTCCAATCAGATCAGATGAGGTAAATTGACACTGGAGAAGTCCTTCAGAACTCACTCAGCTCTCCAGATTTCCAAAGAGCCAGCATGTTTATGTAAAGATTCTCTGAAGCTGGAGTCTGTAACAACTCTCTTTCTGAAATACAGCCACAGGAGTTTAGAACAGTAGAAAGGAGAAGTGCTACTTTATTAGGATTTTCAGAAAATGTCTCTCTGAAGAAGTCACATTTGAGCTGAGACAAAAGCGGTAAGACTAGCTAGGCCAAGGTTTAGGGCAGAGGGAGTCACAGAATGAGATTGAGGAGCCAGTCAAAAGCGCACAGCTGGAGTCTTGGGGCATGGGAAAGTCTTTGGATTTGTTTCTCAGAACAATGGAAATATACTAGAGAGTGTTATTCAAAGTTGTTCAGCTCTAAAGTTGTGAAATATAATCATTACTTGTTGGTACTAATCAGTTTGTAATAAAGTACATCTGTATTTACTCAAATATAGTTTTGAAGTTATTATTAATTAATTCCCTGAGAACTAACAATTAAACTAGCATTCTGATATATCCTGCACAAGAGTCACATTTAATTTCATCTATACTTTATCAAAATATCACCATATAGTAATTATAATAAATGAGACTTTGTAGTCATATTTTTTATTCTCTGTCATTTCTCCCTTGTTTTTTCCCCTGATTTTGAATTCATTGGTGACATTAATTAAGCTAAAATACTCAGTAACTCAGGAAACATCTGTAAAATAAAATGTGTTTGTATTTTTAGAGCTATTTTGTCTGAATGATTTCAAACTTTAAGCGTGGTTGTTTTTAGATGAAAGTGTAGCTTGCACAATATTCATTTCTCAAGCCAGATCCTATTTCAGACAAATAAGCAAACAACTAAAAGGAGTTTGGAATCTTTACATTAAAACCAGTCTTACTAAGTTTCATGGAGTACATTGGAGGAAAAGAGAAATTGAGAGACAGAGGATAGAATTGGACATTAAAATGAGGACCAACGTATAAAATGTAGGCAATAGCATTCCTGAAGCGTTAGTCTTCATTTGTGAAGCATGACCAATGCTGGCTAGGGAAAGAATCTACTTTTATGTTCTGAGCATCAAAGAGAAAACAGGAGCAACCGTTCTTTCTTTTTTTGGGGGGGGGGGTCGGGTTGTGGGGCCTGAACTCTGGGCCTGGGCGCTGTCCCTCAGCTCTTCAGCTCAAGGCTAGCACTCTACCACTTGAGCCAGTGCCACTTCCGGCTTTTTTCTTTCTGCTTATGTGGTGCTGAGGAATCGAACCCAGGGCCTCAGGCATGCAAGGCAAGCGCTCTACCACTGAGCCACCTTCCCAGACCTAACGGTTCTTTCTTGTTTAATCCTTATGAGCAGGAGCAGAGTTCCTTGCTTTGGAGGAGCATCTGTCTTTGGTTGGGGTGATGCAGGTTAGATCCACAATCAAGAATGCTCTGATGGACACTGTCTCTCTCCATTGATGGCCTTTGAGAACTCTTCCTAGCTGAAGGCAGGTATACTCAAGTAAAGAACTTTCCTGTTGTTAAATAAGCCATGTAGGTCCATAATAAAGCTTTGATAGAACTAGTTAGCAACAAAATTATCTACATTGAAAATTGTGAGTTTCCTTCCTCTAGAGGCATTTGATTATCCAGACATTTCACCTGATTCCTGCTTAAATGATAGACTTGTTAGGCCCCTGGCCAAACAGCCAAAAATAAATGAGAGTACTCACTGTGGAGTGAAAAGAGAAGGTTTCTGTCTGCCATAGATAATCTATTTGAATTCAAGTTCCCACTTCTTTGGAGCCTTTATCACTGAAGATGGTGATGATGATGATGATGACAACGACAATGATAACAAGGTCAGAAATCATTAACTTTCTTCTGCCCTGTATACAATGCTTGTTTTCTCTGATTCATTATTCAGATTTACTTCTCAAATATATCCCAGAGTTCTTTCCATGGCCTTTGGAGATGAGTCCTCTGCACTATCAATCACTTCACTGAGTAAACCATCTCTCATGGCCTACATCTCTTCTCCATCTTATTCTTCCTTTGTATTTGATGCCAGTGATCCTCACCTACCTTCTCTCTTCCTTCCACACTGAGCACATAAAGATGAAAACTATTCCTCCCAACAATTCTGTGTTTATAGAAGGATTGCATATATGCATTAAGTGAAAAAAAGGTATCTTCACTTTAGTTCTTTAATTTTAAGCCTCTAGATATGTTATTGACCTTTCTCCATGTACCAAACAAATCTATCCCTAATGCATATAAGTTGAATTTACAAGTTCATATCTTAGATTTAATAGCACTTCGGTCCTCCCAGAGCCTTTCACCAAATATAGACATAATTCTCTTCAGAGCTAGACTACGGAATAACTTACTTTCAGACATAACCTCTTGTGGGGATCATGGGATAATAAAATTATGGGAGAATTTTCACCATATTATTCTCTATCCCATCTTTTGACAGAAGACCTACATATTCCATTCTCATTCTCTGAGAACACTTCTGGCCCCATAGGAATGGTTGATCACCTACTCTCTCAGAGGACTCTTGTCACTGGAATCAGTCTTAATTTCATAGTTAATATAGACCATCATCAACTTACAATGATTCAACCTTATGATGGTACAAGAGCAATTCATATTCACTTGAAACTACGCCTAATTTTTTATATGTTTTCATGCAGTAGAAAGCTCTCATGATGATGAGAAGCAGAAGCCAGTGACAGCTCCCAGAGAGCCATGTCATCATGAGAGTAAATACTCTACAAATGTAGTGATCCTGAGAGTCAGTATTCAGTAGGTTAGCTCTATTAAATGCATGCACCATAGTTTGGTTGCTTATACTTTGTGCTAGACAGATTTCTAGGATGCCTCCCAAGATACCTTGGATTGGGACAGGTGCCTAGATAATCCCATCCCTTTGGGTGTTATGAGTAGATCCTCTGAATATAAAATGTATATATTGTTAGATTATTTCATATAGCAAAGCCAAGAGTATTTTGCTGATATAATTAAGGTCCCTAATAAATTGACTTTGAGCTAGGTGGGCTTTGTCCAATTAGAAGAGACTTTTTAAAGGGGTATAAAGGTAAGATGCAGGTATCAGTATCTGCTCTTCTACTAATTTTCAAGACGCAAAATGGTATGCTTCAGAGAAGGCAAAATGATAAGAAATATGGGATTGTCTCTAGGAGCAGAGGACCTCAGTCCTACAATGACAGGCTATGAAAAAGACATTGAATCTCAGATGAGACAGCACCCTTAGCCATCCAATCCTTTGAAGGCAAATTATGAGATCCTGAAAAAAAAATCCAATGGGCCAGGTGCTGGTGGCTCATGCCTGTAATCTTAGTGACTCAGGATGCTAAGATATGAGGATCATGGTGCAAAGCCAGCCCAAGCAAGGAAGTCCATGAGATTCTTATCTCCATTAACTACCAAAAGTTCTGGAACTGGAACAGTGACTCAAGTGGTAGAGTGCTAGAGTTGGGCATAAAAGCTCAGAGACAACACGCAGGCTTTGAATTCAAGCCCCAGGACAGGCACAAAATACTGATATCCCAAGGTAACTATTCACAGACTTCCCATTCACAGAAATTGTGAGAGAATGTTTTAAGCTTCTGAATTTGTACTAATTTGTCAAACAACATAAAAAAACTAATTTTGTCTTCCTTGCTTCCTAGCATTTTTTCTTTGTTACTCTAATTTCTCTGGTTATTTGTTGACTATGTAGAGTCTTAATTTACTGTATGTTTATAACGCATCAGAACCTCAGTGGAGTTCTTATTCTGGAACCGTGCAGGTGCTTTCTACAAGCTTCCATTGGCTTCAGCTTTAAACATACCATTTCTCTTCACAGCTCCTTTATGATGGTCCCTTCTGCTCTACCACCCATAGACACGTGAAGACTGTATCAATAAACCTGGGGAATGGTTCAAGTGCAAATTATGCAACGTTCCCTACTCAGCCAAGCGGAGAATCTCAAGGCAAACAAACCTCCACATTTCCTCTAGAGCCAATTTGCTTCTAGCGTTTATTGAGAGTCCCTTCTACCTTGAAGTCCTAATTACCTCCTTCAGGAAAATTCTTAAAGGAATAGACTCTTGACCTTTCACACCTTGACAGATCTATACAGGTAAGTTGGCAAAAAATAAAAATGGCTACTGGCTGGCAGCAAAGGCCCCTTGTCACAATTCTGTGCCTGCAGCACCCAGTGCAGACTCTGCCCCTGGATAACTATAGATTTCACATCACTGTCTCCTTTGTTCTCCAACTCAGCTTTGTATCTGGTTATAGGTCTCATCAGATCCCGCGCCACAGGCCCAGCTCGCTGGCTGGCCCTGCTTATGTCAACATGATAAATTTGGTGGCTTTTCCCAGCTGCCATGTGGGCCTATGCTCTGGGACTTCTCCTTGGAAGGGGTCACTCTGTAGCTGAGCATAAGCTCAGATGGTACTTGGGAACTGTATTCGTGACAAGGAGATGTTCACAGCCCTGTTTATGTGTGCTCACTGCGATGCCTAATTTTATGTGTCAATTTAATTGGGCCACAGGGTATCCAGGTTTGTGCTTAGACATTTTTCTGAGTATCTCTGTGGGGGCATTTCAGGATGAGATTAACATTTGAGTCAGAGGACTATAAAACAGTTTGACCTCTTAGATGTGTATGTGGTTCTCTCCAATCAGTTCGAGGATTGAATTAAAAAATAATAATAAATCTAGATGGGAAGAAACTTCTCTAGCCTGATTGTTCAGGCTAGGATATTGGTCTTCTCCTGCCCCAGAACTAGAATGTATGTATGTATGTATATATATATTTGTATGTATGTGGACATATATATTTATATATGCATATTTCACTTATTTGTTATAAACTGGGATTTGAGCTCATGTCATTAGGTTAGGCTGGCTAGGCAAGCACTGTACTTGAACCAAGTCTCCAAGTTCTTTTTTCTTCAGTTATTTTTCAAATAAGGTCTTTTTCAGTTATTTTTGCTCAGGTCAGGCCTTGGACTGTGATCATCCCACCTATAGCTTCAGCATGGTTGGGATTACATCTGTTAACTATGTCCAATTTGATCTTTGAGATGGGGTGTCACCAACTTTTTGTCCAGGGTAGCCTTGAAACATGAGCTTCCCTATTTCCATCTCCCAAGGAGCTGAGATGACAACTAAGCCAGTTTGCAGTTTCCCAACTGCAAATCTTATACAACTCAGCTTCCATAGCCATGTTACACAGACCCCACCACTTTCTCTCTTCTTCTTTCCTCTCTTCTCTCTCTTTCTCCTCTCTTCCTTTTTCTCTCTCTTCCCTCCCCCTTACTAATGTACTAAGAACTCTCTCAATTATTTAAGAAAGTCCTAAAGAACCAGAATCATTCGTTGTAATTTTCTTGCTTTCTTTCTTGATGTCCAGCCCCATACTTTGCATGCTGAAAGCACAGTATAAATGTTGACTGAATTCTCAGAGAAGGAAAATCTACCGTTGACCTCCCTTATGGCAAATGTGATGGATTGGTGTAAGCAGTATTGATTGTCATGCCCATTAGTGTTCCCAGCAAGCCAAGGCATTTCCTGGGGACAAATAACTTGAGCAGCCCTGCTTGCAATGAGGACCAGAAAAGAGATGGCCTTTTCTCTCAGCACAGGATTTTTGAGTCATTTCTCCCAAGAAGCTTCCTGTGTGTTTACATTCACTTCACTATTTCAAAAATGGCCTGGGAAAAAACACAGATTGACACTTATCAAAGCAGAATCAGAGTGAAAATTAAAGAACTGAAGTTCTGGAGAATTTGTAGGCAAAGCCTCACTTCAGAAAGCATTCCACGAGCTTTTGGCCTTGATCAAAAGGAAGAAAAAAGACCCAGACTTGTGAATCTCCAAAAGTAGCCTTGCTAAGGCACATAACATTTCTTCCTCCATAAATATTAGAAACTGGGTTACTCAGCCACAACTGGGGCCATTTTTCAGTCCAGTCTTCAACATTCAAGGACAAATACGGCACTTAATTTAAAAAGACTACTTACACTTGACCAGGCTAGCTTACCCAATAGGTATTGACTTGAATGAAAATTACTCTGAAAATTATTTTTCATGAAACTGATTCAAAACTTGAACTCCCATACAGCCTGCAGGGAGAGCCTGACCTGACCTTGTCAAGCCTGGAGTTTTCCATTCCCATTTCCAAGGGCGGTGCTATTGACCTCTGTAAACAATATGCAACTGGGATTCCAAGTATAAAAAGAAACATGGAAACATCCTGGTACAAGTGCTGTACCTCTGGCTTCTTGGAAACGTAACCTGAAACTTAAATATAGCCAAGAATTGGCACAAAGTATGTTTATAGTTTCAATGTTGATTAACTCCTTGTAAGTCTCGTTGACTCTTATCAACAAAACAAAATGTTCCACTTTCTGTGGATGAATATGCAGGAGGAGTCCTCCTTGTGATTAGCTCTCTGCAGTGAATGTGTTACATCCATAAAAGAGACCAATATCCTTTTGGTTTGCGATTATAGGGTATTCTTTAGCCTGAGTCTACTCAGATGGTCCTGAGTGAATTCAATTGGCAGTTTTCCATCATTTTGTATTGTTTTCAGAAAAAAAGACTAATTAATCAAAAATGGGTCCAAATGGAATAGAAGACCCAGAAATTAACCCACAGTGACCTATGGCCACCTAATATTTGAAAAGTGAGGCAAAAACACAGGAAGAAAAAAAGACCACTTTTTCAACAAATGGTGCTGGCTGAATTGGCTAAACACATGCATAAAACTGAAGTAAGATCCTTATATACCATCTTAGCACCAACATCAAATCCACATGGCTCAATATAAGAACAGATACCCTGAAAATATTACAGGAAGGGATAGAGAAAGCACTACAGCTTCTTGGCACAGATTGAAATTTCCTAAATAAAGATCCAGAATCACTACCAATCAAAGAAAGGCTAAATAAATGGGATTGCATCAAAGTGAAGAGTTTCTGCATGGCAAAGGACATACCAAGCAAGATAAATAGGAAGCCCACAGAATGGGAGAAGATCTTTACTAGCTATGCATCAAACAAGGGGCTCATATCTAAAATATACTTAGAGGTCAAAATTTGTAAACCCCTCAAGAACAGATATTCAAAAAAACAATAATCCAATTAATAAGTAGGCTAATGACTTAAAGAGATTTCACCAAAGAAGAAGTAAGAATGGCCAATAGACATATGAAGAAATGCTCAACATCTCTGGCCATAACAGAAATACAAATCAAACAACATTGAGATCCCTCCTCACCCCAGATAGAATAGCTATTATCAAGAAAACTAACAATAATAGATGCTGGTAAGGATGTGGCCAAAAGGGAGCACTACTACACTGTTGGTAGGAATGTAAACTTGTTCAACTACTCTGGAAATCAGTATGGAGGTTTCTCAAAAGACTACACATAGAGCTTCCCTATGACCCAGAAATCCCACTCCTAGGCATTTATCCAAATGACCACAAACCAGGCCACACTAAAGCCACCAGCACAACCATGTTCAGTGAAGCATTGCTTATTATAGCTAAAATATATAATCAACCCAGATACTCCTCAGTGGACAAATGGGTCAAGAAAATGTCGTATATATACACAATGGAATTCTTTCATTCCATCAGAAAGAATAACACTGCCCCATTTGTAAGGAAATGGATGTAAAGACCTAGAAAAAATTATATTAAGGGAAGTAAGCCAGACCCAAAGAAACATAGGCTGCATGGTTTCCCTCATTTATATAATAATTAGGATGTGCCTATAAATCTACAAGTAAACCCAATGGATAATAAGACAAATAATTACACTTGGACATGATTAACTAAACAGCACTCTAAACATTCATATAGTGAAAACACAAAGGCTATTCTTAGGAGAAGATCACAATGAACTCCAAGAAATAGAAACCAGAGGGTTTTGTTGTTGTTGTTGTTGTTGTTGTTGTTGTTTTGGTTTTTTTTGTCCAGTGTGGGGCCTATACTCTGGGCCTGGGCACTGTCCCTCAGCTCTTCAGCTCAAGGCTAACGCTCTACCACTTGAGCCCCAGTGCCACTTCTGGCTTTTTCTGCTTATGTGGTGCTAATGAATCGAACCCAGGGCCTCATGCATGCAAGGCAAGCACTCTACCATTGAGCCACCTTCCCAGCCCCAGCATTTTTTTTATTGTACTGTTTGTGGGTCTTTATTTTTTTCTTTTTTTTTTTTGTCAGTCATGGGACTTGAACGCTGGGACTGGAGCTCTTCAGCTCAAGGCTAGTGCTCTACCACTTGAGCCACAGTGCCATTCTGGCTTTTTCTGTTTATGTGGTGCTGAGGAATCGAACCCCAGGACCCCATACATACAAGGCAAGCATTCTACCACTGAGCCACCTTCCCAGCCCCATGTGGTTCTTCTTTTTTCTTTGTTCTCCCTTTGGTTGATTCCCTTTGTCACAGTTTGTTTACTTCTGTACCCTTTGTCTTGTATATGTTTATCTGATTTAGGGAGAGGAAGGGGAAGCACAGAAACCATGGGACGGGACAAAGAGTGAGCCAATTCAGCAGTGATACTCACTAGACACTATGTTGGAAATGAACTATACAACTTGTAGGGAAGTAGAGTCTGGAAGAGAAAACCTGGGAGAGAATGGGGGGGAGGGGAGTGGTGACACTGTTCCAAAAGAAATGTAGGAAGTGGTGCTGTGGCTCAAGCAGTAGAGTGCTCACCTTGAGCTGAAGAGTGCAGGGACAGCGCCCAAGCCCAGAGTTCAAGCCCCACAACTGACCAAAAAGAAAAAAGAAAGAAATGTACTCATTACCTGACTTGCATAACTGCAACTCCTCTGTCCATCATCTTTACAATAAAATTTATTTTCTTTAATGGGTCCAAACAAGATTGAATATTTTCAACATCAGAATCAAAGTCAAAATAAAGACCCATTGTCAGGCACTGGTATCTCATGACTATAACCTTTAATGCCCAAGAGGCTGAGCTCTGAGGACTGTAATTCAAAACCAGCCCAAGTAGCAAAATGTATGAGACTCTGCAATTAACCACCAAAAAGCCAGATGTGGGGCTGTGGCTCAAGTGGTAGAACACCAGCCTTTTTCACAAGAAAGCTAAAGGACAGTGCTTAGACCCTGAGTTCTAGCACAGTACCAACACTAAACAAATAAGTAAATACCCCATGATTTGAATGGGGTGTTCACAGTTCATATTAATGGTGCCATTCTTTAGTATGAATCAAGTTTTGCTCTTAGTTAAGCTATCCTTTTATCTAAAATTAAACACTAGTTTTTCTGCCTGAATCTATACAGAGTTGTACTGCTTCAGCACGTAAGTATTCTCCACTAGTTGAAAAGAGATAAACATTCACCCTGATATTAAGGACGTGGTAAGACCACAAGACACAAGAATACTATATATAGCTTATAATTCTATGCAGGTCACTGTGTTGCTAGGACATGGTCCCAAGTGGAACATGATCCCAACCCAGCAGAAGTATATACAAAGCACAGAAGACGCACTCTAGTGTTTGAAACTGGTTATAGAAACCCTAAACTTCAGCTTACAAGTTTATCTGGGCCTGAATAGAATAGACCAGAAACCCAAAAGAGAAGCCTTGGGCACATTCCAGATGATAATGATCAGGCGAAAGTAGAGTGGATGGGCTCACAATTGCCACTGCATATGAGAGTCATACAGCATATTTTTTCTTATGAGTGTTTTCTTTTACTTGTACAAATCACTGAGTCGCTTACATGCATACATGCAATGTACTGTAATGATATACACTATCTCTCCTACACTTGCCTCTGTCCCTTCCCTTGCATCCCTAACCCTTTTCCCCTTCTACATCCTTTATGTCTCTCTCTTAGTTTCATGTTCTCTTCTGCCTTCCTAAGTTCCATATACAAAGGAAAATATGAAATATTTGTCTTTGTGAGACTTTAATAATCTCCATTTATATCCACTTTCCACTAAATATAAACTCCTTATCTTACCATGTGCTGAGGAGTAACTAGACTGCTGAGGAATAACTAGACTGCTTCTATTACTTGGCTATTGTAATAGTGAGGGATTTTACACTGATCGCTATAGCCTCTGTACTGATTTACACACTCATTAACCATGTATTGGTTCCTTTTCCCCCACATCCTCCTTAACAGCATTTTTTTACATTTTTCTTTTCTTGGTCATAACCATTCTGGCAGGGTAAGATGGAATCTCGTTGTATTTTTGACTTGCATTTCTCTAATAGTTAAAGATAGTGAATTTTTTTTCATGTACTAATTGATCTAAGACAAGCAACTGAAACTACTAGAGGAAAAAGTAGAGATAGCATTTGAAAATGTCAACACAGGTTATGTCGTTTTGAATAGTACTCCAAAAATTGCTCAGGAAGTAATAGCAAATATTGACAAATGGAATTACATTAAACAAAAAAGTTAGGGGAGTTCCGGGAAGATGGCGGAGGAGAAGCTGGAATCTGAACAAGCTCTTGCATAGAAAACAGTTTCAGAGTTCCAGTGAACAGTCCCAAGCCAGAGAATCACACCAAGTGTGCCATCACAGGACAGAGAGTTAGTCAAGAGAGGGGAAGCCAAGCAGACACATCTGAGCAGCTGCCGCTGCGGCGGCAGGGTCGCAGCGGCGACCACCGCCGCGGAGGCATACCTGAGACGCAGTCCGGGACGAAGGAGCCAGACGCAGCGGTGGAGCGGATTCTACTCAACACCAGCAAGAACCGACAAGGAGCGGACAACTTCATCCTGCACTTTGCAGACCAGAGACGACCCGAGATCCATGACTCCGCGTGAGTAGAAGCCCCACTTCCTCACTCCTCTGGGAGCAGAGGAGGGAAGGCCACCCCTCCCCCCACCAGCACCGGTGATCTCCATCTTGGATACCGACAAAGCTCGGAGGAGCGGCTAGCTCCAGCTCAGGCCTTGGAATAGAGCTAGTCATTTGGCAGTTCACGGGAACTTGGCGGCGAGGTGACCTCACAGACTCAGTTCCATCCAGGGAGGGGTCGCCCAGCTCAGGCACCAGCCATTGGAGTGGCTCTCCTCGCTGGGTGGCCAGAGCCAGAGGCTGCCCCTCCCTCTAGCAGCCTCCACAATCAATTGAAAAACAGAAACCCTGAGAATGGCTCGAGGCTGGGTGCTGTGAGTTTTTTTTTCACAAAATAGCCCCAGGGAAAAGCTACTGTTCCTTGAAAGACCTCAACTCTACCCAGAACCTAGCCTCATCACTGCATCCCCCTCTTTTGTGATTCTCAAAGCAGATCACCCTCCCAGTAAACTAACCTGGGAGGGGGATCTCAAAATCTTGGGTAAAGCAGAGCATTTTTCTGCCTGTTCCAACAAACTGACTTAAGAAACCAATCAAGCCACAGGACCTCAAGCTGACCAGAGACTCCAACCAGACTCTGGTTACAGACAAAAGGGAGATACAGGACTCTTCCCACCCCTCCCAAAAAAAAAAAAAAAAAAAAAAAATCAAAGAACTTTTTTTTTCTTCTTCTTCTTCTTTTCTTTTTTTCTTTTTCTTGTTTTGTTTTTTTTTCGTTTTTTGTTACCTTATATATATATAAAAAAATTTTTTTTTTGCTTTTCTAAAACTTTTATTAATCTTTAATTTTTGCCTCTTCTGAAAAAATAATTGTTTTCCATTAATTTTTTTTTCTCCTCTTATAATTTTTATTTTAGGAATACGTGAATGTGTGTTTTCTTTTCTTTTCTTGTCTTCTTTCTCTTTTTCATTCATTCTTAATTATCTTTTTGTTTTTGTTTTTTTTCTAGCTCTACTGAACTTCTGATCTTTTCTTCTCACTTTCCTATCCTTTCCAACTTTTCCTCTTTGTTCACCTTTATGTGACTTAACTCTTGTCCTGCACATCCTCAGATAAACCCGTAGTTAACCAGTAGACCCTATCCCCCATTGTGTACACACTTAATCCACAAACTTATTACTCAATTCAAAACCTCTGAGACTTAAATTCATTAATAACAGTACTGCCTCTTTATACCTATATAATATTTTAAGCATTTTTTAAAAGTTTTTCTCATCTCCTCTATGTCCCTCCCTTTCTCTCAACATATTCATATCCCTCTATAAATAGATGGTCTTTTAATCTCTAAAATAACATTAATTTTTACGTCTCTATTTTTTTTCTGGTCTCTTTTCATTCCTCTTTCCCTTTCTTCCCTTTTCTCTCTCTCTCTACTTACATCCTACCCAACCTATTTCCTGCATTGTGATTAGGACATAGTTAACTCTCCCTGTGCCTTCCCACACCAATCTATGCCTATTTTTTACCCACATCTCTCCCTAACCCTAATAATTTCTGGTTTTCCAAATTCTTCTCTGCGGTTCAAAGTCCTTTAACATATAGTTGTTTGATGTCGAATAGATGTATCTGTTGAACTAGATTGTATCTGTAGAATATTGACTGTACAAATGCAAACTTTGGTTGATGGTTGCCTTAAGATAGTGTTCTAGCACAAAACTGGTGCTATCTTCATCTCAAATGGGCAGAGTAAGCCGGAAAAACACAAGAAAAATGGCAAATTCGGGTATCTCAATTCCCAATCCTGATAATCAGGGGTTAGAACAGATAATGAATAATCCAGAGGAGAGTTCCCAAACAGCTCTACAAACACTGCTGGCAAACATGATAAATGAAAAGTTTGACAACGTACAAAGGACTCTGTATGAGCGTGATAGGGAGAGAGAGGAGGCATCCCAGAAGTTTATACAGGAATATCATAAGCGTGAGGAAGCTACTCAAAAACTGATACAGGATTTGCGTGAACAACTTGAGAATACTCAAAGAGAAAGGGAGGAATGGCGTGAGCAGGCTGAGAACACTCAAAGAGATCTGCAGGAATCCCGCGAACGGGAGGAAGCTAATCAAAGAGTAATACAGGAATTGAGAGACCAGGTAGACAACACACAAAGATCACTAAAGGCATTCATGGAATCCATTAACAAAGAGATGAAGGAAGTCAGGGAGACCACAAAGGGAATGCTGAATGGAACCCAACAGAAGGAATGGGAGCCCAAAGAAACCATAACCAATCAACTAAGTGATTTGAGGACAAACACTGAACACCAAATTAAGGAAGTAAAGAAATTCATACAAGACCTAAAGCAGAGCTTCAACAAAGAACTTGAAGCCATCAAAGCTGACCAACTAGAAGGAAAAGAGATAAAAAACAAAGTAGAGAGTCTTGACAGCAGGTTAGAACATGCAGAAGATCGAATCTCAGGGATTGAAGACAGCCTAGATATTATAGAGAAAGAACATACAACCATCCAAGACAAGTCCAAGAAATATGATAGATCTATCCAACACCTGGAAGACACCATCAGAAGGCCTAATCTAAGGATAATGGGTGTAGAGGAGCACCTAGAAACAGAAGTTAATGGTCTAGGAAATCTGTTTAACAGGATCCTAGCAGAGAACTTCCCAAACATGCAAAAAGATAGGCCTGTCCAGATACAAGAAGCCTTTAGAACCCCAAATAGACCAGACCAGAATAGGACATCCCACCGTCACATTATAATCCACACAGGATCAACTCAGAACAAGGAAAAGATCCTTAAAGCTGTCAGAGAGAAAAGGGTAATCACTTATAAAGGGAAACCAATTAGAATCACCTCAGATTTCTCAGCAGAGACAATCAAAGCAAGAAGAGCCTGGAATGATGTATGCCATGCCCTAAAAACAAACAACTATCAACCAAGAATACTGTACCCAGCTAAACTCTCCTTCATAACTGAAGGCCAAATAAAAACCTTCCATAGCAAAGAAAAATTGAAACAATACATCTCCACCAAACCAGCCCTACAAAAGATTCTTAAAGATGTCCTACACATAGAAAACCAACAAGACCGCAATAAAGGCCAAGAAACTGCACCCAAACTGAGAATCCAAGAACCATAGGAAGAACCCAGTTTTCGGAGCCCCCAAGAAGGTAGATAACATGGCAGGAACTCCCAAATACCTCTCAGTCCTATCTCTTAATGTTAACGGACTGAACTCTCCAATTAAGCGACATAGACTGTCTAGTTGGATTAAAAAACAAGACCCTTCTATCTGCTGCCTGCAGGAGTCACATCTTGCCCGTAAAAACAAACACATTTTCAATGTTAAAGGCTGGAACAAAATCTACCAAGCAAACGGACCGCATAAACAGGCGGGAGTTGCAATCCTAATATCAGATAAAATAGACTTCAAATTAAAATTCGTGAAAAGAGATAAAGAAGGTCGCTACATACTAATTAAAGGATCTCTCCTTCAGGAGGATATTACAATTCTAAATATCTATTCGCCAAACAATGGAGCACCCAAATTTATCAAAGAAACACTACTTTCCCTCAAATCCCATATAGATCCAAAGACATTAATCGTTGGGGATTTTAACACACCACTCTCCCCACTAGATAGATCAACTCGGCAAAAACTCAACAGAGAAACCGCAGATCTAAACAGCTGCATAGATCAACTAGACTTAACAGACATTTACCGAACATTTCACCCAGCAGCATCAGAATACACGTTTTTCTCAGCAGCACATGGAACGTTTTCTAAAATAGACCACATTTTAGGCCACAAAGCAAACTTGTCTAAATTCAGAAACATTGAAGTTATACCTTGCATTCTCTCTGACCACAAGGGAATAAAGTTAGAACTCAACACCAAAAGCCACCAAAGAAAGTCCGGTATCACATGGAGGCTGAACAACACACTGCTGAATCATGAGTGGGTCATGGAAGAGATTAGAAAGGAAATTCAAATGTTCATGCTATTCAACAAAAATGAACACACAAAATACCAGCTCCTCTGGGACACAGCAAAGGCAGTACTCAGAGGCAAGTTTATAGCTCTGAGCTCCTACATCAACAAATTGGAAAGATCTGAAACTAACAATTTAATGACACATCTAAACCTCCTTGAAAAAGAGCAGCAAGATAAACCCCAATCCAGTAGACGGAAAGAAATAATCAAAATTAAATCAGAATTAAATGAATTAGAATCCAAAAAAACTATAGAAAGAATCAACAAAACAAAGAGTTGGTTCTTCGAAAAACTCAACAAAATTGACAGACCCTTAGCAAATCTTATCAGAAAAAGAAGAGAACACACCCAAATTAATAAACTCAGAGATGAGAATGGAAACATCACCACGGAAACAAGCAAGATTCAGAATATTATAAGGGAATACTTCTCAAAACTTTATGCTAATAAGTTTGAGAACTTGACAGAAATGGACCTCTTCCTAGCAAATATTGACATGCCAAAACTAAACCAAGATGAGGTAAACTATCTTAACAGGCCCATATCAAGCATTGAAATAGAAACAGCAATAAGAGACCTCCCAGCTAAGAAAAGTCCAGGACCAGATGGTTTTACAGCGGAATTTTACAAGGCCTTCAAAGCAGAGCTCACACCAATTCTCCTCCAACTCTTCAATGAAATTGAAAGAGAAAGCTCACTACCGAACACATTCTATGAAGCCATCATAACCCTCATCCCAAAACCTGGCAGGGACTCATCAAAGAAAGAGAACTATAGACCCATTTCT
This sequence comes from Dipodomys spectabilis, assembly GCF_019054845.1. NCBI lineage: Eukaryota > Metazoa > Chordata > Mammalia > Rodentia > Heteromyidae > Dipodomys > Dipodomys spectabilis. The sequence continues at coordinate 283,577 of NW_024871414.1, read as the reverse complement.
TTGATGAACATTGATGCAAAACTTCTCAACAAAATTTTGGCCAACCGACTTCAACAATTCATCCAAAAAATCATACACCACGATCAAACAGGATTCATTTCAGGGATGCAAAGCTGGTTCAATATACGCAAATCAATTAATATTATTCATCACATCAACAGGAGCAAGAATAAGAACCACATGGTTATCTCAATAGACGCAGAAAAAGCATTCGACAAGATCCAACACCCCTTTATGATGAAGGTTTTGAAAAAATTAGGAATCCATGGAACATTCCTCAATACAATAAAGGCTGTATATGACAAACCTACAGCCAGCATTATACTCAATGGTGAAAAACTAAAGCCATTTCCTCTTAACTCAGGAACAAGACAAGGATGCCCACTCTCTCCACTTCTCTTCAATCTAGTATTAGAATGCCTAGCTACAGCAATAAGACAAGATGCAGACATAAAGGGGATCCAAATAGGGAAAGAAGAAATAAAACTCTCCCTCTTTGCAGATGACATGATCTTGTATTTAAAGAATCCCATAGACTCCACTCCCAAATTACTCAAGCTGATTCAAAACTTTGGCAAAGTAGCAGGTTATAAAATTAACCCCCAAAAATCAATGGCTTCTCTGTATGCCAACAATGAGAAAAGTGTGGCTGAAATTAGGAAAGCAACTCCATTTGTAATAGCCCCACAAAAAATAAAATACCTAGGAATTAACTTAACTAAAGAAGTGAAGGACCTCTATGATGAAAACTTTAAAATCTTGAAAAAGGAAATCAACACAGAACTTAAAAAATGGCAAAACCTCCCATGCTCCTGGATTGGAAAGATTAACATCGTGAAAATGGCAATACTCCCCAAGGCTATCTACAAATTCAACGCAATACCTATCAAAATTCCACCCTCATTCTTCAAGGAAATAGAAGAGGCAATCCAAAAATTCATATGGAACAATAAAAGACCCCGAATAGCAAAAACGCTCCTCAACGGAAAGAACACTGCTGGAGGAATATCAGTACCAAATTTCAAACTCTACTATAAAGCCATAGTAATCAAAACAGCTTGGTATTGGCATAAGAACAGACCTCAGGACCAATGGAATAGAATTGAAAACCCAGAAATGAACCTACAGACCTATAGCCATCTAATCTTCGATAAGGGAGCTAAAACAATACAATGGAAGACAGACAGCCTCTTCAGTAAATGGTGCTGGCAAAACTGGTTAACTACATGTAGAAAACTAAAGCTAGATCCTTCTATATCACCCTGCACCAGAATCAACTCCAAATGGATCAAAGACCTTGAACTCAAAGCAGACACTCTGAAAACATTACAGGATGGAATAGGAGAAACCCTGGGTCTCCTTGGCTCAGGCTGAAATTTTCTGAATAGAGACCCGGAAACACAACAAATCAAAGAAAGGCTGGACAAATGGGATTGTATAAGGTTGCAGAGCTTCTGCAGGGCAAATGACATAGCTAGCAAGATCAATAGAAAGCCCACGGACTGGGAGAAGATCTTTACTAGCCATACAACGGACAAGGGTCTCATATCTAAAATATACTTGGAACTCAAAAAATTAAACCACCCAACAACAAATCCTCAAAGAAACAACTGCCCAATAAGTAAGTGGGCGAAAGACTTAAAGAGAAGCTTCTCTGAAGAAGAAAGAAGGATGGCCAATAGACACATGAAGAAATGTTCAACATCCCTAGCCATAAAAGAAATGCAAATCAAAACAACATTGAGATATCACCTCACTCCAGTTAGAACAGCAAAAATCAAGAACTCTAACAACAACAGATGCTGGAGGGGATGTGGACAGAAAGGAACCTTACTTCATTGTTGGTGGGAATGTAAACTTGTTCAACCACTTTGGAAAGCAGTATGGAGGTTCCTCAAAAGACTCCACATAGAGCTCCCCAATGACCCAGCAATCCCACTTTTGGGCATTTACCCAAATGATCACAAACAAGGCCACACTAAAGCTACCAGCACAACTATGTTTATTGCAGCATTATTTACCATAGCTAAGACATGGAACCAACCCAGATGCCCCTCAGTAGATGAATGGATCAAGAAGATGTGGTATATATACACAATGGAATTCTATGCCTCCATCAGAAAGAATGACATTTCCCCATTTGTTAGGAAATGGAAAGGCTTGGAAAAAATTATATTAAGTGAAGTAAGCCAGGCCCAAAGAAACATAGGTCCCATGGTTTCCCTTATTTGCAATATCTAGTATAGGTATGAGTCAAGCGGAAAAAGTCAAATAATGTGATGTTAGGAAAACGAAACCTCAAATATGTATTTTAATGTTTTTGTTTCTTTCATGCATGTGTTTCTAACGCATTTATAATATTATCTCTTTGTTGCTTTGTATGTCCCTCCCCCACAGTGTAACCCCCGCTTTCACTATATTTGATGTCAGTATAACATGTGGAGGAGATGGGGACAAACAAGTCGTTTAAGGATTCAGGTGGACCTGTTGCAACAATGAGAAGTACAAAATGTCATGTCAAAACCAGCTTTACAATGTCGGGGGGGGGGGGGGTAAGGGTGGTATGATTCGGTGGGAGGGAGGGGGGAGGCTGGGAAGGGAGGTGAAGGGTAAACAAAGGAGGAGGCTGCAATGCTTGGTAAGAAATGTATGCATTATCCTGCCCATGTAATTGTAACCCCTCTGTACAGTATGTTCTCAAATAAAATTAAATTAAATTAAAAAAAAAAAAAAAAAAGTTACTGTACAGTAAAATAATCGACAGACTAACGAGACAACCAACAGGATGGGAGAAATCATTTTCTACTGTTTCTCTGACAGGGGATTAATAACCACAATATATAAAGAACTCAAAAAATTAAACTCAAAATATCTAATCAATAATTGGGCAAATGAACTGAACACACATTTTTTTAAATGAAGAACTATAGGCTGACACTAATATACTGACAAAAGAAATCAAAGAAGACCTAAATAAATAGAGAAAACTAAATGAGTTCCTTAGTTGAACTGTTCAACATAGTTTAGATATTATTTCTTTCCAAATGACTTAGAAGTCTAAAGGGATCCTAACCAAAATCTACACAGAAAATCTTGTAGATAGATGATTCTGAAACTGAAAATATAAGAGAACTGAAGTTTCAATAATTTCCAAACTTTCAAAAAACATCTGAAAAACAATTGAAAGATTAACACTAACCAATTTTAAGACTTAGAGCTATAGAAGTCAAGCCAGTATGGACTGGCAAAGAGCTGTGCATACAGATAAATGGAATAAAATTGAATCCACATATAGGCCCACACAAATATGGTCAATACTTTTATCAGCTTTATTGAGATATAATTCTCATTACACTCCATTTATGGATTTAAGGTATATAATTCAATAGTCTTTAGAATATCCACAAATGTCATATTCAGTTTTAAACTTTTTCATCAACCCCAAAAGAAGCAACATTATCACTCTAATATCTTCACAATTTCCAGCCCCTAAGAAACTACCATTTTATTTTCTATTCCTATAAATTTTCCTACTCTGGAAATTTTCTATAAAGAGAATAAGGCAATTAAAAATGCACATAAACACGAGATGCTATTTTCCACTAGAATAGTCAAAAAGATAGATAATCTCAAATGTTTTCAAATTTGCAGAAAAATTGAAATTCTGTACTATGCTGATAGAAATATAGCATGGCACAGTCACTTTGATAAACAGTCTAGCACTTCTTCAAAAATTTAAATACAGATTTAAAACACAACCCAGAAATTCCCCTATGTATCAAAAAGAATGAGAAATATATTCACATGCTTATCAAAAACAATTTGTGCATGAATGTTCAGACCTGCATTTTTCATAACTGATAGAAATAATCCAGATAAAGGAATAAATAAAATGTGATATATCTATGAATGAAATTTGTTCCATTCCATATGATGGAATTGATTCAGCAACAAAAAAGGAATAAAGGATCGATGCAGTTATAAAGTGCATCACTCGGGGTTGGGGATTTAGCTCAGTGGAAGAGCACTTGCCTGGCAAGTGCAAGGCCCTGAGTTCAGTCCTTAGCTCTGGAAAAAATAAAAAAAGCTATAAAGGGCATCACTCTTGAAAAAAAAATGCAAAGTAAAAGGAGACCACCACAGGAGGTCATATAATGCTATTTATATGAAATGTTCAAGTAGGAAAACCTAGAAAAAAATAAAGTAGATTCCCAGTTACCTAAAGAGAAGGGAAAATAGGAGGAAGTGACAATGACTACTAAAGGATATGGAATTTCCTTTGTGGGCAATAAAATTTGTTCTAAAATATTGTCATAGACATAGATGCATAACCCTGAGAATGTACTAAAGGCCACCAAATGATACACTTTCTGTGAGTGAATTATATAGTGTATGAATTGTATCTCAATAATACTCCTAACAAAATTTTCATCTTTCACCTTAAAGTTATTTATCTATTATTTTCTCCAGAGAGTGCATTTTGAGTTACTTTATTGTGAGAAATGTACATCACTTGTCAAAATTTTCTGAATTTCTAGGCTGGGAGCATGGTTCAAGTGGTAGAACACCTACCTAGGAAGCACAACACCCTGAATTCACACCCCAGCAATGCCACAGAAAACACAATTATCCTGACAGGCCATAAATCTACATGGTACAATTTCACTCTTATTTTTATCTCACTGAGTTAAGATATGCCTAGAAGAGGTCAAATACAGTCTGGTTATTAAAAGCAAAATCCAAATGAGCCAACTTAATTTATCAAGTTATCAATTCCTATATTAGTTAAACTTTCTCATTGCTATGACTAAATACCTACAGAAAGCAATTTAGGGGAGAAAGGATTTGTTTTAAGACATGATTCAGTCTATGCTCAACTGGCTTCATGTGTGCAAGACTATAGTGAGACAGCACATCATGGTGAAAAGAGTATGGCTAAAGCTCTTCACCTCATGGAAGACAGGAAACAGTGGAGTCACACAAGTAGGGAATAATCCCCAAGGCCATGCATTCTCTCCTGGGATCTTCTTCCTCCAATGAGGTCCTGCCTTCCTTAGTGCCACCACATTCAATAGTCTGTCCACATATTCAGTCCATCAATGGATGAAATCATTCATTAGAGCAGAGCCTTCATCCTAAAATTGTCTTTGAAAATATCCTTACAGACAAGTCCAGAGGTATGTTTTACTAATCACCCTGGCATTTCCCAGTCTAATCAAATTGACCATCAAAATGAGCCATCATAGGAAAAGCTAAGAGAAAATCAATAAACTCACTTCCAGATAGAATCCGGGGTCCACACTATGCACTGTTAATGCCATCTTATTTCACTCATCCATCTTGATACTATTGATTTAGGGCCAGTAGTTCTTTGTAGCAAGAGGATTCATCAGTGCGTTGTAAGATGGTATTTAGGAACAGTAGTGACTTGGCTCCAGAAAGAGCCAGTAGTAGCCCATCCCATGTGGGGTGCCAAAACTGTCTCCTGACATTTGTCAATGTCCCCTGGGAAGCAAAATTACTCCTCATTAAGAACCACTGATGGTGATACCTCTCACCCTATAAAAAATTAACTAAAAATATTTTAGAGACTTAAATATAAGAGAGAAAACTATATCCCCTCTGAACGAAACAAGGAACAAAATATTTATGACCTCAGTTTAAGCAAAGAATTCTTAGATGTAACAGCAAAGTATAATCCATAAGAAAAAAAAGTTTGATTTAGGTATCATAAAAGTTTAAATTTTTCTTACTTCAAAGATCACCACAAAGAAAATTTAAAAAGGAATAGTACCGAGGGAACTGTACATGGAATGAAGATTGACAGTATTCTGTATTGATCATCGTTGAAGTTGAGCAATGGGTGATTGTCTTTATGATGGCTGGCAAGGTTCTGTGAGACTCCCTTTTAAAGTTAGGGGCCCTCTTCTCATAGTTTGGTCCTAGATCCTTGAGTTTGTTGGCAGAAGAAGAATTTCTGGGCAAGTGGCAAGGGTAATCAACTTTGGCAGGACTTTGTTGAGCAAGCAGGCAAAAAGCAAAGGCCCATTCCAATAAAGTATGGGTGCTCCAAGGAAGAGACTGAGCTGTGGTGGTTTCATGGGTATGTGTGGTTAAAAAAAGTAGGAAAGGGGAATTCACCCAAATTCACCCTAGAATGCATGCTACCTTTCCTTCTGGAAAACCAATATATTCATTATTCTTGCTATTATACTTTTTTATCAGTTGGGTTCAGAAAGTTCACAGTTGGTCCGTTTGCTACTAAATTTGGGGACTTTATGGCATCTATGCCTAAGCATCCCTTTAAACAAAGGACAAATCCCGTCAGATGTTCTCTTCAAGACATATGTCTCATCTTGTGATTTTTCTCTCTTTTTGAGTACTTTATATGTCCCTGTGAGTCATTTTATCTAATATTTTCCTTCAGGATTAGTGTCTTTCTTTGAGATAATCTTGTTCAGTTCCAATATGTAGTAATCATTAGGGTTAATTAACAAGGTTAGAAGGAAAAAAGCTATGAACCTTGTTTTATTTTTCCTTGTTATTCAATGTTGCAGCTTAATGAGAGTGCAAAACTTAAAGCAAAGAAATAGCATCTGTGTGCTTTCAATGAAGCATTTGTACATTTGTCTCTGAATCCTTGGTTTTCACATGATCTATCTTACCCCAGTTTATCTCATCAATGGCATTGTACCATCTCACATCTTCACAAGAAGGTTTGGTAAATACAAGAAAGTATTTGATGAAAACATCACATTCATGTGACTCTTACTACAATATCCACTGATACAATATCCAATGATATCCTATATCATTGTTAGTTTTTGTTAGTCTCTCGTGATGCCTAACTGATGAATCAAACTTTAGAACAGTGCATGTACAGGTAAACACACAATGATTATAGGGCATGGTACAATCTAAAGTTTCAGGCATCAATTAAGGATCTTAGGACATATCCTTTATGGAAAATATGCTTTTGTTTATGATTGAAATTAAGGATACCATTGCATAAAACACCAGTATGCCTATGTTCAAACTTCGTCCTTAAGACAAAGTTGTTTTGTAGACTTCCAAGAAAGCTTAAAATTGTTCTACTTCCCTAAACATTTTGATGACTGCAAGATAATTTACATAATCTGATAATAATGACAGCAGAGTTTCCTTAGGAAATGTTAAATTCTACTAATGGATGCATCTTGGCAGAATCTTCTTTTCAAAAGCCTGCCAAACGAGAGCATTGAGTTACTTGAAATTCCCTCACTAGGCTGAAGTTGTGGCAAACAACTTCAGCATTCTAACACCCTCTTCTGCTAACTAGACACAACACTCCACAAAAATGTCTTGTTTTTTTCTTTGAGAGTTGCTAGTCTTTGGAGTTTTGCATTTAAATGGATTTCTACTTTTTGGGAGAAAGCCTAATATGGTGGAAAGGCCATGTGTTTCTTCATCTATAATGCAATAAAAGTAGACTTGACCTTGTAGGATTATTATGATTATTGAATGAAATAATCAAAATAAATATCCAACAACCTGGCATATAGTATTTGAATACATTATGGCTATGTTTACTAAATCATCAGTAATAGAAACTATTTTTACAACCTTAATAGAGCATATAAGATATCCGGAGATTTCAGAGCTACCTTTACTAAGGAGTAAGCCAAAATCCAGAGATAGAGTCTGGCTACTAAAACCTGCTTGATTCTTGAAGTCAGTTTAGTAAGAATGATTAAATGTCCCTCATATATTGGTGAATTACTGTGACGTTTCTTGGTGGTACAAAGTGATGTGAATTTTTAGTGCAATGTAGAAATATTCAATCAAGCTAGCTAACTTGAGGGTTGCTTTGAATATGTAATTTTTTTTTTAATTTTTGAGGCAAGGTCTTGCTACATAGCCCCAGCTGGCCTCAAGGTCATGATCTTCCTGTCTCATTCTCCCAAGTACTGAGATTATAGGTGTATACCAGTGCACCTAGAAAATATTTAATTTGCTATTTTTGTGATGAGAATACTTAAATTTTACTCTTGAAAGTACTGAAGTGCAAAGTATTTTCATCATACTGTGCAACAAATTTTTTTTAAAAAAGAAAGAAAGAAAGAAAAGAAACTCAGACTCATTCCACCTATGTAGCTAACGTTTTAAAGACTTTGAATAGTCTCCATATCCTCCCTCTTCTGCCCAGAGTGATTACCATTATACCCCTTTGTTTCTATGAGTTCGGTTGTTTTTAGTTCACGTATAAGTGAGAACAGGAAGTATTTGTCTTTCCACATCTGGCTTATTTCACATAGCACAGAGTATATCAATAATATCCAAGTCACAAATCACAGAATTCCCTTCTTTTTAAAAGCTAAATAGCATTTCAGAGTGTATATGCATACATTCATGTGTTGATGGACAGTTTGGTTGATGTCATAAATTGGCTATTATGAACATAGCTATAATGAAGTACGTTGAGTCATCTCTCAATATACTCTTCACAATCCTTCAGGTAAATATCCAGAAGTAGAATTATGGATAAAATGGTAATTCAGTTTTTAGCTTCAGGAAGAAAGGAACCTTCTTCCGTAATGACTGAACTAATTTACCTTCCCACAAACAGAGCACAGTGGTTCCCTTTTCCCTTCGTCATTTATCCTACTCCCCTGTGGATAACCCATGGGTAGCTGAATATGCTTAACAGATGTGAGAAAATAGCTGTGAATAGAGCACACTGAAGGCAGAATTCTAAATGACTGCACTAACAGTATGGATTAACTATAACTGTCCATCCTGAGCTCCACTGGGTTTCTACACATCAAGCTTCAGATGCCCACTGGGCTTAGATTCATTTGAAGCTTCTTGGACAGGCTCTACTTCTCTGATTGCTATCACTTCCTCATCTAGACCAACAGGTCCACAGAAAAGCCACTCTCCTTTCACTCCCCATCCTCTTACCCTGCTCTTCTTGTTTATATGGAAGTCTGATTTGATAGACTTCAGATTTTATGCCTTGCTTCGTGCTCATAGTCTCTGACCCCTACTACATTGTGCTGGCGTGGGAGTTGTAGTATTAAGGTAAAGTCTCTTTGTCCCTTATACCTTAGGGCCTGCAAGACTGAGCAACATAGCAAAGGTGCTCACAGAAATAGCCATCCACTGAGAAAATGAGCAGACAAATAAATAAAAGTTAGTTTGAAACATTACATTACAGCTTGAACTAATTAATTGCTTAAAGTTCTTTTCTTTTTGTGGCATGGGTATCTGTCATAAATGCCTAGAAACAAAACTCATATCTTCATAAAAGTGTCTTCTTTCTGACATTTTTAAATTAACGAATTTAATGTTGACATTGTAAGCAAAATTATTGCAATTTTAATAAAGCTCTTCAAGGCAGATAAACCCAGCAGTCACCTTTGAGAATACTATGATGATGGAGATTGCAGATATTGGTGAAGAATTATGTTCATTAAATATCTTAACTAATCTACTAAATTTCATGGATTAATTAATCGAGTTACAGAAGGACTAATAGATACAATTCAGACACCATAATAATATATGGCAGATAATATATGCACCGTCATGGCACTTCTTGTTCCCATAATGCTCTGAGCTCCTTCTTCATCCCATAATGCCCTGAGTATATTCACTCAATGACAAGAGTTGGGGTAGTACTTGCAACAAACCTTCAAGCAATCAACATAAAGTCAAGAGAAGAGATAAGGGAGAAGCACCAACTATGAAAAAAAATGCCCTGCAAGAGAATTCCATTGGACTCCTCTTTGGGTCCCCTCTTCTGGAGAATCTCATTATTTCCTTTCACTGTTTTCCTTTTACTTTCTAATAAATTTGGGCTATCTGCAAAAGAAGGGAGGAAGGGGGGAAGAGAGAAAGAGAGAGAGGAGAAAGAGAAAGAGAAAGAGAAAGGAAGGAAGGAAGGAAGGAAAGGAGGGAGGGAAAAAACCATAGCAAACTAGAAAGTTAGAAGGAAAAATAAAATACTATTTCTTCTCAAAATCCATAGCCTATCAATTCTCAAATAGAGAAGAATTCATACTGGTGTCAAGGCCCTAGAATAACTAAAGTTGGCTTAAATAAACTGATGTAGGAATCAACAAATTCTTACTAATGATGCCTTCTTGTTATAATATAATAACGCAAACTGCTGTGATAATTATTTATCTGTGTCATTTATCCTGGTCCCCTATGGATAACCCATAGATAGCTGAATAAACCTAGCAGATGTGAGAAAATAGTTGGTAATAGAATGCACCACAGACTGAATTCTAAATGACTGCCTTCAAGATAAAGATGAATGGTAATTGCCTATCTTGAGATCCATTGGGTTTCTGTGCTTCAAGCTTCTGATGCTCACTGAGCCTGGATCCATTTACTGGTTCCTTAGGAAGGCTCTTCTCCTCATTCCTCATCAGTCCCTCCTCCAGGCCAATCTTATGCATTGGCTGAGTTTCTGGGTCATCCACCATTCATACACTAAAGCAACAGCTTTGGGACTCAAGTCTTATCCACACAAATGTATTCCTATGAATTATCCTTAGTATCATCTATTCTAGCTCAGAAGAGATTGAGAGACTTAATGAACATTAAGAAATGTGCAAAGAAATTAATTCAGGGTCCTTGCTCATCTCCTGCTCCTTTCTCCTTTTCCAGAATATATTTGTTATAGTTAAACTGGTCAAATTTAAAAGACAAGACTCACACAGGACTAATGGGTGACTCAGGGCTGGATTTTTTTAATGATCAGATTTAATCACCCTGTGGTAACATCTAAAATATTTCAGCAGTACCCAGACAGGTATGAAAGGCAAGGAGTCCTGATCCCACTTATCCATGGGCTTCTAGAGATCTTGGCAATGTAAGTCACATGCTATACTTCAATTCTAAATACTCATTTATAAGCCCAAGCTTACATGAAGACTTTCAAAGAACTGATAATATATAGGCCAGAAATATAGGCTAAATGATAGAGTACTTGACTAAGAATGATGTCTTGAGTTTGAATCCTAGCACACGAAAACAACAACAATAATATAGGTGTTCAGAGTGAAATCTTGAGTTCAAATCCTAGCACCACTAAAAACAACAACAGTAATAATAGATGGTACAGTAGTCTGACTTCCTACCAAAGCTTAGAGGGGTACCTCTCTGTTCTCTGCCTGGCAGGGAAGATCTGACATCCTCATCCTGCATTCTGAAATTCAACCTACCTTGACTGCTCTAGGATTTTATTTGTGCTGCTAGCTACATCAGAAAAGCATGAAGACTGTCAACACATAAACTTATTTTTTAAAAATCTGACTTGTAAACCGGGGTGCCAGTGACTCACACCTGTAATCCTATTTACTCAGGAAGCTGAGATCCCAGGATCACGGTTCAAAGGCAGCCTGGAAAGAAAAGTCCTCATGAGACTCTTATCTCCAATTAACAACTCAAAAAACAGAAGTGACACTGTGGCTCAAGTGGTAGAGTACTAACCTTGAGCACAAAGAGGCTCAAGGACAATGCCCAGGCCCTGAGTTCAAGCCCCACAACTAACAAAAAAAGTCTGAATTATAGCTACCACACTATGATAGCATTCCTAATTATTAAAAAGAAATAAAGAGGACTCTCCATTCTCAAAATGTCAAAAAAAAAAAATTCAGAGACCAGAAAAGGGAAAACTTCCAAATGCAAGTAAAATGCTCATAGTTGTAATCACATAGATTTAGTTTAATCAATAACCAGCAAGACTGTAATGGGTCAAATAGTGTTTTCCCAAAGTCAATGTCTACCCAAAACCTGAGAATATGATCTTACTTGGAAATAGTGTGCTGGCTACAGATACTTGGTTAAGATGAGGTCACGCTGCAATTGATTTGTCTCCAAATCCATGGATTGGCATCTGTAAGAAGATGAGAAGACACTGTGAGACCTTCAATAAAAGATGGCATTATAAAGACAACAGAGGAGACTGGAGCGACTGATCTTCAAGGCAAGAAATGCCAGCAATTGTGAGAGCAATTACCAGAAGGCAGGAGGGTGGGTGGCAAGGGGGGATTCTTCCTGAGGGACTTTCAGGGGCCAGTATCTCCAGAACTGTGAGAGAATGAATTTCCAGTGTGTAGTAATTCTCTATGGCAAATTAATATAACTAGGAAGCTAAAATAGCTTCCTGCAGAGAAGGTCCCAGGTTGATTTTGGAAGGATTATTTTTTCTAAGAAGAGAGTTTATGGAACAAAAAACAAGTTATAACATAAAACAAAAACACAACAAAAAGAAAAAGAATAACTTATAGGCTAAAATTGGGGGGGGGGGGGGGGGAGGGGAGGCGTACAACCAAATGTTTAACTGTAGTAACACCGGTATGTAAAACTTCAGACGTTTGTTTTAAAAATCATAACATAATTATAAGCTGTATTTTTTTGTCAGTTTATACCCAGCCTTTGATTTATAATCCTCTTGCCTCAGCCTTCCAGTGCTAGGATTACAGGTGTACCCTACCATGCTCAACTTGATAACTAATTTTAAAATATATCTTAGGTATTTGGATGGGTTGGGAAGGCATTCTTTTTTCTTTTTCTTTTTCTTTTTTTTTTTTTTGTCAGTCGTGGGGCTTGAACTTGGGCCTGGGCACTGTGCCTGAGCTCTTCAGTTCAAGGAGAGCACTCTACCCCTTGAGCCACAGCACCACTTCCAGTTTTCTGGTGTTTAATTGGAGATAAGAGTTTCATGGACTTTCCTGCCTGGGTTGGCTTTGAATGGCGATCCTCAGCCCTCAGCTTCTTGAATAACTAGGATTACAGGTGTGAGCCACGGGCACAATAATATCTGTCTATTCTAACTGGGAGAGATTTCTGGATACAATTAGAACTTAGAGTTGTCTTGTCCCTCATCTAAATTTTTTCTTACTTCTCTTAAATAATACAATGTTAAGAAAACAGGGTCATGATACCATTTTATTTGCCATATTGATGCTGGGTTTTGATTCCAGTTCTCAGAGCTTTGGTTTTCAACTGTAGGGAAATGTCCATGACAGTAGGATTCCTAACTTGGTGTTCAGATCAGGAAGCCTGAGTTGTGGTAATATGTTAGCATATCTTGAGCACCAGCACATCAAAATGTTCCAGAAAATCACTAGTTAAACAGAGTTGAAATCCCAAACTCAACAGTCTCCTCAAAAAACTAAGGTGAAGAAACAAGGGAAATATAATTAATTCAAATGTGCAAATTTGTTTACATATAAATTAGACAGCGTGAAATTGAGTGCTGCTGGCCAAAGGTTAAGGAATTTGTATCCAATTTGTAGCATGCAATTGGCAGAAAACACAAAAGTAAAACAAATACAAAAAAAAAATCAGCCTTCAAGATCTCCCTGCCCAGGGAAGCTGTTCATTGGCTAATGGCACTGTTCCAACTTCAACTCTGTGCATCTTGTTTTAGCACTCGGAGCGCATCCACAAATTTTAAAAGTCATTTTAGCCACAGAAGATGGTCACGACTTAGACTGATTTTAGCTTCTCACACAGGCAGGAATGGGAGAATCGTGTTGTTTTTATTCAGACCCAGCTTTTTAATGCCAAAGTACAGAATGAAGCTTTCAAAGGCAAAGCACCACAAAGAGAGGAGACTCAATAGGAAAAGCCAGCTAATGGCTATCCACACTAAGCACGGGCATTTGCACAATTCACAGTTGCAGGAGGGGAAGGCAGCAGACGGCTGCGAAGCTCTGAAGAGAGGACTCTGCTCCCTGAAAAGAAGCAGAAGAAAGACTCAGAGAGATGACACAGAGAGAATCTCCATGCAAGTGTCTCCTCTGTGCTCACCTCTCACCTTCTCAACTTCCAGGCACATTATTACTTTAATATTGATTACACATTAAAATGATGATACTTTGAGCATACTAAAATGTATTGCTAAAATGTTATTTTTATCTTCAGTTGTGATTGTGGAACATTTTTCAATGACATATTATGTTTCGGCTAGATAGCACTGTTCTTGATAACTACTGAATTAAAGAAAAAATTGTAGTAGCTATTAGAAAATGTAAAAACTGAAACAATAATATAGTATCTATCAAACATCAACTCATCACAAGGAGATTTATGACTTTAAATGTTTATATAAAAGGAATAAATGATAATGTTTGTGAGTTATGCAATAAATCCAATGTAATTCACAGAAGGAAGAAAAAATTTTTTTAAAAAACCATCTGGATAAAGGTGGAAGTCAATGAAATGGAGGAAAGAAAGGAAAAAAGAAAGAAGGAAGGAAGGAGTGAGGGAGGGAGGGAGGGAAGGAAGGAAGAGAGGGAGGGAGGGAGGGAAGGAAGGAAGAGAGGGAGGGAGGGAGGGAAGGAGGGAGGGAAGGAAGGAAGGAAGGAGGAAGAAGGAAGGAAGGAAGAAGGGACGGAAGGAAGAGAGGGACAGAGGGAGGGAGGGAAGGAGGGAGGGAGGAAGGGAGGGAGATTAATAGATGGATACCCATCAAAAGCAAAATCAAGTGAAATTACCAATAAAACAGACAAAATTACAAAGTGAAAAAAACATATCAATAGTGAAAAGGGCACTTAACTATCACTATAAACAAGATGAAAAAGAAAAGAAGAAAAAGCAAAAAAAAAAAGAATTTCGTCCAACATGCTAATAAACATGAAAGTTTAGCTATCATATTAAGTTTCCAAGGGGAAAATGTGTAATTTATGAAACTGACAGAAAAGATCTAAGTCCTTGTGTATCCAAAGAGAAGTTGAATCATAGGTAAATGGGTTACAACAAATGAATTCTCTATTCCCTGTCCATTTAAAAAGTGATTTCTAGTCAATCTCCAAGAAACAGGTAATTTCAATGTTTTAGAAATTCTCTGAATAATAGGAAAACAATTAAATGCTCCTCTACTTTCAGTAGTAGGATAGTATAACTTAAATAAAGAGTAGGCAAGGACACTGAAAAGTGGGAGCATACAGGCTAAGGTCTTCAAAATACCATAAAACACTAACATGCTACAACCCAACAATATTTTTTTAAACAATACGTCCCTAACAAATTGGGGTGATCAGAGCAAGGCAAGATTAATTCAACGTTAGGAACTTGAGAGATAAAATCATTACCTTAAAACATTCAGCATTTTTAAACCCACACACTCTTAGTTTCTGAAGCAGAAACACATAACATCACTTGTAATTTAAAAGCAAACATAAACTAAGAAGGGAAGAAAACCCTGTTAATCTGATGAAAGATTTCTACTATAAAATGATATTTTAAGACATAGTTAATGGTTAAAGCTTAAAGCCAAGTCCTTTCAGTGGAAGAGTAAGTCAAATTTCTCACTATCATTTCTGTTTGCCGAGGTGATTGAGCTGTACACACAGATTCTCTAACATTAAGTTAAAGGCAAAGATTAGAAAGAAAGAAGCAAAACTATCATTGTTTCAAGTTGGCATTTTTACATGGAAAGCCATCGACCTCACAGAAAATTTTGCAGAACAATGAATAATTTAGATGGCTCACTAAATAAAAGATCTATGTGCAATATTCAGTATCTTTCCTGTATAGGCAACAA
This sequence comes from Dipodomys spectabilis, assembly GCF_019054845.1. Classification (NCBI taxonomy): domain Eukaryota; kingdom Metazoa; phylum Chordata; class Mammalia; order Rodentia; family Heteromyidae; genus Dipodomys; species Dipodomys spectabilis. Next base: position 268,033 of record NW_024871414.1, on the reverse strand, counting down.
CCCATAGTTCGAAAACACAACTTTTAAAAAGATTCTATGCAATGGCAAAAACATTGCTGGAAGATTCTTATGAATAATTCTAAGAAATGATGTGCAATTTTTTTTTATTTAACAAGTATTTATTGGTTATCTACTACAGAAATTGTGGAAGGAAAAACTCTTTCTGTCATGGCCTATAAATTGTAGTTAAGGAAGGCAAACAGTAAAGTTAGTTAACAAGATATTAAGGCATTACTAAGAGGAGCTTAAAAGCTACTATTCTAGATCTACAATTTAACTAAACACAAAAGAAAAGCTTGGTCTCTCTGCCTCCATTTTCTATGTCTCTGCTCCAAGTCATTCTCTCTGCAGCCACTCTGTAATGACCTTGAAGGAGAGTGCTGATCAATAACATCTTTCTTTATGACAAGGGACTTAAACGACCCCTACAAAATGACAGAGGCCCCTCAGAACAGACCACCCAACTGGCAATGATAACTGGCTTATCCTGACCAATGATGACAGCACAAATAACTTCTCTGCAACTCTTTCCAAAATAAGGACTGGATTTATGATCAAGCAGGCCATGCTTGGACTAGGACTGTTTAATATTATGTCTGGCCCTCCTTCTCTGCCCCCAGTTCTTGAAAACCAAAAGCTCCCATCTACATCCCAGAAGATGACTAGAAATGAGCTGAAGTACTGCGTGCCCAGAGCACGTCCATGCCATGAAATAAATCTCCTTTCTCCATCTTCCCACCATATCTCTTTATTTTGGCATAAAGAAGAGAATAGCCAGACCGTACAAGTGAAGCTTCAGGAGTTGAGAGCTGGGTCTAGAACGTTAGGTTTCAGTGTACTAGAAGAAAATGGTATGAAAAGAAACATTGGGAAATAGTATGGAAAGAAATAAAGCAAAATGGTGGCACAGGGAAAGAAGAGGACACAAACTGATATTTTGTTTGGGTGTTTGAGAGACACATTAAAAAGATGATTTTGGAAGGAAAGCTTGAAGTCATGTGGAGGTAGGATGGAGATGAACTCTAAACTGATAAAAAAGGAAATAATATGCTTGCAGTTAGGATAGACACAGAACGCTCCACATGGCAGCAACAGAGTTAGCAAGGGGTCAGTAGTGGGAGTTTGGAACTCATAAACAACATATATTGGCCTTGCAGAAATCTCAAGGACTGGTTTTTACTCAGTGCAATGCAGAGTCATTATCATTGTGAAAAGAAGTCATCTTTATGCACACACACACACAAAACATACACACACATGCATGCATACATATACAGGTTAATAATATTCTCATGGAAAAAAGTGCATATGTTACTAATATGTTTTTTAATGTTTTGTCATGTTAAAGTCAAGATCATAAATTCTAAGAATGAAAAAAGATACATGAGGTAAGCACAAAGGAATTCAGATTATTAGTAATCCCTTATTTTATAACCTGTGTGGTAGACACAGGCATGATCATTTTATAATTCTATATAGCTCATACTTGCTGAAATGAGTATAAATTCTAGAAATAACAATTGTATAATAGTGTATCAAAGAGGTGCGTTTTTCAAAATGATACCCATGGATAAAGGTAAACCTATCCAGGAATTGTTCTTAATATTTTCATTTTATAAATAGGGAACTCAAGACTCAAAAAAAATGCTAGAGAAATTGGATAGAAGATGGGGAGGGGTCAGAACTAAGTATTTGGGGGTCCAATTCATCACTAATATTTGAGATGGGTCAGTGAGACTACAATTAGATCAAAGTTGTAACCAGTTCACATTTCTCTCACCCTTGTGTTAAATCAAATTGTGTTACATCAAATCGAAACAAAAAAAGCATTAATTGAGGTGCTGCTGCTAAATCCAAGGTTATGAAAGGTCTTTCTTTCCTCCCTTTCTGAAATTTATATATTATCCATTCTTTTCCAGCATCATAAAACAATGTAGCCAGTATCGGTTCTTATTCAGAGACATGGAGCCATTTTATTTTGTCCTTAGGAATAAAATTCATTTCAGCTACTCAACGGCAAAGCAGTTAGGGCATAAGAAGCCTGGGGAATCAGAAAATGAAATTGTTTTCTTTACTGTAACAATGGATTTAGGCTGGACTGAAGGTAGATCTCTTTGTATAATTAATCTCTATTAATCTCTGTATAACTGGGACAAAAAGATGGCTGACCATTTTCAAGTACCTAAATAAAAAGCATTACATGTTCACAAAGCATATTAATGTACCTTGCTTAGCCTATTGCATGATAACAACTACTTGTTTTGCCGATCACAACAGGAATTGCAATGAATTAATTTACACTAGCATGGAATGAATCTTATAAGCTAGCCCATGTTACACTTCTACAAAAATCAGTCTCATCATTTAAGACAACATAATATAGTGAACAATAATATGGACTCTACAAAAGAAGAGGAAAATTACTTCTTAGAGTAGTGATCAAATAAGATAATATATAAAAGACACTTCGCTCAATACTGGTCAGGCAATGAAAAATGGCTTTTATCATTATGTATAATTATCATATCAATTTATACTTTTTTCGGAATCACTAACTTGTTCCTATATGATTCTGGATTTGGCAAGGTGGTTAGGTATGAAACTGTTTTCTCTACACTTCTTTTCTCTGCACTACTCTCCATCCACATGGTGGCAGCAAAACCCACAGTGTTTCTATAATGAGTCTCGCCCCTTCTCACTGTTGATTGGTCCGGAGATAACACCTAATACAAGCTGATTTGAATATTCATTACTGGAAAATTATGGAACTCAATAGTGAGGGAAAGGGGAAAATAAAGAAGGAGCCAGGGAAGAAGGGAGGGAGGGAGAGAGGAAGGGAGGGAGGCAGAGAGAGCGAGAGAGAAAGAGAGAGAGAGAGAGTGAAAGAAAGAGAGAGATCAAATGCAAGAATCAAGATCAAAAAAGGCTACTCTCTTTCTCAGTTATGGTACCTGTACACACAAGGTTAGGCCCATATTGGTGCCCATGATTCTTTCCTGTCGTCCAGAAGCCACAAAGTGGGGAAAATATGACAGAGAAGCAGAATCAATCCAAATCAAAAGCTATGAAGAGTAGCAACACCCTGCAAGTCTCTAGTTCCACATTATTCCTGAGAGGTAGCTGCACTTCAGTATGCAGCCATTGGCTCACATATCATTGGACACTGTGAGACACCCAAACACTAACCTCTTCACTTAGCTTAACCAAAACAATTGGTTCCGCAATGTGCACCCACCTAGATGAGGCGCTATCCTCCTGTTCAACCTGTAATGAGAGTACAATGTGTCCCCCTAAGTCATCTTTCTCATATCCTAAAAACATCTGTTATCAATCAGATCAATTTCGGCCCTCCTACCACTCAAGGGAAAATCCCCATCCTAGTACCCAGCTCCTTATTATTCTGCATACCTATCCGTGCTTCCATAGAAACTTTCTGGCATTAGGCCATAGAAAAACTGCTGGGCAGAACAAATCACTGAAAGCACACTCCAAATTATGGTCGCCTAGCAGAGGACAATCAATGTTCTGCAAATATATATATACATGTTAGTTCACAAAACAGGTCAGATCATGTGGATATGTTCAGTCCAAATAGTGAGGCTGAGATCAACATGTAGAGGAGAAAATGAGGTCTCAATAGCTTAGTATCAGTAGCTCAAAGGGAGAAAAGAAAGGCCTGGAAGACCTAAGTGAGTGACTGTTCTGGTTGTTACTCTCCTGTCTTAAAAAAAAAAAAAAGCCGGGCACCAGTGGCTCACGCCTGTAGTCCTAGCTACTCAGGAGGCTCAGATCTGAGGATCACAGTTCGAAGCCAGCTCAGGCAGGAACATCTGTGAGACTCATCTCCAATGAACCACCAGAAAACCAGAAGTGGCACTGTGGCTCAAGTGGTAGAGTGCTCACCTTGAGCTGAAGAGCTCAGGAACAGCGCCCAGGCCCAAGTTCAAGCCCCATGACTGACCCAAAGAAAAAGATTCCCCTGTAGATCTCTGACGTCTTTCTAGCTAGCATGGACACAAGTGAACTCATGCGGCTTCCACCTTCAAATAATAAAATTACAGGGCTAAAACGGAAGTATCCTGGGCAAGGGTCAGAGGTGGCCATCCTGATTCCTGGTGGGTGTCTGGGTGGGTGTCTGGGCATACTGCACAAATTATTCTCCAATGATCTCTTTAGACAGGATACTTTTAAACCTCAAACTCCTTACTGTTTAAAGGTATTTTTTAATTGAAAAAAAATGTAATTGCCTATGCTCAAGACTGGTGAGGGACTGATAATTACAAATCAAATCAAACAAACCCTGGAGATCTGTGACCTTATTGAACCACCCACCTGAACCCTCACTTGACACAAGGTGGAAAAACCAAAATCATACTGTTGAATTTCACCGTCATGGTAAGCATTGTATCTGAGATATAAAGGCAAGTACTATTAACATGTCTCTTGTAGAGCCCTATAAATGCTTGGGAGTAGTCAAATCAAAATGTACAGGTTGTATTTATCAATGTCATCCTCCATCACCTCAGTCCATGGAAGGCAGAATAATGGTACAGGAATTCACAGGTCTTTAGAAATAAAGGCTTTATTTTAGTCCATTTGCCTAGCAGCCTATCTGCTTCCACACTCATCAGTATTCAGTGCTTACAATGTGAGAAACTTGCTACAGATGGTCCTTGTGTTCAACAGTGCAAAGTGCCTGAAATTTGAGTTTTAATGCCTAATAGAATTTAGCCTCAGGGACTCAGAAATTGGCTGGACCTGATTCCCTAAAAAGTTACTACTGCATTCAGATAGATTCACTGTTCTGTCTTGCTTCAACTCTCAATAAAATGAATCTTCAAAAAAAAAAAACTCATCATACCCAGGAGATTAATCACACACTGAAGTCACCTTCGAGTTAGGTACAAAGCTCCAGAAAATGTGCTCCAATCATGGACATGGTAGCATCACGCTCCATAATGCGATCCACACAGGGTTCTTCACTGATTCAAAGGTCATTGGAAGTAGTTTCTGTGGAAGAGCAGACGGAACTTCAACCTTGTAGCTAAGAACACAAAGTCTGATCCCAGTTGAGTTCTATTCATTTGTTCTATGTCCAAACACATGTCTTTATGGCCCTCCAACCCTCAGCTTGTACTTGTAGCAAATGAAGGGGTCTGATTCCCAGAGATGGCAGGTGGGATTTAATCAGCCACAAGTGATTACTTGTCAATATATGAAGGACAGTGTGGAGTGCCATGTTGGTAAATCTTGCCCATTTCTTCTCTCCTCTTCCTTCTTCCCTCTCTTTTATTTAAGACTTGTCCACTACAAAGGTTTCAATGTCTACCCTCCCACCCCAGTGTTTAAAACTTAATGTCCAAAGCAGCTGTAAGGGAAGCTGTAAGGTCATGAGAACTCACTCCATCCTGAGAAATGGATGCATGCAGGCTGGAAAAGGGCTTGGTGCTGAGTGATCTTGCTGTCTCACTCTTTTGGCCTCTGCTATGTGATACGGCAACAAGAAGGGCCATGTCAGACCAGGTGCCGGTGGCTCACGCCCGTAATCCTAGCTACTGGAGAGGTTGAGATCTGAAGATCACAGTTCAAAGCCAGCTCAGGCAGGAACATCTGTGAGACTCTTATCTCCAATTAACCACCAGAAAACCGAAAGTGGCACTATGGCTCAAGTGGTAAAGCACTGGCATTGAGTTGAATAACTCAGGGTCAGCTCCAGGTCCGAGTTCAAGCCTAGGCCCAACAACAAAAAAAAAAAGAAGGACCACGTCAATGCCAGCCCGTTGAGTTTGGGCTTCCAGCCTACAGAAATACAAAAAATAAGTTACTCAGCCTGTAATATTCTGCTATATTATAACTGTACAAACAGACAACACATTTTCTACATCTTCATACTTATTATTTTTATAATCACACATACACATTATGTATACCGCACTATATAAATTATGCAGAGAGAGACAGCAAGTTCAGTTTGATGCTCTGTAATTTATCCTTCAAGATATAAAAAGAAATATGTTTCACACATTTTCATACACATACACACACACAAACACACATACATGTTTTTAAGCCATCAGAGAAAGTTATTTTCTTTCAGTTCCTTTGTAGTACTTTGCACTCAAAATGCTGTTATTAGTGAGTGTCACAAACTCAGCTGTGGGGCTGCTTTTGTTGCTGCTGATGTTATTGTTGTTGTTGTTGTTGTTGTTATGCTAGTCCTGGAGCCTTGGGTACTGCCCTAAACTCTTTTTTTAATTGCTCAAGGCTAATGCGCTACAACTTGGGCCAGGGTTCCACTGCTAGCTTTTAAGTGGTTAATTAGAGATAGATAAGAGTCTCTAGGAGTTTCCTGGCTAAGCTGGCCTCAAATTGCAATCCTCAGTTCTCAGCCTCCTGAGGAGCTAGGATTATGGGCATGTGACACTGGAACCTGGCTTTAAGAACAAGGTCTATAGCATAATCTCAGTCTCTGTCCCACAGTGTGCCATATTGCCTGGAAATGAGGAGAAAGGTAGGTAGCAAGGGAATGGATGAAGAGATGAATGAGCACCTTCCAGTCTTCAGCCAATGACACATCCAATTATCAGCCAACTTTATCCAATTATGGGCCAACTTTATCCATTATATTGAACCAAAGGTAATTTTCTATGTCCTTATTGGACTTTTAAGAAAAAATAATTGGTATTTATCATGATGTATTATATTCCTAAATTTATATTTTACAGTGTACCTCTTGATAAAACTACCTAAAGAGAATAAAAATAATTTTTTAAAAAACAAAGATCTGGAAAATATTAGGCTACCAAGTCTTCATTCAGTAAAGATGAGCAGCTGTTTCTGTAATTCTCCAGATCCACCCAAGAGCATTTGTTCCTTATGCTTGTAACATTCAGACCAGAGACTCTTACTTTTACAGTGCTAAAGGTGGTGGAAGGGGTCCATGACAGTTCCAGGCGATGGGCTATGTGATAATGAGGTATTCTCATTTGAATGTTACTGTAGACAGGTTTCTTCTGCTCACCACAGGATGGAAGTGTGGTGGTAGAGGAAGACTTTTGTTATGATGAGTTAGCTGACTAGAAGATACAGGTTCGTCTACTTGAAAGGTTCGTATCCTCAGAGAGCTGATTTCAGGGCAGTCTGGTAAAGGAGATGGATGATCCTTCAGTATCATGGTACCTTCTCTAAGGCGAGGGTTTGTGGACAGATAATGCTTATCTGATCCCCATCACCTAGTCCAAAAGATGCACTTTAGTTCTCCAAGAACAAAATCATGATTGCTTTGAGCTAATCTTGTCACTGATTTATTTGCTCAAGTGCAGCTACTGACACATTACATGATGAACAGGCCAGCAAGAATAGCCACCCTAAGCCCTCCTGCTGGTCCCTAAACTGACTCACAGTAATGAAAGAAAACGTATGTCTTCTGATTATTGTGGCAGACAAAGGTTGCATTTAAAAAGAGAGGCCATCTAGCCTCAATGCTATGCATCATAAACAAGCCTCGCGTAATTAAATTTCCCTTCCAAGATCCTTTCTTCTTCTCCCACTCACCAGTTTCTGACAACTTTTGCAGCACGCAGTGGGCACTATCCATCAAACAAGGCATGTTCACTGAAATGGGTTAAAGGACCTTAATCACACTTTCATGGTGTTCACGCTAATGTGAATAAAATAAATCCATGCTACATAGTCCTGAGTAAATACCCCTTGGAGTTAAAACTGCTCAAATTTCTGCCTCTTTTTTTGGTCAAAAGTCCATTCCAGAAGAAGCAAACAAAGAGGAAGAAAAAGGCCAAGTTTTTTCCACTTCCTCAGGCAAGATTTTTAATGTGTTGCTTGCTGAAATGTGTCTTTAGTGTTGGCTTTTGTTGAAATTTGCTCCATTGATTTCTGTAGCTTTCAGTACAACTAAAGAGTCATAGGTAAAAGAGCGCCCCCGCCCCAAAGAAATTTCCATTGAGGCTGATCATGCTAGATTCTAAGGAAACCAACTGGGCAGCTGACCAGGGCATCAACCAATAAGAAACATTAAAACATCACTGAAAATATAATTAAATCGACACAAAAACATTGCTAGAAGTCCTCTCAGAGAAACTACATAGCTGGGAAGTTTCTGACAGACACTTTGGATGGGATCTGAGACCTCCAGACAGCCTTCTCTAGAAGACGAAGGAAGTCAGCACCACTATGGTGTCACAGGTGTCCAGTTGGCTGTCTGCTCTTGTTTTGCCAAACATAATGCAACAATCTGGGACTAGAGTTCAGCCAAGGAGACCACTGAGGATTACTAAGTATAAACTCCTTTCTCCTCCTTCCACTCCTCCTGCATTCTGTGTCTCCCCTCTACATAAATAGCAAATGACATTTTGAAGAAGGTCACATTCAATTCCATCCATCTTGATCTCGCTGTGAGACTCATGTCCTGCTCAGGGAAACATCTGTCAGCAGATGACTTGAAGTAGTAGTAATATTTAGAGGATTGGCCAGGGAACAGCATACTTCAAGACTAAAAAAGTTAGAAGCATGCTTCCCAGCTGCAGATTCCTGCAGATTTAGATTCCCAAGAAAACCAGGAATTAGAACATTCAAGGAGCCAATGGTAACATAGAAATGACTTCTGGACACAGAAACAGCTTGGTGACTTTATAAACCTTGATACTAAGTTGTTGTCAGTATGTGAAATAGAGACAGATTAAAGAGGAGGAGGAGAAGGAATAATAGATAGATGATAGATCATAGATGTTAAAGCAAAGTTAGATAGATCATAGATTGATAGATAGATACTATAACAAACAAATGTCATTTCTTTTGTGTGCATCCTAAACAGCTAAATATGTCTGAACTTAATCCAATCAATGACAATCCCTGTCTCTTTTGTACACAGTCTCCATGAGGTTGTACCCTATAAGGACAAAAAATGATCTAACATAATGATTTTGGGGGGGGATCAGTTGTAGAGCCTGAACTCTGGGCCTGGGCACTGTCCCTCAACTCTTCAGCTCAAGGCTAGCAAATCTACCACTTGAGCCACAACACCACTTGTGGCCTTTTCTGCTTATGTGGTGCTGAGGGATCAAACCCAGGGCCTCTTACATGCAAGGCAAGCACTCTAACACTGAGCCACCTTCCCAGTCCTAACATAATGATTTTTTAAAAGCATTTTTAATTTGTTTTATTCCTGCACAGTGAATATTTTAAAACCAAGGTGTCGATGATGAGCCTTTTATTCTTCTAAGAATTGTTAATTCTATCATTAGACCTAATGATTTCACCGAGGGGAGCAGTAATATATTTTTATCTCATTAACTAAAGAAATAACATTGTTTATTAAAGCTTTAATGTTATTTCCCATAATGCCTCATCACATCCACCTACCCCCTTTAGTTTTCCCTCAGATGCCAGGAAGATCAAGACAAATTTAATCTTCAATTACTATAATTTTAACCTCAATTTTTGGCACATTGATTTCTCCCCAACCTGTAGAGTTTGTTGTTATTTTCTTCTTCCTGCTGAAAAGTAATAGAAGAAGTGAATCTTTTATGCACAAATTTCTTGAATCTTTTATGGAAGCAAATAAGGAACACAACATGAATTACAAATGGAAAAAGATCTTATTTTGTCATTCATAATTGATATTTAATGTGTACTCCCTTCTGAACTTGTCATTAGGATTTTATAATTGTAGGTGTGCCAAATGGGAAAATTTTGAATACCCTAAGTTTTCTAATCTCTCCATTTGGTGTCTTAATAATGTGACCACATTCATACTCCGTGATAGTAGCAGACAAGGTCAAATGGGTTGTGTTCAAATGGGCTAATATTTGAAGCCTGAGACAGAAATTGAGGATAAATACAAAGAACTATAGTTATACAAATATGGTATAGTTTTTAATTTATTACTTCTATGACATGATTTATAATAAAAAGGACTCAACAGGCCAGGCAGTGGCTCAGGCCTAGAATCTTAACTACTCAGAAGACTGAGATCTGAGGATCATGGTTCAAAGGTAGCCCAGGCAGGAAAGTCTATGAGATTCTTATCTCATAACCACCAAAACACCAGTAGTATAGCTGTGGCTAAAGCTGGCCTTTGAGCACAAAAGGTCAGGGACAGTGCTCAGGCCCTGAGTTCAAGCACCAAGATTGACCCCACACACACACAAAAAAAATGACAGATCAAGAAAATTCTTATGTTCCTTATTAGTATACTGCAACTCTATTAACCCTTCCTCATGTTTTTCTTTTTTTTTTTAATCTATTGGATAAAGGTCATTTCAGGATGAGTTAATAAAATCATAATAGACTAGTAAGGAAAACTAGAGATATTTTTGTTGGAAATCACAAATATATCAATACTTCAGGACCAGAACATTATTACTCTCTGGTCTCTCCTCACCCCTTCTACCCTCTCTGCCCCCTCTTTCTGTGTGTACCAGTACTGGGTCTTAAACTCAGTGTCTTGTGCTCTTGCTTGGTTTTTTTGCTCAAGATCGATGTTCTACCATCTGAACCACATCTCTACTTCCAACTTGTTGCTGGATAATTGGAGATAAGAGTCTCAGATTTGTCATTCAAGACTGGCTTCAAACTCCAATCCTCAGATCTCAGACTGCTGAGTAGCTAGAATTAGAGGAGTGACCCATCAGTATCCAGCTAACATTATTCTTAATATGTTCTGTGTCATTTTTATAGTTAAAAAATCATGAGATCCTAATATGACACTTAGAATGCATTTCTGGTCCTGAAAAAAAAAATGAAGTTTTAGATATCCACTAAGTCATCTCCCAAGCTGTATTCTAGGAAGTACTGCTACTCAAGATGACATATTTATATACATATAAAAAATATATAGAAATGAACCCAAAGATATGGAAACAAGAGATCTGTACACCTCTGTACACTGCCTTTATAATGACAATTTTTTTTAGATGATAACAACAAAGTACCCTGAAAAATGATTTTCCTGGTCAAACAAATCTGGAAAATACTCTATACCTTGACCCTATTCTTTTAACATTCAATATTTTAGCATATGAATGCCCTTGGGAAATGCTATAGTCAACAAAGTGATTTCATTTCACTTAACCAGGGTTTTCTTGAAAATGTTTGAGCAAGAGAGGCTGTTCCATATTTGTATAACCACCATGATGAATACCTCATCCCCTTGTTGATTGAACTGGTTCAAGAATGACAAGAATGAATTCTAAGATGCACCCAGAGTGAGAGTCCTGCCAGCCAACAATAGTTGTGAACATTATATAGTTGAGTTGGTAGCATCTGTTCATCTTTCTGTAACTAAACAGCATAAACAGGTAGCAGAGAGAAATTTTAAACCCAAGTCTTCCTAATCTCATACGTGTAGCTTTCAATACAGCAATAGCACTCACTGGCCATTACACTGAAATTGAACTACATAACTTGTGAAGGGGGGGAGGAGGGGAAATACTGAGAGACAGCAGGGGAAAGGTGACATTGTCCAAAAAGAAATGTACTCATTACCTGACTTGTGTAACTATAATCCCTAAGTCCATGGCCATTATAATAACAATGAACAAATTAAAGAACAAAAACTTAGCTTGCAAAGATGTTGGCTTCTCGAATTTCTGAAGGCTGAAACATCTAAAAATCAAGATCTCCACAGGTGTGGTGTCTAGTAAGGCCTAACTTCATAGATGATGCCTTCTAGCAGTGGTATTACAATATATAGTGAGAGGGGGAAGTCTGACCTCTGAGCTACTTATAAAAGCACCAATCCATTCATGAGGGGCCCCCTCTACCCATAGGCTCCACTTCCTAATGCCATCATTGTGGAAGTTAAATTTGGGGGACATAAGCATGTTGTTGATGGAACGCAGAAAACCTGCTCTTGCGCCCACACACCCGATGAGGAAATGGAAAACTTGAGAAGGATTTAAGAATTGGCAGAGAGAGATTTTAAATACAGGTCTACCTGATCTCATAGACCATGTGTCTACATTCTGAAGATGGATCACAGAGCTTTAGAAAACCAACTCCATGAAGAGGCAAGCACATACATTCATAGAAACTACTACCCAAGCGCCGTGAGCAACAGACACATTTATCCATTGAATGTTATAGAAGGGAAAATGGTCACAGCCAGACCATTCTCCCCTTTATTGTGCTGATCAACTATATTTGCAGTTCAGTGACCATACTTTTACAATATTCCACCATCTCTTCTTACAGCAATCAATCCTTTGATAAAGCCAATCTCCACCCCACCCCCACCCTTGGCTCACAGGAAATTCTTTCCTCCAATGCAGGTTAAAGGTCACCACTTCCTCTGTGTAGACATTGCTCATTTCCCTCTTCCCACTCTCATTTCCTCTCTCCCTCCTCTGTGATCCTAAAGCACACAGTGCCTCCAAAAGATCACACAGCTTCAGCTGTAGAATCACTGTTGTTTATTTATCTGTCTTCCACGGTCTCTCAAAGCCATGTCATATATTCTTGTTCTCTAGTATTGAACGTGGAGTTGACAAACTGGATGACACTTTATAAATATTTCTTGCACTCATGCACTCATGACTGTGTCAATAATTAACTAGCCTCTATTGCTATGCAGCTATGTACTCTAGGAGCGTTTTAGAGTAAAAGGTGCACAAAGTGGAATAGAATATTGATCTTCCTTTGAACAAGTATTGAAAGAGCTCTAATGTTTCATGGAATGCAGTACATAGAATAGCAACTGAGAGGAAGGAACTAGAGCTACATTATTAACAACAGGTAAATCTCAAAATGTTAAAAAGTAAGTTGTAAATGGTATATGAAACGTCACTAATATAAATTTTAAAAACACGAAAAATACAGTTCTATATAATTTAGAGACTGTAAGATAGTTGACTAATGGCATCACAATAGTGATTACCAGTGGCTTATATATAGTCATGGTTACTTCTGGTACAGAAAAGCAGGAATGCAATGATTGAGAGACAGCTAGGGAGCTTTGCCTCTATCTAACATTTTAATTGGGAGGTAAGGGTTTCAAAGAATCTTAAGCAACTATGACAAATAAATCCTGCCAACGGGTAGAGGGTGTTGGTGATGTGTTTATCTATAACTGCTTGCACATTTCAAGCACTGGACACTGTAGCTTTTTTTTTTTTTCGGGGGGGGGGGGCCCTCCAGTTGTGGGCCTGAACTCTGGGCCTGGGCGCTGTCCCTCAGCTCTTCAGCTCAAGGCTAGCGCTTTACCACTTGAGCCACAATGCCACTTCCGGCTTTTTTCTTTTTGCTTATGTGGTGCTGAGGAATCGAACCCAGGGTCTTAAGCATGCAAGGCAAGCACTCTACCACTGAGCCACCTTCCCAGCCCCACTGTAGCTTTTATACATAATTCCCCACCATCTCATGGAAGAGTGAGGCTCTGGTCATCAAAGATTCTGGGCTTTTGCAGTAGAAGATGGAGGTCCACAATTCTCACAGTGGATTCCTTCAGGGAAACGAGTGGGTAAAATCTGAATAGCCTATTTCACTTTGGGCTTAAGCTATCTTAAAGATGTCATGGCCCTAGCTTCAGGGGTCCTGAGCACAAAATCAGTGCTTTAGAGATCCTGCTCTGTTCTGAGTGCTCCCTCCTCATCCATTTTCCTATGTCAGGCTGGGGTGGGAGAAGGGGAGAAGGGGAGAAAAAAAATCTCTGAGCAAAGCAGTCAAGAAAGGCCAGAAGTTGGCAAGTAGGTGGCACCTTGCCTGAAGAATTAGCTCACTCTCTCTGGATCAGAGGCAGAGATCATTTGCATAGTGATTGAAAGACATACTTGCCCTGGAAAGCCCAGACTCGCCAGATCTCCTGCCCTGCTAAATTGAATTGAGAAGATAGTACACTAACATTCATTTGAAACTCTTGTAGTATGGGTGTCTATTTTCTTGAGAAGTAGGGGACAGAGGAAGAGAGGTAGAGAGACAGAGAGAGGATGGGAAAGAACAGATAAGGGATGGGGGGAGAGAGAGAGAGGAGAGAAATATCAACAGAATAGCAATCCGTTGCTCAGTTGCTCCTGACACTCTGCCCTTCCTCTGGTCCCTCCCACTTTTTTCCAGTCCCCACCAGGAAGATTGTAGGATCCTACAATCTTCAGACTAATGTACATGCTTCCCACCTCAGGAAGGGGAGACAATGTTCACACTTTTTAATTTTCAGGTCTAATATTTGTTTAACCATGAGAAGTTTGGGGAAAGAGCTCTTAAAGTTTTGAAAACTATATTACAATGTTTTTTACAAAAAAAGAAAACATTTTATATATATATATATATATATATATATATATTCCATTCCATTACCTAGATATATATGTGCATACACGTATGTGTGTATATGTATATGTGTATATACTGGAATGGAATACATATATATTTATATATACATATCTATGGAATTTGCAAGGAAAGGCTGAACCTAGAAAAAAATTATGTTGAATCAGGCTCATGTTTGTCTCTCCTCTATGGAAGTTAGCTATAAAATACAAACATACATGATAACATATACAGGGTCATATGTATGTGTACACAAACAAATAGACCAAAGAATGGTATACTTATAGGGGGAATCCAGTGGTGTAGCTCATGTAGCTCTTCTGAACAACTATCGAACCATTTCACAAAATGAATACCAGGAAGCTGAAGCAGGGGAGGGGTCCACAGGAATGCAGCAAAGAAAAGTGAGCAAATGCAGTCACTGCATTCAATGCACATTATGTAAAAATTTCACTGCATCACTCGAGGGTAGGGATGGGAGGGGGGAAGATGAGGGAAAACAATAGAAAGGGTAACATTGATCAAGAATGCACTGTACTCATAACCTGACTTACGGAATTGAAATCTCTTTGTACAACTACTTAATAATAATAACAATAATAATAATAAATTTATGGATGTGTCTTAAAAAACAAAAAAAGGATGTTTCTACATTAGGATTTGACATTATTGCAAAAAGCTTACATTGAATAACCTATGAAAACGGCAAATTGTTTGCTGGTACCAAATCTCTTTTGACAGTCATCATTGAAATGTATGCCTAAATTAAAATCAGTGGACATCTTAGTAGCCACAAAGTGAGATAAACAATTACTTCAAGTCACAGCTGTGTGAATCTATATCTATGGTAGCTATTGAGCACTGATTTTATACCAGTATTTGCAAGAGTAGCCTCTACACCTGGAAATGAAGGAGACACAGTCCTCTGTATAGCCACTGTACAAAACTATTATCCTATAGCCTATAGCTTTTGAGCGTATTTGAAAAACCATCTGAACAGTAGCCTTTGGGTTTACAAATGGAAATTCACTCTTTGCTTTGAGTTGATTGGGTTGAATGGCCCCATAATTATGTCTTTTACATTTTTATTATGATTACCTTCCTGACCCGTGCTAAACAGAGCCCACAACCCATAGATTCGCAGCCAACCCAGACTACACTTCAAACTGATTAAAGAAATGTAATTGCCACTTACAGGAAGGCAGAGGTCTTTGCAGCCCCAAACATCACTGTGCATGTAGCTACCATGGCTCTCCATTATCGCAATTACGAAAGGTTATAGAAGTGGGGTGGAAAGACTGGTGGAAACACTTGATCTGCTACAAAGTCAATACAATGGAGACTAATCCAATAAATATACTCAAGTGGGAATATCGATTGTTTTTCTCATGCAGGTCATGGTAAATATTCTCCTGTGAACTGATCATTGAACGTTGGTGCCCTGTATCTTTTATTTAAAAACTGTATCTGTGGGCATTTTACATAAAAATACAAAATGCTTTAAATTAGTGTGGCCAAAGTATTAGGGCAAAATGCCTCAAGTCCAAGGGGTCCCAACCAGAACTATATGGGGCCACCTACCCCAATAGGCCAATGAAAAAGACAAGTCATAATGAATGACAGAGATTTAATCAAACATAGTTTATAGAGAAGAAAGATAAAGGAATTCAGTGACCCCCAAGATCATCTTTGGGGTTCTGCCATGAGCTTTAGTTTCAACTACAGCAAGAGCTGAAGCAGAGGTAAGAGGTATTTGCAATTAGACAGTCCTAGACAAAGATGTGACCCAGCTGATCATTATCTATCACCTGATGATCTGGCAATGCCTAATCACAATAAGAAAGGTGCTGTTGTCTAGGGGCCATTTCATGTTTCATGTTTATCCATCCATTCTCTCCTTCCTAGAGTCTGAGGTATCTAGTGGGAGAGTTTCTAGAAGAAATGAAGGATGAAATAAAAACAGAGCCAGAGGAGCTGGGAAGGTGGCTCAGTGGTAAAGTGCTTGCCTCACATGCTTGAGGCCCTGGGTTCCATTTCTCAGCACCACATAAACAGAAGAAGCAGGAAGTGGCGCTGTGGCTCAAGTGGTAAAGTACTAGCCTTGAGCTGAAGAGCTGAGGGACA
The DNA here is from genome assembly GCF_019054845.1 of Dipodomys spectabilis. NCBI lineage: Eukaryota > Metazoa > Chordata > Mammalia > Rodentia > Heteromyidae > Dipodomys > Dipodomys spectabilis. Next base: position 251,629 of record NW_024871414.1, on the reverse strand, counting down.
GTCAGGCCCAGAGTTCAGGCCCCATGACCACCACCACCAACAACAACAACAAAAACCCACAGACCCAGAGAAGGACAAAATGGCCTGCTGCCTCCCTTCAGTATGTTGTCAAGAAACATAATTGCTCCTTAATTGTGCTGGAAATGAACACTCATTCAGGTGAGAAATCAAAGGAACAAACCAACAGCCACACTGTATCTCACCATGATTGCTTTAATGAACATCTATCTGCCAGAACTTCAATTTGAACATTAAAGCTTTTCCTAACAGGAATCAGGAGAGGTGTTTGCAAGGTAGACCACCCGTCTCCAAGCAAGAGAAATTGCTCATTTGGAAGAAAGCAGGTTGGAGATTGATTTTTGAAGTACAGATGTGAGTGAAAAGGGAGGCTGGGAAAGAAGACTTGCTAGACAGAAAGAGGTCAGCTTACAAAAGCATATCCTGCATTTTTCTACTGTTGATTTCTAGTCATTAAAACCACCTCATCTCTCTAGGGGTCTCAGGCAACCAAATATGCAATTTTCATGCTAGTCCATCCCAACCTAAAAGAAATCAGTGGAGATCAGGTTGATGAATGTCCCCTGCTCATAGACAAGTGTAGACACCTACACCTGCTTACAACCCACCTGGCACCTAATAATGATGTCCTTAATACCACCTTCCAGATTCTACTTCACCAATGTGCCATCAAAGCAAACAACTGTTATCCCCTAATAACATGAGACTCCACGCTCTAGTCTCAGAGTATGTTTCTCCTAAGCCATTGATTCCATAACTTGGTCATTTATAAAGCACAATGTAGAATCTTAGCTTAGTCACTATTTATTATAGCTGACCAAATTAGTTAGTATCTATGAACTTCAACTTCTTCATTTGTTAACCACATGTGATAATGGCATCTGGAATGGGGATTAATATAAGGAATAAAAAAGGTAGTGGCAATGAGCAGGACTTAAGTTCAGAAAAAAAGCTGTAGTTATGATTACTCTTCTTTGTGTGCCAGTCCTAGGGCTTAAACTCAGGGCTTGAATATTATTCCTGCGCTACCTTGGTCAGGGCTAGCACCCTACCACTTGAGCCACAGCTCGGTTTTTAGCTTTTTGGTGGTTAATTTGAGATAAGAATCTCACAGACTTTCTTTCCAGACTGGCTTTGAACTATGATCCTCAGATCACAGCCTCCTGAGTAGCTAGGATTTTACAAATATGAGCTACAGATGCTTATTATTACTTTTAGTTATATTATGTATATATTTATATATAAATTTATTTACACATACTTAGTTATATTATCGTCATCAAACGTTACCACCAAACACCCTCTTCATAACCTTTACAAATGATGATACTGTAAAACCATGCTATTCTGTTTTTGTTGACAAACTCCTGGTTAGCTTAACTTCTTTCCCACTATCTATATCTATTATTGCCCAAGAATCTTAGTTTGTTCCACAGACCTGAGAGTTACTGAGCTGCTTCTGATAACTTGCCTCTCTTCACAGAATGTATGTTCTCTATGGACAAGATTTTAGATAGTCAATTTTTCCCTCTGTGTCAGGATTTAGTTTTAAGTTTTCGAGATTGGCAATTGTGCCAATCTGTGTGTATGTGTGTGTGTGTGTGTGTGTGTGTGTGTGAGAGAGAGAGAGAGAGAGAGAGAGAGAGAGATCTATCTTCTAGATTTTTAGACATATACCTGTGCTTTCTCAGGAAACATACTAAGTCTGAGGCATTTTAGTTCAAAGAACCAAACCAAATTAAACTAGATACTGAAGATGCTAAGATGCCTCTCACTATTATCAAACATCTGTTTATAACTGAGGAAATAGAGTAAAATGGATGTGACCTGGTCTCTTATCACTGCTATTTTTCAGTCTAGTAGAACAATTCAACAGTTTCTTGGGAGACTGAAAACTCATGCTCAAATGCCCTGTCAGGGTGACATGTTCAGGAAATTTAAATGTTCTCAGTTCAAAGCTCTTCTCTAAATTTTGTTTGGTAAACCATCAACAGTTGATTATTTCCCAGATCAAAGGCTAGCTGTAAAGTCTCAAACCATCATGAAAAGGGAGGATCTGTACCTCTTCTATGCAGAACATGCCATCATCACGCTTAACAACCAGATGTCAGGGGAAAGCATCTGGTAGATGTTTCTGTACTGAACAGAAACATACTTTATTCTCGAACCAAAAATATTTTAACGTAACTATTTGAACTGTACATAATGACTCCACCAATACTCAGTCATTGACAAAGATAAAAAATTAATAACTATAGTGACTCATATCTGTAATCCCAGGTATTCAGGAGGTAGAAATCATGAGAATCACAGTTCAAGTGTGGTCTAGGAAAAAGTTAGCAAATCTCATCTTAAATAAACTGGTAGCATACGCCTATCATCCCAGCTTCCTGGGAGGCATAGTTAGAAAATGACAACCTGGGAAGTTGGCCTAGGGGAAAAAAACAAAAATGAGACCCTCTCTTAAAATAACTAAGGTTAAAAAGACTAGCAAAAAGAAATTCTGAGTTCAAACCTCACTACTACCAAAATTAATTAATTAACTAATTAGGCTTGGAATAACAAAGTCTTGATTACTTGGTTGACAAACTGGATATGTACTACATAACTGAATGATTTCACTAAAGGTAATATAAAAGAAGCAACTTGCAAATACATATGTTTCCATTCGCCGCTCATTTATGTGGGATAGAAAGAGGGTCATCATATATTTACTTAAAATTAAAATTAAGTAATGAATATTTAGCAATTAAAATTGTCATAATCTGAGTCAGGTATGGTGGCATAGGCCTGTAATCCCAGCACTTGGGAGCTGAAGCAGGAGGGTTACATACTTACTGTTTCATTAACTTGGCAAAAAAAAAAAAGTTGAAAATCATCTGTGATCACATAAATCGCCTTCAAAACTATTTGTAGCTGCAGGTACATGAAATGACCTCCCTGTATATTAAGTGAGCTTCATGCATTAGTCTATTAGAAAAACAGATCAACACACTGAAATCTCTCCTGCTGCTCTATTAGTATGCATGCATGGGTATGCTTCTGTGAACTTATAAAAGACAAAGTGGATGCCAGAGAAAGCAGAGGGGTCAAACTGATTAAAATACTACATGCGCATGTGTGAAATACCACGGGGAGATCGCCTTGAACAATGCACATATACTTAAAGGAAAAAAAGAATATAAAACAGGTCCTGTCTGAGATGAGGGCATTAATGAAGACAGGAAAGTGGCATAGGAGGGTGAAGTAGAGCAAATACGGTTAAAGTATTTTTCTGTACATGTGTGAAAATGGAAAAACCAAGATTTGTTGGGACTGGCCTGGAAAGCGGCTAACAAGGGAAAGTGATGCGGAGTGACTTGAATCAAGGAACGTCGTAGATATACATGGTCGTATGAAAATGAAATCCTCTCGTACAACTAATTGATGATCACTTAAAAATACAAATAAAATAGCTGTGGGCGCCAGTGGTTCACATGTAATCCTCCGCCTCAGGAGGCTGAGATCTGAGGATCCAGGTTCAAAGCCAACCCTGGGCAGGAAAGTCCATGAGACTCTTACCTCCAATAAACCACCAGAAAAACACAAGTGGCACTGTGGCTAAAGTGGTAGAGTGCTAGCCTTCAGCTGAAGAGCTGAAGAACAGCAGCACCCAAGCCCAGAGTTCAAATCCCATGACCGACAAAAAAAAATTTTTTTTAATTAAATTTTCTAAAAAATCCCACAAAGTAGTCCTCAGATCTCACTATGAAACCAAAGAGACTCTGGGGACTTTACTGTCAGAGTATGACAATAAAGAACCCAAACAACTCTGCCTCCAAAAGCAACTAAACAGCTAGGTAAAGTACTGCAAGCTGCTTTGAAGGCATTTCAAGTGGCTAACCAACAATGAAAAATAGCAGGAGGCCAAAAATAAAGTGGAGAAAGAAATTCAAATGAGCCATTCACAAAAGGCAGACTTTGTCCCTGTGTATTTAAATACTAGGGAACCTGCGATTCCCAAGCCATGGCCTCCCAGGGGTTAGAGACTAGAGAAAAAGCTAGGGCCCTTGAAAAGCAGAGAATTCCTTAAAAGACCGGTTAGGTGAAGCTGGCTGCTTAACAGCTATTACCTCAGGGAAGGAGTGAACTTGAACTATTGCTATGTACCTCCCACCTGAAGAAAGCAAGTAACCCTGCCTACGGATTCCCCATGCTGAATAGAGAGGGAAATACAGTCTCCTAAAAAGTTCTTAATTATGTCAATTCTTATGAAGTCGTACATACCAACTCTACTCTCCCTGAATGAACAACCACGACAAAACAACTCTGTAAAGAATTTAATATAGTTCCCAGAAGTGTTCCCTCAAAATGTAAACCACTGACTCAAATAACAGGAAATTTGAGTTCATTGTCAAAACTATAAAATATTCAAGGAAATAATTAATGCCAAAGAAATAAGATGTTGACATTGCTGAAGATCTATAAAATGTAAGCTAACAATTATGAAGTAAAAGAGATGGAAAATAAGTTAAAAGTTAATAGCTATGTGACCAAATAGATGTGATAAGGAATAAAACAAAAAAGTATTTTTTAATAGTAAGGAGAAAATACAAGGGATGACGGAATGACATAGTTAAAACCTAATTGAGGACCAGGGGCGTGGCTCAAGTAGTAGAACATTTGCTCAGCAAGTGTGAGGCCCTGAGTTCAGTCCCTAATGCTGAATAAAAGGGAGAGGGGAGAAACATAATTGATTAAAAATCATAATGAAGACAATTGCTTCTCTGGGCACTGATGGCTCGCACCTATAATCTGCTCAGGAGGCTGAGATCTGAGGATCGTGATTGAAAGCCAGCTGGGTTAGGAAAGTCCATAAGACTCTTATCTCCAATTAACTACCAGGAAATCAGAAGTGGCGTTGTGGCTCACTGTGGTAGAGCACTAGCCTTGAGCAGAAGAGTTCAGGGACATTATCCAGGCTCTGAGTTCAAGCCCCATGACTGACAAAAAAAAGACTATTGATTCTTGTAAGAATCAATGGATTCTTAGACAAATTTGTTAAAGTACAAGACGTTTACATAATCTAAAACTTCTCTCCTTTGCTTCTTTATTAATCATAAAGGAAAACATAAAAACCTTGTAGTAGAGGAACTGGGCTGACAGCTCACAGTATCTTTACCAAGTCATCAAAATTGGCAGCCTTGATAATGAAAGAACCTAATATTTTGATACTGGGCTCTAAGATGAAAACAACATAAGCAACATAATTTGCATAGCCTTTCTATTAAAAATGTACCTGCCTGAACATTGAGAGACATTCCAGTTATACTATTCAGCAATGTCAATACCAAGAAAGCTGAAAAAATAAAAACAAACAAATGAGGACATGTACAGATTAAAGGAAACTATGGAGACAGGAGAAAAGACCACATGCAGTATGTGAATCCAGACTGGATCTGCAGCCAGCGAAAGAACACAGCTACAAGGACATTAATGGGATAATTGTGAATTAGACTATTGACTGTAAATAATGGCCTCTGTCACTAGAAAATTCCATGACTATGATAATTATATATCTTGAAGTATTGGGGAACAAAAGGTTATAGCATCAGCAACCTACTCTCAAATGACCTGAAATTCTCATATAGGGAACAAGGAAGTGAAGAATGTCATAGAAGATAACAAGAATTATTTTGAACTTTTAGCAGTACTACAGTATACCACTGGAAAATTAGAGAAATATACCAATGGTACAGAAAACAGCCCCTCAGTAACAATCCTCACAGAAGTGTAATCTAGCTTCCTGAGAAAAGATGGCCTTGTTAGACAGTGTAGAAAGAATGCTTTTACATTAACTAGTTCTGAAGATGGAATTGGCCTTCACATCATGAAAATCAATTCCAGGGGGATTCTTGCAAAAATATTAAATAAGACATAACCCTAAAACTTTACAAAAAGAATATAATACTTTGTTAACCATTAGAGCAGGGAAGGATTGATTACACAAAGCAAAAAGTTCAAGCTATAAAGGAAAAGATGAACATATTTAAGAACATTACCATTATGACCTGTCAATCAAGAGTCTAGCAGAAGAAAGAGGCAACGCATGAAAAAAATAAAGATGAATCCAATATATCAGTGAATATTGAAAGCACATGCAAAAGACACAAAGAGCTCTTTTTTAGAAAATGCTGTAAATACTTAGATAGGCAAATCTCCAAAGAGAAAAGTTTTGAGTTAATGAGTAAAAACATCGTGGTTGATAAACAATTGGAGACTATAAAATGAAACAAAATTACATACCCTACAAAACTTGCTACACTAATTAAAATTTATGTCTGATATCAAGAGTTGGAAAGATATAGAGCAACTGAGATTCACATATTCTGGTGTTATTAACTTGTTACTGTCACTTCCAGAAACAACTTAGCAAATATTTATATTTATAACTAGATGTGTATACATGTGTTTTTATTCTTGTCATAGTGCAAATACAACTTTAACCTGCTCTTCTTAAGTTTGTGTTCTGTAGTCTGCACTTAAGCTGTTTTGAGGGGAAAGCACATATACGCACTATTATTATATGTGAATATATAATATATGCTTATGTGTATATATTATAAATATATATCATGTTAAGCAAAATTTGAGAATACATAAGACATGAATAAAAGCTCAATTTTATTCCACTCATACAAAATTCAAAAAAGTATAGACAATAGCTGAGTATTTAAGAAGAAGTAAAGGACAGAACTATAGAATTATTTTTATATATAATATAGATCATGAGAGAAGAAAAGCAAAGAGGTTCAAAATTATTAATAATTTTCCATTTGTCAGCCTAAGTGATATATTCACACACATCTTTTTTTTTGGGGGGGGGGGTCCAGTCGTGGGGCCTGAACTCTGGGCCTGGGCACTGTCCCTCAGCTCTTAAGCTCAAGGTTAGCACTCTACCACTTGAGCCACAGCGCCACTTCCAGCTTTTTTCTTTTTGCTTACGTGGTGCTGAGGAATCGAACCCAGGGCCTCATGCATGCAAGGCAAGCGCTCTACCACTGAGCTACCTTCACAGCCCCTCACACAAGTCTTTTAAAATATTATTCTATCCACTGAATAATCACAAAGGAGAGAAAAAGAATGACTGTGCTGTTAATGAACAGTTAAGACAGAGACAATAGGTCATGTTTATTTCCTATTGTGAGATTCTTAACCAGAATACTTACACAATTCCAAAGTGACATATTTTTCTTCTTAATCTTCCCTAGCAGATCCTCATACCCTGCCCCTCACAAAGGCTTAAATACAAGCTATAGAACACATAACTTTTAGAAGATCTGGTTAGAGTTGTATTTAAACTCTGCAGAGAATAAGAAAGTGAAATGAATGACCTTGAGCGAGCCACTTCAATTTGCCATTCATCAGGAAGCTCTGATTAGACCTGGAGATGAATGGGCCCAGGTAAATGCAAAATGCTATATTGTTTGGGATTATTAGTTAGAAAGATGCACATTACATCCTTGGATGTGTGGTATTTTTCATATGAGTCTTAGCATTTCAATGAGAAGCCCGACTGTGTGCTGAATTTTTAAGTGCTTTCCCCTCCCCTAGAAAACTTGTGTTCTTTCTTTCCTTGTCTCTTCTCAAAGTCCTTGCCATTTATAATCATCTCTCCTCCTGAGGCTGTGAGCAACCTCAACCATCCCCTCTGTGGACAATTTCTGCATCCAGAATCACAAGCTCATGTAATTTTTTTTTAATTCTTCCCAAAGCATCTGGATTAGCCCAATGACACATGCCTGCAATTCTATGTACTCAGAAGGCTGGAGCAGGAGGGAAGAATTCTAGAATAGCCTAGGCTACATAGTATGTCCTTATCTAAAAAGAAAAAAAAATCCCAGTGTTTTCCAGCTTCCAGTCCAAAACCATGAAAATAGCTATTATTCACCCATTGATTCTTCTTTAATGAACACATAATAGTGTGTTAGTTCACTCATAACCTCTGACAATATTCAAAATATTTTATTGGAATACAAATATTTTTATTGCAGAAAATATTAGGAATGGTTAAACACAATAAAAATGATCTAATTTGTATATTCTTTGTAGACCTAAAATGCCACCATGTTTGCAATACATAATGACTGAACCAAAGCCTGGACCTTCTCTCCTGACAGCATTGAAGAGAAGAGAATAAACAATGTGAATTCAAAGATCACTGTTGCTAATTGACCAATAGGAGACCAGTACATATCACTTCCATTTTATAGATGCTATCTTTTTTAAATTGTCTTTAAAAAAATGTTTTTTGTATAGGTGATATACAGAGTGGTTACAGTTGCATAAGTCAGGTATTGAGTACATTTCTTTTTGAACAGTATCATCCACTCCCTCATTTTCTCCCAGATTTTCCTTTCCTGACCTCCCTATTCCCAAAGTTGTATTATTTATTTCCAATATGGTATCTAGTGAGTATCACTACTGGGTTAGTTTACCCTTTTTCCCACCATTTCTGTGCTTGATGCTATCTTGAGGATAATTAGTAACCACTTTTATTTATCTCAGACGTCCAGTAACTTTTTTAAAATGAGAGGAAGAGTAAGTGATCAGTTGTAGAATCTTTGGTAATTATTGCCAGCCAGTCATTTCTCCCTCTTCTGAAAATGATATTCTAGCATACAGGAAACCACTCCTTCCATACTTCCATGCTTAGAGTTCAGGCTTGAACTACCTCTAAGTCCTCATCTAGGTCCTGAGAAAGGCAGGTAAGTTGAGCTGGTTACTTGGTGTGCTTCATTCAGCTGGCCATTCTAATTCATTCAGAATGGACACATGACACATACCAAGCCAATGAGGCTCAACCCCACTACTTTAGGCAGAGCTATTGGAATGGAAAAACACCCTTCACACTGAGAATCCTAACTCTTGTGTTGTTACCAGAGCTATCATATGGGGAGAGTCCTGAGAATGTAGCCAGCATATAATAAAGAAGAGGCACATGGGAGGACAGACATCACAGTCCAAAGTCTTGCTCTCATTGTGGGCCAATAGATATGGCACTGACCTGTGCCTTTTCAACAATATACGCTTTCATATTCTGTCATGAGCTAGTTTGAGTTGTTTCTGACCATTGGCAATGAAAACCTCCTGATGGATACTTCTAAAATTTTAACCACTAGTTTAGTCTTAAAGAAGTGAAACATTAAAACAAAATAAATATCATCACAAGTTAACTTACACTACTATGCATAAAATCTTCTAATGGAAGACTACAGAAGCTCCTGACAAATGCAATATGGTTAAATATTGTAGGTTCACTGAGCCTAAAACCAGAGATCTAAGCCCCTCCTCCCCCCCCCCCCCAAAAGGCTCAGGTTTGGAGGATGAGATCAAGGATACATACATGGCAGCAGAACAGCCTAGACATAGCCCCTGGAGGAAACTAGTTAAGAAGTATTCATGGAACAAGTGGAAGAGAAGAAGATAATCCTATTAGTCTAAGTCACAGACTACCGGAAGCAAGGAGAGTGCATCATACAATTCTTTTTATAGAAGGACTTGGCATGTCACAAATGAGGAACAGTCTTTTGCTCCTAATCCAGATTTATCTCCCACTACATCTCCTCTGGATCTCCCCCCCCCCCCCCCCATGAGTGATGGCCTAAACAAATCTCTAGGCTCTTTCCTGGGTCAAGACACTTCCCTATGCCACTCCCTTTTCCTTCCTTCATTCAGCCTCCAAGCCCAGCTACCATCATCCTTTGCAAATTCCTTCACTCCGCCTCCAAGCCCAGCTTCCATCATCCTTTGCAAAGCATTGAGGGACCTCCTCTCTGACCTATGACCCATCTCCAGGGGAAATGACAGACCTGATCTGTGAACACAGCATCTTCCTTCTTTTCATATTTTTACTTTATAATACAGTCTTTTAGCAAAAACACAATGTCTACTTCACTTTGGAACCCCCAGTGCCAAGGACAGTGTATAACCCATAATAGGTGCTTCATAAAGATGACAAAATAAGTAGTACTATAGGTTCTGCACTTTCACTAATTCCAAACAAAAGACTAAGACAAAACATCATCATATTAAAACAAACAACACCAGGTGCCAGTGGCTCATGTCTGTATTCCTGGTGTCTCAGGAGGCTAACATCTGAAGATTTCAAGTTGAAGCCAGCCTGGGCAGAAAGGTACATGAGACTCTTTTCTCCAATTAGCCACAAAAAGCAGGAAGTAGGAGTGTAACTTCGGTGGTAGAGCACTAACCTTGAGCATAAAAGCTCAAGGACAGAGCTCAGGTTCACAGTGCAAGCCCCAAGACAAAAAAAAAAAAAATCAAACAAATTTCTTGATCATTTGCCCTGCACATGGCATTGAAAAAGAATTATTTCTAGCCTTCTCTCAATCCATAAACAAATCCAAATTGAAGTAGACACTCCTCAGACTCCCATTTTCTTTCCTACAAGGTTGCCTTTCTCCAGGAAGAGGCCTTCTCTTTGAAACTAAACTCATCCTACAGGTGTGTGTGTGCTCATCTGTCAGATGCCTTTGCTTTTTGCCAGTTTATGTTGATCTCCTCTGTATTATAAACCACACAGAACAATGAGTATATATCTGTGTACATGATTTTGTTGTAAGGCACACTGCAGGTGGCTGAATTTTTATGAGGCATTTTTAAGAATTATTATCTGACACAAGAAAATGACAGTGTTGCCTGATTCTTTAAGTTTTTCTTAAACAAGCAATTTTTATTTTAAAAACAAGTACTGCTTAGTAGAGATGTTCAGAAATCTTATAGGGAAACTATAGGGCTTACTTCAAATGTAGTAAGTACTAGGATATAGTAGAAGACAAAATTAAGATATATCCGGAGTATAAAACTACAATAAATAGGTAGAAATTAGCAGCGAGCAAATTTGAACTTAACACAAGAACTATCCTATAATGAAAACTGTCCAGCAATGGCATGGGCTGAATTCTACAGCAGAGAATTTAACAGGAGTCATAAAAAGAAACACAGCCATAAAGTTTATGTCTTACTGTATTAATGTTCATGACATTTTGAAAAATGTAAGGAAGCTGCAGGTCTCTTGTTTGTAGATGAAGAAATCAACCAGCTTAAATGATTTGCCCCAGGTCATATATTGATTGATGCAAGTCTGATATTCTGCTTGTTAAATAACATTCTTTCTGTCTTAGTAAATAATAACGTTCATGCAATTTCAGGTGATGTAAAGTATTGGTCTTTAATTCTTGATCTTGTAAGCAAGATACACATTTTTTATACCTGCCAGTTTGCCTTCTTGGAAGTTTTTAACAGACAAGGATTTCATAGTTCTAAAAAGTGGTAGCCATGGTGAATTTTAATTAGTCTTAACCACTTTTTGCATGAAAAAGCTAGAAGCTAGTGATTATTACAGATTGCTAAATCACCTGTATCAAGTATTGAAACTATTAAATGTCAATATGTTATTACCAATTTAGTGGCAGTTGGAGGAATAAATGTCAAACTTCTCATTATTTTCTTTGACATTGTCAATAGTAATGACCAGTGGTAGGCAGCTAGTCAATCAATCTTTTTGGTAAGAAACAAGTTCTTTCTACAAAGCAAAACAACATGGAAATTTCCCTCAATTCCCTAAAGATACCAAGGTACTCTTCCTTCCACAGAAAGAAGGGTCATAATTTCAAATTAAATTAGCAATGCAAATATAGGTTTGGGAAATTGAGATCCTCGAGACAGGGGAAACAGGAAAATAAAAAAATTTAGCAACTAAAACTATAACTACTCAGTAATAAATCAAACATTTCTTATTTAATAAAAGGAACAGCAAAAATGACAGCGACTTTTATGTTTATATACCAAGCTGAGAAGTTGCTAACAGAGTCACTCAGTTCTGGAAATGATGAATGCACCAAGGGCTCATTGGTAGTTACCTCTCAGATAATCCCTAATGACTTCTGCCTCCTTGAGATCAATCATATCTCCTGGGATTACTTTCTCCTTCCCTCCAGTGCGGGTGAGACTCAGAAACTCACTACTAGGGTAAACCTATGAAATGTCACTTCCAGCACTAATTTTTAAAACCTTGTGACTTGTACATTCTTCACTGTCTCACTCTCCTCTGCTCTCTAGGATATGAGTGACCAATAAAGCAAGGAGTAGGTAATTCCGACGACGACACATCGAGGATCAAAGTCTGCCCACAGTGACCAAAGTGAGAATGAAAGAAAATCCTCCCCTCCACAAACTTTAGGTAACTGTATCACTGAAAGACGCAGAATAGGTAGAACCCAACTAAGCCACATCAAGATATCTGAACCAAAGAAGCTGGGGTGTTAATAACAAGTACTTGCTCTTTAAAGCTACTAAATTAGGAAGATCTTTTTACCCAACAAGAAACAAGTAATATACATTCTCATATTCTTGTAGATTCTGGAAAGTGTGTGTGTGTGTGTGTGTGTGTGTGTGTGTGTGTGTGTGTGTGTGTGTGTGTGTGTGTGTGTGTGTGTGTGTGTCCCAAGATCCTCTTACGGACTAGTAATTTTTATTCAATAATTCTATATCTAGGATTCTTTTATAGAGAAATAAATTACAATGGGATAAATGAGTAAATGATTGCTTACAGGATCATCAAACTTTATTTTTTATAGTAAAGCATGAAATCATTGCTTATGATGACTAAAAACTAGAAATAAACCAAATATCCCAGTGTAGGAGTACATGAGACTATTAGGAAGATTAATTTTTTTTGGTGGTCATAGGCTCTTGAAGTCAGTCTTTTGTGTTTATTCATTAGACATTCTAGCATTTGTGCAACTCTCTCTGCCCTCTTTTGCTTTAGTTATTTTCATATGGAGTCTCACGCTTTTGCTGGGCTGCTAGCATCTGATTTTTTGATCCTTCTACCTTCACCTAGATTATAGCTTGGATTATAGACATGAATCACAGTGCCCAGCAAAAATCCTCTTTTAAGGAAGATAGTTCCAGCTGCAGACATTAATGACAGTCACTATTCATATCGGGTATTAAAAAGTATTCTAAAGTTACAAGCATTATAACAGCAAAATAGTAGCACATGTATAGATGAGCACATAGGCACCCTAAAGGTAAAATTTACGGACAAAAATTTAATACGTGAGCCGGGCACCAGTGGCTCATGCCTGTAATCCTAGATACTCAGGAGGCTGAGATCTGAGGATCACGGTTCAAAGCCAGCCCAGGAAGGAAAGTCCACGTGAGACTCTTATCAACAGTAAAACCACTAAAAAACCGAAAGTGGCACAGTAGCTCAAGCCGTAGAGCTCTCGCCTTGAGCTGAATGAGCACAGGGACAGCGCCCAGGCCCAGAGTTCAAGCCCACGACCACCAAAAACAAAGAAAATTACTACAAAAAACATGGGAAATTCAAAATAAAAAACAGGAGAGGGCTGAGAAGGTGGCTCAGTGGTTAAAGCATTTGCCTTGCATGCCTGAGGCCCTGGGTTCAATTCCTCAGCACCACATAAGCAAAAAGAAAAAAAGCCGGAAGTGGCGCTGTGGCTCAAGTGGTAGAGTGCTAGCCTTGAGCTGAAGAGCTGAGGGACAGCGCCCAGACCCAGAGTTCAGGCCCCATGACCGGACCCAAAAAAAAAAAAAAAACAGGAGATAAATTTTCAAACATATAGCCAAAAAATAGCCATCTCAGATTTTTTAAAATCACTTTAAGGAATTTCTCTAGCTTTAATCACAGTAAACCTACAATGAACTATACACAAGAAATTGAAGGTTTGTTTTTTTTTTTTTTAATTTTATTTTATTTTATTTGAGAACATACTGTATAGAGGGGTTGCAATTACATGGGCAGGATAATGCATACATTTCTTACCAAGCATTGCAGCCTCCACCTTTGTTTACCCTTCACCTCCCTTCCCAGCCTCCCCCCTCCCCCCCACCCAATCCTTCCCCCCCTTCCCCCCCCACACCGACATTGTAAAGCTCGTTTTTGACATGATATTTTGTACTTCTCATTGTTGCAACAGGTCCACCTGAATCCTTAAATGACTTGTTTGTCCCCATCTCCTCCACAAGTTATACTGACATCAAATATAGTGAAAGCGGGGGTTACACTGTGGGGGAGGGACATACAAAGCAACAAAGAAATAGTCTTATAAATGCGTTTGAAACACATGCATGAGAGGAAAAACAAACATTAAAATACATATTTGAGGATTCGTTTTCCTAACATCACATTATCTGAACTTTTCCGCTTGACTCATACATATACTAGATATTGCAAATAAGGGAAACCATGGGACCTATGTTTCTTTGGGCCTGGCTTACTTCACTTAATATAATTTTTTCCAAGCCTTTCCATTTCCTAACAAATGGGGAAATGTCATTCTTTCTGATGGAGGCATAGAATTCCATTGTGTATATATACCACATTTTCTTGAACCATTCATCTACTGAGGGGTATCTGGGTTGGTTCCATATCTTAGCTATGGTAAATAATGCTGCAATAAACATAGTTGTGTTGGTAGCTTTAGTGTGGTCTTGTTTGTAAACATTTGGGTAAATGCCCAAAACTGGGATTGCTGGGTCATAGGGGAGTTCTATGTGAAGTCTTTTGAGGAACCTCCATACTGCTTTCCAAAGTGGTTGAACAAGTTTACATTCCCACCAACAATGAAGTAAGGTTCCTTTCTGTCCACATCCCCTCCAGCATCTGTTGTTGTTAGAGTTCTTGATTTTTGCCGTTCTAACTGGAGTGAGGTGATATCTCAATGTTGTTTTGATTTGCAAAGAAACTGAAGGTTTTATATGCAATATTTGTGTGTTATCTTGTAAAATGCATATCTATAAAAAAATCCAGAATCTACATACAAAAATTCTGATACATTTTATGAAATAATCTTTCAAAAAGCTCTGTGCTGTTCATTGGGGCACTATTAACATTAAATAAAAACCACCCATGTCAAAAAGAGGGAGGGAGACTTAAAAGCACATTAGACTTTAAAATCTCCTAAAAGTAAATATTTAAAGATTATAGAGAAATGGCTAACTTATAAGTTAACCAAGGTACAAAGGAAATCAAAATAGTTCTCAACTACAGCAAAAGATGCTCAACCTCATCTGTCATGAGAAATGTAAATTAAATGCCTGGACAAGTACCACCTATCAGAAGGATCAGGTCCAAATTGCTAGTCTGAATATGGGCAAAGCTGTCAGGTACTGCAGCGGAAAGAATCTGCTACAAGCTCTCTGCAGAGTAACTTGCTAATATCCATCAAACATACAGGTGTATGCTCTCTGATTCTGCACTCTTACTGCTAGAACTTTGCAGATGCATGCACATTTGGATAAAATTATATAGGTACAGAGATGCTGATTAACATAGCTTTAATTTTAAAGCATTTGAGACAAAAAGGAACCAATAACTTTTTAATCACATTAAATAACTTTAATCCCAGGGGAGAGTATACAGCCTTGATTATGAAATAGTTTAAACATGTGCTGATACAGACTGACTACAACATATGCCAGTAAAACCAAGTAAATGTAGAATTGTATGCATATGCTACTAATGTGTCAAAAAAAAGAGGACATACCTGGAGGTGTGGCTCAGCAGAAAAGCGTTGCCTAGGCCCTGAGTTCAAACCTTGCTACTACCAAAACAGAGAATGTATATTCTTTCTCTATACCAGTATATAATTTATTAGTGGATGCAAGTTTATATATGTGCTTATGTATTATATAAAATAAATAAATTTCTTTAGAGATACAAATACATAATGGTTATCTGTGAATAGTCAGGATTATAATTTTTATATGTTCATACTCTTTTCCTAAACTTTTTTCAATCTCTGCTTTTCAGGAATAACCATGCAATCATTCAAAGTAGAGGAAAATGGCATTCAAAATATTCATACACGTATCAGGAAATATCACTCATCAACATTATGTTCAATAACTACTAGGGGGTAAGAGTCTCTGATTTTTTAAAAGTTCTCACAGCCAAGTATTTTCTTCATGTAGTCATGAAAAATGAACAATGTATTGACTTTCACAAATGTCACACAAAATTGATAAGGACAGAGAAATGGGAGAAAAGGTATAATCAATCTTCAGGTGCAACAGTTTGCTTTTCTGTTAAGTGTCTTTTCCAAAAGCAATTACTAAGGATGGAGTAAAACCGGCACCAAAAGAAAAATAAACAAGTCAGCATCCACCTCCCTCTGTCATTGTACCTTAAAATAAATTTGACTTACTCTGAAAACAGAATACTAATGGGAGAAACGTATTTTGTAGTTTGGAGAAGACCCATGGCAAAAACAAAATATCTGTACCAACTGATCCTAATCTGCCAACAAGGTAAAGAAGCTATTGGCAAAATGATAACTGAAATTGTCTCCTATTCTGCATACTTAGAAAGGAAATATGCATAATAGATTAAACTCCCTACTTGGTATCATATTTGGTAAATCCTCTTCAGAATGCTGTACACCACCTGAGGCTTACCTGAGATGTGGGGAGTCAGAAGGGAAGGGGTAGCATGGAGGAACACCTGTGCTTTTGTTGATAGGGTGGGATTGATTGATTTTACGAAGCACAGATGAGAGAAAGAGCATCAGGAGAAGCAGAATGCCACCTCCATGCGATAGGACATATTGAGGAAGAGGGGCCTGGTGTAAACTGAAAGACAATGAAGGAAAGCAGGGAGGAGAAAGATTGCCCCAAATCACAGTTATGACTCTGAAATATGTGTGCTTTCCAGGGTAACTGCTGCCTACAGGGGTGTGGCCACACAAACGCTATCAGCTTGAGGTGCTCAGCTTTTGAATAAGCATCAAGAAGGCCAGAGCACCATTGCCCATAGTTTATGAAAAACCTCACTAGCATATCTTACTCGAATGATTCCTGCCCTGTAGAGCTAATTTTTTCCCTACTCCTATGCTATTACCTTCCAGACCAACTCATTGCCTCAAAGCCTTAAGAATGAAGAATGTCTGGGTTGGTGGAGGAAGGGACTATTTTATTTATTTTCTCACCAATACTGGGGGTTTAACTGACAACCTTATGTTCCCTGTTTGCATATTAGTTGGTAGCCTACCATTTAAGCCATAACTTCGGTTCAGCTTTTGCTGATTATTTTGGAGATGGAATCCCAAAACCTTTTCTGCCTGTACTGGCTGTGCACCATGATCTTATGTATTTTAGCCTCCTAAGTAACTAAGATCACAATGACCCATGCATGTGTGCCCACTCAGTTGTTGTTTTTTTGTTCTATCCTGGTGCTAGGAATCAAACCTAGGGTTTCATACATAATGCTAGGCAAAAATTCTACCACTGAACTGTATCCTTGTAGCTTGATTTATTGGAAATTTTCAATGGCAAACACTATATACATAGCTTTTGAAAAATTAAATTATTAGTATCAAAAGAAAGTTTTAGTAATCGATCCCTGATTAAACCTAAGCAAAAGTCAAAGTATGTCAGCAATTGATATTTATAAGCCCTCTTTCTACCAATCATGATTTCTGAACACAATGGGGAAAATAAGTATGTAATTGTGTCAAAAAAAAACCAAAATAACAGATTCTTATAAATGGAAAGGATCTTAAAAGTCATTTAGTCAAGCATCCACTCTAATGCCCAAATCACTACAAGAGCATAACTAACAGATGGCATTCTAGCAGGGCACATTCAGAAAACAAGAATTTATTAGCTAATACAGAATGAAGGAAATATAAACCTGCAGATGAGAAGCAAAATTATAGATACTTGCATGTCTATAATTTGCAAGCAATTTCATTCACCCAGAAGATTACAGGGTTGGGGATTGGCTAATTCTTTTTCCTGATGTTAATTTTGACACATTATTTTGGGGTTTGCCTATACATAAAGACAGCATCAAAGCACTGGGCTGTCCATGTCCTTGAAAATCATGCTCTAAAATGGACTAAAAGTTTCCTTTGGCAGGCAGTGAGAGCCAAGCATCGTCAGAATGTCTGTGATAACTTGGGGGTGGGAAGGAGGATTATAAGTGGTCATAAAGGGAAGAGGTAGCCACACAGTACTTTGTAGGCTACTCAGTCCTTCCCATGGTGCATCATGGGCTCTTCATTCTCAGTGGTGTTCGCCTACCTTTACTGGATGTATCCTTATAGCTTTCCCCAGGTAAACAAAGGCTTTGCCATTAGGCAGTACTGATGCCTGGCTGACTGACTGACCCTCCAGAATCAATTGGCACAGTGGAGACTCTCTGGACCTAAGTTCAAATCCCAGTTGGGTGGGTTGCTTTTTTTTTAACCATGATCCAAAAACCATTCTACTTAACTTCCCTTCACCTCTGCTTCAAAATCTCCAAAAGAGAGGTTATGAGACCTCCTTATATTGAGGTGTTGATTATCGGATGTGATGTTACCATATTAACACATAACAGGAAATCAGTGAATGTTGGTTAGACTCCACCCTCTACATCCATTTGTGGAGACAGGAGAGGTAGTCTCTCTCAAACACTGGAAGACTTTTAATACAGGTGATTAATAAATAGTGATGATCTCACAACAAGCATTTCTAGTTATAAAGTAGTAATGAAGGAAGAATCCGAAAATCTAGGACTTGTGTATAAATCAGTAGATCCAAATGACATGCAAAGGTAATGTAGAAATAGAACTGACAGACATGCCTACGGGGTCCTTTCTCATTTTGCCTCAGAGACTCTGTGAAATGCAAATGATTACAGGAGTTCTGAAGGAATTGGCATAAAATCTTTACATCTTAATCAAGATCTGGAAGCAAGAGTGATCAGTGAGTTAATGAGATTTTTCCTGATGTTATTAGCCACTGAGATGCTACAAATATCAGTAAGCAAATAAAATAATACAGGAGGGAGAAAAAAGAGCATAAAAGAAGCTTAAGGGGAGAAAACAGGCAAGATAAAGCTATACAAAGCTCAACCTAAAAAATGCTAACTCATTCAACTGAAGTTCTCACCAAGCCCCAGGGAGCGGAAGAAATGGGGAACTAATAATGATAAAAAGGCACCAAGGGGCAAACAAGAATAGCAAATTAGAAAGAAGTTTATATTATACACTTGTCTAGGGAAAAGAACAAACCACTGTTTGAAAACATGTCCAAAACACTATTATTCCACTGAGCAAAAAAATGGCAGGAATCTACTAAGATGCTCTCAGGACACTGCACCATCACGTCTGAGGCTTCTGGAGGGAAATGTGTGATGAGTAAAAATGTTACAATAATAGAGAAGGCAATTCCCAAGAAGAGAATATGCAGCTGACTTTTTCATAAGGAATGGAAGCTCATGAAATAGGTTCCTAAATAGAGGCAAATGATCGGTAATGGGGGAAGGGTAGCATTTTGTCTGAACAAAAGTTAGGAAAGGAGAAGGATTTTAGGGAGGAGAAATGAACTATCATAATTGCATAAACCCATGAAGAGTACAGCCATGAATCTAAAGCTGCCTACAGAGCAACAGCAGCAGGTTGATCTCTCTAGGCCTTTATACTAGCTGGTATAAAGCATTAGAGAGCTTTCTTTCTCCTAGTACAGAGATAGAGTGGATGACCTGTATGGCCCTTTAGGTTAGTTTATGAAGGTGGATTTATAATACAGGAAATAAATGTACATCTTGCTTTCAGACGTAATATCTCTCAAGTAAGAATAAATCGAAACTCTTGACTCCCTACAGTTATCTGGTCCCCAAACTCAGTTGCAGTGGTGACCCAAATCCCAGAGCAAATTCAACTTGCGTGTGACACTCCCATTAACAGAGGACATGTGACTTCAACCTGTCTCTTCCACTTAGAAAGTTTCTGACAAAGGTCAAGCAGTGTAAGAGAGTTAGTGATATGTTCCCAGATTCCAGAATAAGGAAGAGTTATAGTACTAAAAAATGAATTAAGTGCTGACTGTTATAATGTCAAAAGTGCCAGAACTGTAAAAGTTATGCCTGAGAGTCTTGGGGTATAGGGACAAAAGGGCAATAATGGCATTAAGTTTGAGAAGTGAAACACAGTCTTTTTTCTGACCATGAAGGGCAGATGAGTTAAGAGGATTCAGCAATTTTAGGAAGGCAGGAAGGGAAGAAGGAGGGAGGGGGGGTGGAAAGAAGGGAGGAAGAAAGGAAGAAAAAAGTTTCCTACAGTAGGATTCTCTCTAAGACATTTGCTGGAAGCTCCAAAAGACTGAGTCCATGGCCTCACTGGACATCTTAACCAGAAGGCCCAATGATGGGAAGAATGGGCATTATAAAAACCTTACAGTTATCCCCAATGGGAAATGTGGTTTAAATATTCTGTAGGAGGACTCTTTTGTTACACAACCATTCCATTTCAAGAAATAGCTTCTGTCTTGTAAGTAAACCCTAGTAGAGAAGGAATGTGCCATCAAGAATAACCAAGAGAAACTGGGTGTTATTATATTTCAGCAACCCATAAATACAGATGTGTTCAGTAGCACCCCGTTATCAAGTGGTTGTGGTATTATGAAATCAGGTGTGAGTACAACCTAAAAGTTTAAGCAGTTGGCACACTTCATGTGTTCATTTCTGAGGTCTCATTCCTCAAGGCTGTGCTACACCCTCCCTATCAACACCCTTTTAAAATGTATTCATCAATGTACCAAGAGAGCATTTTAAGGCTTGAGCCTCTACACTAATTATATCCATAAAGTCCTCATCTCTAAATAAAGTCATATTCTCAATTACCAGGATTTAGAAAGTGAATCTACCTTTTGAAGGCTACAGATACAACACTATTAACAGATACCTTAGATATGCTACAATTTAGGTTCCCACAGACGGATTTCAGCCAAAACAGCATCCCAGAGTGTATCAGACAAGCATTAGTCTCTTAAAATGCTCAAAAATATTCAATGCTTTATGCCTTTCTTATGACTGTCAATTCATAGATTCACATCAATGTTCTGACAAGTCCTGGAGTAATGAAATCTAATTCCAGTGCAGAATTTTCCAGTTCCAGAATTTTCCACTCTTTTGACATATCACTTTGTCCTTTTTTGTTACAGAAAATCCAAAAGTAACTGAAGAACTGAGCTCTGGGGACCAAACTCACAGATATGCTAAGCTGGATATAGAAACCAATGACCGGACCAGGAGCCCGTGATCACACCTATAATCCTAATTATTCAGGAGGCTAAGATTCAAGGATCTAGATTTGAAATTAGCGTGGGCAGGAAAGTCCATGAAACTCTTATCTCCAGTGAACCACTAGAAAACCAGAAGTGGTGCTGTGGCTCAAACTGGTAGAGTGCTAGTTTGAGTGAAAAAGATCAGGGACAGAGTCCAGGCTCTGAGTTTAAGCCCTTTGACTAACAAAAATATAAAATAAAAAAATAAAAAATTTAAAGAACCAGTGGCTTGAGCTGTTGGAGTTTTCTTAATTATGAGAAGGAAAAAAAATAAAAGAAGGTGTGGAGCTTTGAGGGCTGAGAGCATCTGAACTCTGGGTTCTGGTGAAGGGGGTATGCTAAGGTATGTGGGCAGAAGGCTGGGCAAAGAGCAGAAAAAAAGACCAGAGGCTCAAAAGAAATTCTACTCCATGAATTCTTTATTCACTTCAAACTGTGAAGAGACAGCACAAGCTGTGGAACAGGTTTTTGGTTGATTGCTTGGATTTGTTATTTGTTGGGTTATTTTCCCCCCCAGTCAAGTAAAAAAACACGTACGGGCAACTTTGTGATTTATAATTGTTTTGTTTCGTGTTTTCTCAAACATGGTGATTTCCTTGTAAGAGGGCATGTTTCCCACGGGTTTTATTAATTGAAGTGCCACTGTAACCACAGTCCTGTCATTCTGATTTTTCCCCTGTAGTTACTGCTAAAACTAGTCCTCTTTCTCCACTTAGTTTTTCAGTTGCCAAAATAAATAAAATGGAGCCATATCTTGATCAGTGGGAATCCTAATGTTTCCTGGGCAAGAAGCCTATATATAAACCATAAATGTCCTCCCCTCCTTGGCCAATGCAAGCAGACAGGCTTTGGTTGCTGGGAGAGGTAGTCACCCCTCCCTCCACCTCCTCAGCCAGCAAGGGCAGACCAAGAGCCATGCTTCCACAAACAATGCAAGTCTCTCTTGCACCAAAAGACCCTTCATGGCCATTCTGACCCTTCCATTCCAGCCCAGTCTGTGGCTTCACCTCCTGAGCCATTTATTGCCTCTGCCTCTAGTGTCATTTCTTCTTAGTCTCTGGAGTTTACCTTTCTTTTCCTGGGCTTAAGATCCTCTTTCAAGAAAGAAAAGGATGTGATTTTTGTCACTTCATTCACCAAGACTCTCTTACTTCTCGGTGGACCAGCAGCAGAGCAAAAACACAGTTATAAGAGCTCCACTAATCTCTGTTTATCTCTGGATTTCAGCCAGTGCTGCCATGATTCAGGATTTGTCCCATAGTTTGGTACAAAGGCCCAAGGGCAGCTCTTCTCCCTGTGGAGAAACTCGACTTTGAGAGACACACATGACAACTTTATCTAGCATTAAAACTAAACAAATTATATGAATTATTAGTTTACATGCTAGAGTAAAGGGGAAATCCAATGCCACCCAAAGTCTATCATCCTATGAATTGCTAGAAGAGGCCTAATTTTTAAAGTAAATTGAAGGCTTACTGAATGATAAACATATCTGCAGTGGTTTTTGCCCAGCTGAAATTCGGGATGTTTCAGGTCATCCAATAGAGAGAGAGCTGTGCAGGTGTGAGATGCAGTCTTTCTGTGGTCTCCAAGGACAGACAATTAGGAAGACTGGGCGATTCTTAGGTGGAGGACTTCAGAGGCGGCCAGCAGAGCAGGGCGCCTTCCCCAAGCTCACGCTGACTAATGGGCTCCGCTGTCAGCTCCATCTCTTGTCAGTGTAGGTGAAATGCAAGGGGAGAGATATTTCCATCTCAGGAAAATCTGATTGGTGGGCTGGCAATGATTTCCCTTGATAAAAAAAGTCAATAAGCCAAATTTCCCTAAAGCAGGAGCCAAGGTCAACAAGTACCAAGTTTGAAGGGCAAACAGTGTAAGATTTCAGTTCCGAAGCTAGAACTTTAGGGACTGATCATGACAATCCAAAAACTTCAGATTCACGGTCTATGCTTCTGAACACTTCTGACTCATAAAATATTCACAGCGTCGTCCACCTGCCCATGAATGCAACAGCTTTGCTCTTTCCTCTAAGTATTTCTACCTTTTCCCCTGAATTCATCCCCCACCCGGTTTTCATATGCCTTGTGGCTCAGGTGTTGCAAGAACAAAACCCATGGCGTCCTTCCAAGTCTCCCCAGCAAGTTCTCAGACACCAGCTGTCCCCAGCTCTAGCTTTTTCCACCTTGATATTAACATAAGCATATTTTAAGAAAACATTACTTGTGCAACCACACTGAAAAAAGAAAACTTTTGTTAGATTCTCTTTATTTCCCAAAAGAAAAAAGACTTATTCATTTATCCCCTAAACACCTCCTAAGCCACATCTTCCACATGGCTGAGAAATTCTTAGTGCATGGTACAAGTCATTTCTACAACAATGTAGAACAACAACAACCTAGAACCTAGTAATTAGAACACAGAAAGCATAAATGTATTTCCCTATTGTGTGAATTACCAAAACAATACTATATCATACAACCCAATGTTCGAAAGTAAGCGAATAGCCATGGTATTGGGTTACTTTTTCCTATTATAAAATTACTTCATTTTTCCTGAAGTAATTTTATTTTAGATGTGCCCACATAGAACAAGAAAAGGAAGCCAGCAACAGGCATAGTAATTCCTACTTGTAAAGTTACCTACTCTGATGGCAGAGCTAGGAAGACTGCTGTCTGAGACTGACATGAACAAAAAACACAAGACTCTATCTGAGAAAACAAACTCAAAGCAAAAGCTTAGGGGCTTACATAGTATGGTGTTTCCTTGTACCCCTGAGTTCAATGCCAGTACTATGAAATAAAAAAGGAGAAAGGGGTGAGGGCCAAGAATTAGGCTCACAATAGATCTAAGGAATGAGAAGAAAGAGAAGCATGAGTTTGGGAAAAGCAAGCACTTCCACTGGTATGGAAGTTACTGAGCACTTACAAAGGGTCTCTGCAAAGAAGCTCATCTCCCCTGAGGATGCAGCAGCTCATTCATTCAGAGCTTCCTTGAACACAAAATGATGCTTTATGGAATGTTCACCAGTTATTATTACTTCAATATTGTATTCAATAGAATATTAGGAAACTTCTAATGCATTCCCTCATAAATTCATTTAATATTTTACAGTACACTGACTAGATGTTAGAGGTAGAGTTGATTCCATTTTGCTACCCTAGCATACACATGACCATGAAGAGAAGCTGTGGGCAGGCAGTTAAATATACAAATAGGGCTGGGAATGTGGCTTAGTGGTAGAGTGCTTGCTTAGCATGCATGAGGCCTTGGGTTCGATTCCTCAGTACCACATAAACAAACAAATAATACTTAAATACACGAATAGACATAGACGACACTAGCGAAAAAGACAGGCAGAAGGAGACAAAGGAAGTAAAAAGGATGGGAAAGGAAAAAAGAGAAAGAGGAAGGAAGAGAACAGAAATGTTCAATGGCTATAAACACTATGCAGAGAATTGAAACAGAAAAAGTAGAGAAGAATCTGGGTGTGGTGGTATATGCCTGTATAATCCCAGATACTTGGGAGGCAGAAAGAGGATGATCACAGTTCAAGGCCAGTTGGGCAACAACTAGCGAGACCCTATTGCAAAAACAAGCCAGGTATAGTGCTTCACACCTATGGTACTGGCTATGCAGGAAGCAGTGGTAGGAGAATCAAGATTCAGAAGCCAGCTTAGAAAAAGCAGGAGGGGCTGGGAAGGTGGGTTAGTGGTAGAATGCTTGCCCTGCATGCATGAGGCCCTGGGTTTGATTCCTCAGCACCACATAAACAGAAAAGGCCGGAAGTGGTGCTGTAGCTCAAGTGGTAGAGTGCTTGCCTTGAGCTGAAGAGCTGAGGGACAGCACCCAGGCTGTGTTCAAGCTCCATGACTGACAAAAAAGAAAAAGAAAGAAGGGAAGAAAGAAAGAGAGAAAAAGAGAGAGAAAGAAAAAGCAGGAGACCTTGTTTAAAAGACAAACTAAAGAGCAAAAGCACTGAGGGCTTGGCTCAACCAATAGCCCAATCCCCAGGGCTACAAAGAAGAAAGAAGAAGGGGAGACAGAAAATAAAAGGAGGAGGTGGCAAAGGGAAGCAATTAATATTTCACACAGGTCTAAGAGAGAGAATCTCTTTTAGGTCTGCAAAGATATTAGGAGACAGCCAGACATGATCATGGAATGAAAATGCCCCAGATAGAAGAATATTTGGTACAAGATTATCATACATTAAAATAAAAATTAAAAGCATAATGTTAAAATAAAACATTCAGCTGGAGGCATGGATCGAGTGGTAGAGTACCTGTCTAGCAAGCACAAGGTCCTGAGTTCAATCCCCAGCAATGCCACATCCTTTACCCATGCTCCCCCAAGGAGGGAAAAAAATCACCCAGAGAAACATGGAAGGGTTGCTTCTATTTCTGGTTTTCAGGTTTCCAGGCTTTATTTAAAATTCTAGAATAAAATTCAGGGTGACTGTTACGTCAAAGTGACATGGAAATCTTAATGGGAAGAAAATTCTGACAAGCAAGTTTAAAGAATCAGAGTATAAAAAATCTCTCAGACCACTTACTATAATGTAGTCTGGATAAAACATGCAATTTTGAAACATTACTTACATTTTTTAATGTTTGGGCTGGGATGAGGCTCTCCCATCCCCATTATTCTGTCCATCTTTAACTTTTCTAGCAAAAGCTGAAAGTAGATGTTGAACTTATTGCCAAAAGACTACAGAGATCTTGGTCCAAGATTAAAGTGAAAGAAAGCAGAATTTGCCAAATATGGAGAACCTTGGGCTTTCTTCATGGCCAAGGGCATCTGGAGCTTACAGTACCTCATCAATCAGCAGAGCATCTATTAAGCTGCAGAAATCCTGATAGATAAAGCTTCCAATTCCATCCACAGAGCCACTGAATGCCCCAGTGAAACACAGTTGCTTTACAATCACTGATTTTAGAACTGGCAAAGAAAATCAGGGCATTGAGCCACAACCTTTTCTTTTACCACACATGTACCATTGTTATAATATATAAAGAGCTTGCATTAAAGAAAAGTCTAATGCATGTTTCGCTTTGTCTGAAATAAGATTTCACAATAATGTAACAGGAATACAGAAAACTGAGTGTGTATTGTCCTTACACCATTCAGGACATTTTAATGCAGTTAGGTCAACTCAAATAAAACATCCTGGTGCTTTTCTGTCTCCATTTTGGGTGTTTTTTTTTTCACAATTTTCATCCATAGAAATCATTGTCCTGAGATTGCAGGAAAATGGGATTGGATGAATAGCAAATACAAATTATTGGGCCATTCTTATGAGACCTTTATCCTCTGATCATTAATAATGGTAGATTTTGGAGATGAAAAATCAAGGAAAGGAACAATGTGGAAATTCAGTCAAAGTTCAGAAGCTTGGGTCAAGAGTTCAATAGGGTGTTCACAGACATATAAGCACCACAAAGAATTTGAGTCACAATGCTATTAGTTAACCAGGAACTAAGGAGCAAGTGAATTCTAGAGTTCCACGAATTAGAACAGCAGATACTACAACCAGCAACAACAATAACAACAACAACAAACCTTCAGAAATGCAGGTGATAGCTTGTCCCCATTTCTAAACTATGTCCCATAGAAACATTTATCTCCTTGTTTACATTTTAGAATGACAGTTTTAGAATTGGGGGCCACAAAGGGGCAGCACAAATACATACTTCCTTAGTTCCTTTCCTAAAAACTCACTGAAATAGATGAGAACAACCATCAAAGATAGAGCCTGAGAGCTAGGAAGGTGGCTCAGTGATAGAGTGCTTGCCTTGCATGCATGAAGCCCTAGGTACGATTCCTCAGTACTACATACACAGAAAAAGCCAGAAGTGGGGCTGCTGCTCAGGTGGTAGAGTGCTAGTTTTGAGCAAAAGAAGCTCAGGGACAGTGCCCAGGCCCTGAGTTCAAGCCCAGGACTGGCAAAAAAAAAAAAAAAAAAAAGACCCTGAGATTGTGGCTCCTGGTGAAGGCAGAAGGGTCAAAGTGGCATTAAGCGGTCACCAGGAACATCAATGTAAGGCAACCCACACCAAGTTTGAGATGGATGTGAGGAACTGCATCTTTTAAACGAATGCAAACTTCCCTTTAATAAAAAAAAAAGGAAGAGTCACAGTGCCCCACCCAAAATTCATGGAAAACGGGTACCACCGTTGTAAGCAATCAACTAGAGGAGGAACAGATACCCATATATGCATGCTCTGCTCTATGATATTACGTTTTTTATCTTTTTCTACTCAACTATCAACGCATGGAGATAAAAAGGGACAATAAGCAGAAGAAAAACATCTGTATAGCTAAATTAAATAAACTCTAAGCAAGACCTTTCCAGTGAGTGTGATAAGCTGTCTACTCACTAAGCCTCCTGCCAAAAAGAAAAAAAAAAAGGCCGGGGGGATGGGGAGGAGGGGAAAAAACTCTACAAAAAATAGAATTAGGATGATGATGCATTTCAAAAAAAGCTAGGAGAGAGGCTTCACTGCAAAGGAATGCAGGCTTGAGGAAACCTCTGCCACGACTGAACATTCTGTGGCCATGCCCGGATGAGAAGTTCTCTGGGTAACTCACACATCTGGACCATTGCACCACTGAATTTAAAAGTTAATCTTTAAACATTAACATCTTATTCCACAAAAAGAGAAAATGGAGAGGAAAGTTAATCGAAGTAACATTTTTTTTTTTTTTTTTTTTGGTCATGGGGCTTGAACTCTGGGCCTGGGCACTGTCCCTCAGCTCTTCAGCTCAAGGCTAGCACTCTACCACTTGAGCCACAGTGCCACTTCCAGTTTTCTGGTGGTTAATTGGAGATAAGAGTCTCACAGACTTTCCTACCCATGCTGGCTTTGAATTGCAATCCTCAGATCTCAGCCTCCTGAGTAGCTAGGATTACAGGCGTGAGCCACAGGCGCCTGGCTGAAGTAACACCTCTTTGTAGCACACACACAGTTCTAGATGAGATCTTCACAACATCTTGAAGAACAGAGTGAAAAAACTTAACACAGTGATGAGGAAAGTGAGGTAAATGGAAATGCTGAAGGCAGTAAGGGGTAAAATGAATGCTAGCATAAATGGAGTCAGAGATGTGGAGGATTGGACAGAAGAAGAAAATAGGATGCAAAGCCAGGCACCGGTGGCTCACATCTGTAATCCTAGCTACTCAGGAGGCTGAAATCTGAGGATCACAGTTCAAAGCCAGCCTGGGCAGGAAAGTCCGTGAGACTCTTATCTCCAATACACCACTCAGAAAACTGGAAGTGGCGCTGTGGCTCAAGTGGTAGAGTGCTAACCTTGAGCTGAAAAGCTGAGGCCTAGCACCCAGGCCCAGAGCTCAAGTCCTAGAATCGACAAAAAAAAAAAAAAAAAAAGATGAAAGAAAGTAAGAGAAAAAGAAAAGGGAAAGAAGCAAGGAAGGAAGGAAGGAAGGAAGGAAGGAAGGAAGGAAGGAAGGAAGGAAGGAAGGAAGGAAGGAAGGAAGGAAGGAAGGAAGGAAGGAAGGAAGGAAGGAAAAGAGAAGAAAATGGGAAGAAAATGGGATGCAAAGGAGACATCACAGACAAAATTAATAGCTATAAGATAAAGATGGTAGGCATCCACTGTGAATTATATCCCTAAAGAATAAAGCAGAATAATTGCAACAGAAAATAGTGATAAAAGAAAGCCATTTTCTGAAATTAAAAAATAAGTCAGAAAGGCACACATTGAAAGTTTGTGCTACACAAATAAATATTATTACTAACCCAATGAGACAGAGAAACATGAAAGCAGTGAACTTCAAGGAAAGAAGTCTATAACTAATTAGAAGAAATAAAATCTACAAAACAAAAACAGTCGGGATAAACTCACATGTTATAGCAATATTAAATATTATAAGACTATTGGAATAATGTCTACAAATCCCAGGAAGTTGTTACTAACTTAGTTATTTGTATCATTAAGCTTTTGAAGCCTCTCCTGCAATCAGTCTTGGGAACTGTTCTAGGAGTTGTTAAAAATAAAAAGCTCTCAGAAGGAACATGAAGAATATTTTTTAATTAGTGTATAATATGTGGGAAAGGAAACCTCCATATCATTTTTAGTGGAAATGACAGCGAATTTTCTGATTTAAATGCAATAAAATTAGAGATGGAAATTGAGAACCCAAATACATGAAGAACTTTAAGATTGGTTATTCTACACAATTCTTAGGTCCAAGAGTGAATCAAGATAGGTATAATATAAACGTAAAATAATAAGTTTCTTTCAATAATGTTAATTTCAACAAAAGAAGCCAGAGGCTCTCACACACATACTACACTGTCTATTGATTGGAGTTTGAGAAAAGTCCAGTCTAAATTGTGGCAACAGAAAACAGTAGGGTGGTTTGACCTAGTTGGTGGGGTAGAGTGATGTTCACAGGAAGAAGCAGGGAGGAGGTTGCTGGAGTGAACAAGAGCTCTATCCTTGACTTGATGGTGTACTGTTACACAAACATAAAAATCTGTTAGGATATATACTTAGGAAGTGTAAGTTAGATTATTAAATAATATTCAATGAACAAAAAGCAATTTTAATTAACAAAGAGTTAATGAAGGATAGCAAAACAAAAGCAGAATTGTTCTGCAGGAAGGGTAATTAAACAAACTAGATAAGCACTCAGTGATAACCAACATTTTTTAAACCTAAAATAATGCTAAAGAATATGTACATCTTTTTACAAGGCCTTCAAAGCAGAGCTCACACCAATACTCCTCCAACTCTTCAATGAAATTGAAAGAGAAAGCTCACTACCGAACACATTCTATGAAGCTATCATAACCCTCATCCCACAACCAGGCAGGGACTCATCAAAGAAAGAGAACTATAGAACCATTTCTTTGATGAACATTGATGCAAAACTTCTCAAAGAAATTTTGGCCAATCGACTTCAACAATTCATCCAAAAAATCATACACCACGATCTAACAGGATTCATTTCAGGGATGCAAAGCTGGTTCAATATACGCAAATCAATTAATATTATTCATCACATCAACAGGAGCAAGAATAAGAATCACATGGTTATCTCAATAGATGCAGAAAAAGCATTCGACAAGATCCAACACCCCTTTATGATGAAGGTTTTGGAAAAATTAGGAATCCATGGAACATTCCTCAATACAATAAAGGCTGTATATGACAAACCTACAGCCAGCATTATACTCAATGGTGAAAAACTAAAGCCATTTCCTCTTAACTCAGGAACAAGACAAGGATGTCCACTCTCTCCACTTCTCTTCAATCTAGTATTAGAATGCCTAGCTACAGCAATAAGACAAGATGCAGACATAAAGGGGATCCAAATAGGGAAAGAAGAAATAAAACTCTCCCTCTTTGCAGATGACATGACCTTGTATTTAAAGAATCCCATAGACTCCACTCCCAAATTACTCAAGCTGATTCAAAACTTTGGCAAAGTAGCAGGTTATAAAATTAACCCCCCAAAATCAATGGCTTTTCTGTATGGCAACAATGAGAAAAGTGTGGCTGAAATTAGGAAAGCAACTCCATTTGTAATAGCCCCACAAAAAATAAAATACCTAGGAATTAACTTAACCAAAGAAGTGAAGGACCTCTATGAAGAAAATTTTAAAATCTTGAAAAAGGAAATCAACACAGAACTAAAAAAATGGCAAAGCCTCCCATGCTCCTGGATTGGAAAGATTAACATCGTGAAAATGGCAATACTTCCCAAGGCTATCTACAAATTCAACGCAATACCTATCAAAATTCCAACCTCATTCTTCAAGGAAATAGAAGAGGCAATCCAAAAATTCATATGGAACAATAAAAGATCCCGAATAGCAAAAACGCTCCTCAACGGAAAGAACACTGCTGGAGGAATATCAATACCAAATTTCAAACTCTACTATAAAGCCATAGCAATCAAAACAGCTTGGTATTGGCATAAGAACAGACCTCAGGACCAGTGGAATAGAATTGAAAACCCAGAAATGAACCTACAGACCTATAGCCATCTAATCTTCGATAAGGGAGCTAAAACAATAGAATGGAAGAAAGACAGCCTCTTCAGTAAATGGTGCTGGCAAAATTAGTTAACTACATGTAGAAAACTAAAGCTAGATCCTTATATATCACCCTGCACCAGAATCAACTCCAAATGGATCAAAGACCTTGAAGTCAAAGCAGACACTCTGAAAACATTACAGGATGGAATAGGAGAAACCCTAGGTCTCCTTGGCTCAGGCCGAAATTTTCTGAATAGAGACCCGGAAACACAACAAATCAAAGAAAGGATGGACAAATGGGATTGCATAAAGTTGCAGAGCTTCTGCAGGGCAAATGACATAGCTAGCAAGATCAATAGAAAGCCCACGGATTGGGAGAAGATCTTTACTAGCCATACAACGAACAAGGGTCTCATATCTAAAATATACTTGGAAATCAAAAAATTAAACCCCCCAACAACAAATCCTCAAAGAAACAACTGCCCAATAAATAAGTGGGCGAAAGACTTAAAGAGAAACTTCTCTGAAGAAGAAAGAAGGATGGCCAATAGACACATGAAGAAATGTTCAACATCCCTAGCCATAAAAGAAATGCAAATCAAAACAACATTGAGATATCACCTTACCCCAGTTAGAACGGCAAAAATCAAGAACTCTAACAACAACAGATGCTGGAGGGGATGTGGACAGAAAGGAACCCTACTGCATTGTTGGTGGGAATGTAAACTTGTTCAACCAACTTGGAAAGCAGTATGGAGGTTCCTCAAAAGACTTCACATAGAACTCCCCTATGACCCAGCAATCCCACTTTTGGGCATTTACCCAAATGTTTACAAACAAGACCACACTAAAGCTACCAGCACAACTATGTTTATTGCAGCATTATTTACCATAGCTAAGATATGGAACCAACCCAGATGCCCCTCAGTAGATGAATGGATCAAGAAAATGTGGTGTATATATACACAATGGAATTCTATGCCTCCATCAGAAAGAATGACATTGCCCCATTTGTTAGGAAATGGAAAGACTTGGAAAAAATTATATTAAGTGAAGTAAGCCAGGCCCAAAGAAACATAGGTCCCATGGTTTCCCTTATTTGCAATATCTAGTATATGTATGAGTCAAGCGGAAAAGGTCAGATAATGTGATGTCAGGAAAATGAACCTTTAGATATGTATTTTAATGATTTTTTCTTTCATGCATGTGTTTCTAACGCATTTATAAGATTATCTCTTTGTTGCATTGTATGTCCCTCCACCACAGTATAACCCCTGCTTTCACTATATTTGATGTCAGTATAACTTGTGGAGGAGATGGGGAAAAACCAGTTGTTTAAGGATACAGGTGGACCTGTTGCAACAATGAGAAGTACAAGTTGTCATGTCCAAAAGGAGCTTTACAATGTTGGTGTGGCAGGGGGGGGGGAAGGAGAAGGATTGAGATTGGGGGGAGGGGGAAGGCTGGGAAGGGATGTGAAGGGTAAACCAAAGGAGGAGGCTGCAATGCTTGGTAAGAAATGTACGCATTAAGAAATGTACAAATTATCCTTCCCATGTAATTGTAACCCCTCTGTACAGTATGTTCACAAATAAAATAAAATTAAATTAAAAAAAAAAGAAATGTACGCATTATCCTGCCCATGTAATTGTAACCCCTCTGTACAGTATGTTCACAAATAAAATTAAATTAAATTAAAAAAAGAAGAACAAAAAAAAAAAAAGAATATGTACATCTTACACCACGATCAAACAGGATTCATTTCAGGGATGCAAAGCTGGTTCAATATATGCAAATCAATTAACGTAATTCATCACATCATCAGGAGCAAGGATAAGAACCACATGGTTATCTCAATAGATGCAGAGAAAGCATTTGAAAAGATCCAACACCCCTTCATGATGAAGGTTCTGGAAAAATTAGGAATCCATGGAACATTCCTCAATACAATAAAGGCTGTATATGACAAACCTACAGCCAGCATTATACTTAATAGTGAAAAACTAAAGCCATTTCCTCTTAACTCAGGAACGAGACAAGGAGGTCCACTCTCTCTACTTCTCTTCAATCTAGTACTAGAATGCCTAGCTACAGCAATAAGACAAGATGCAAACATAAAGGGGATCCAAATAGAGAAAGAAGAAGTAAAACTCTCCCTCTTTGCAGATGACATGATCTTGTATTTAAAGAATCCCATAGACTCCACTCCCAAATTACTCAAGTTGATTCAAAACTTTGGCAAAGTAGCAGGGTATAAAATTAACCCTCAAAAATCAATGGCTTTTCTGTATGCCAACAATGAGAAAAGTGTGGCTGAAATTAGGAAAGCAACTCCATTCATAATAGCGCAAAAAAAAATAAAATACCTAGGAATTAACTTAACCAAAGAAGTGAATGACCTCTATGATGAAAACTTGAAAAACTTGAAAAAGGAAATCAAAACAGAACTTAGAAAGTGGCAAAAAAAACTCCCATCCTTCTTGATTGGAAAGATCAACATTGAAAATGGCAATACTTCCCAAGGCTATCTACAAATTCAATGCCATACCTATCAACATTCCAACCTCATTCTTCAAGGAAATAGAAGAGGCAATCCAAAAATTCATATGGAACAATAAAAGACCCCGAATAGCAAAAACGCTCCTCAATGGAAAGAACACTGCTGGAGGAATATCAATACCAAATTTCAAACTCTACTATAAAGCCATAGTAATCAAAACAACCTGGTACTGGCACAAGAACAGACCTCAGGACTAATGGAATAGAATTGAAAACCCAGAAATGAACCTACAGACCTATAGCCATCTAATCTTCGATAAGGGAGTTAAAAAAAATAGAATGGAAGAAAGACAGCCTCTTCAGTAAATGGTGCTGGCAAAACTGGTTCACTGCTTGTAGAAAACTAAAGCTAGATCCTTATATATCACCCTGCAACAGAATCAACTCCAAATGGATCAAAGACCTCGGAGTCAAAGCAGACATTCTGAAAACATTACAGGATGGAATAGGAGAAACCCTAGGTCCCCTTGGCACAGGCTGAAATTTTCTTAATAGAGACCCAGAAACACAACAAATCAAAGAAAGGTTGGACAAATTGGATTGCATGAAATTGCAGAGCTTCTGCATGGCAAAGGAAATAGCTAGCAAGATCAATAGAAAGCCCATGGATTGGGAGAAGATCTTCACTAGCCATACATCAGACAAGGGTCTCATATCTAAAATATACCTGGAACTCAAAATATTAAATCCCCCAACAACAAATCTTCAAAGAAATGACTGCCCAATAAATAAGTGGGCTAAAGACTTAAAAGAGAAACTTCTCTGAAGAGGAAAGAAGGATGGCCAATAGACACATGAAGAAATGTCTCTAGACATAAAAGAAAGGCAAATCAAAACAACATTGAGATACCGCACCCCAGTTAGAATGGCTATAATCCAGAACTCTAATAACAACAGATGCTGGAGGGGATGTGGACAGAAGGGAACCCTACTGCATTGTTGGTGGGAGTGTAAACTTGTTCAACCACTTTGGAAAGCAGTTTGGAGGTTCCTCAAAAGACTCCACATAGAGCTCCCCTATGACCCAGCAATCCCACTTTTGGGCATACCCAAATGTTCACAAACAAGACCACACTAAAGCTACCAGCACAACTATGTTTATTGCAGCCTTACTTACCATAGCTAAGATATGGAACCAACCCAGATGCCCCTCAGTAGATGAATGGATCAAGAAAATGTGGTATATATACACAATGGAATTCTATGCCTCCATCAGAAAGAATGACATTGCCCCATTTGTTAGGAAATGGAAAGACTTGGAAAAAATTATATTAAGTGAAGTAAGCCAGGCCCAAAGAAACATAGGTCCCATGGTTTCCCTTATTTGCAATAGCTAGTATATGTCTGAGTCAAGTAGAAAAGGTCAGATAAGTTGATGCTAGGGAAATGAACCCTAAGATATGTATTCAAATGTTTTTTTTCTTTCATGCGATTGTTTCTAACACATTTATAAGATTATTTCTTTGTTGCTTTGTATGTCCCTCCCCAACTTTCACTGTATTTCATGTCAGTATAATTTGTGGAGGGGAAGGGAAAAACACATCGTTTAAATAGGGATACAGGTGGACCCATTTCAACAATGAGATGTACAAGTCGTTATGTCAAAACCAAACTTTACAATTTTGGTAGGGGGGGGAGGAGAGGGAAAGATGGGATGGGAAGGGGAAACAAAGGAGGAGGCTACAATGCTTGGTAAGAAAGGTACTCATTATCTTGCCCATGTAATTGCAACCCCTCTGTACAGTATTTTCACAATAAAAAATTTACAAAAAGAATGTGTACATCTTACCAGGTGCTAGTGGCTCATACCTGTAATCCTAGCTACTCAGGAGGCTGAGATCTGAGGATCATGGTTCAAAGCCAACCTGCGACAGGAAAGTCTGTGAGAGTCTTATCTCCAGTTAACTACCAAATAAAGCCAGAAGTGAAGTTGTGGCTCAAGTGGTGGAGTGCTAACCTTGAGTAGAAAAACTCAAGAACAGCTCAGGGCTGGGAAGGTGGCTCAGTAGTAGAGTGCTTGCCTCACATGCATGAGGCCCTGGGTTCAATTCCTCAGCACCACATAAGCAGAAAAAACTGGAAGTGGCGCTGTGGCTTAAGTGGTAGAGCACTAGCCTCGAGCTGAAGAGCTGAGGGACAGTGCCCAGTCCTAGAGTTCAAGCCCCACAACCGACAGAAAAAAAAAAAAAAAGAACAGCATCAAGGCCCTGAGGTCAAGACCCAGTATCAGCAACAACAACAACAACAACAAAAATGTACTTCATAGTTCTAACAAATGTTGAAATCCCACCAAAAATAGAAAGCCTAAACAAAACAATAGGAGAAATTATCAAAGTAGAATGATGAAAAGGGTACTCATACACAGACATGTTGATTGAAATCTCTTTGTACAACTCCTCAAAGATAATAAATAAATATAAATAGAGAAAGAAGTAGATTGATAAATAAGTGAAAGAAAGTACAAACATTTTCAAAAAGCCAATTGTCGGAATACCATGAATAGATGATATTTTCACAGATGAAATATTTCCAGACTTCCAGGCTAAGATCTCCAGATATGGCAGCAGATAAAATTGCTGGATTTCCAGTTGTATTTGGACACACTTTTAAAAAGTATTCCTCATTTATCTGAAATTCAGATCCCACTAAGCACCATGTATTTCATCTGTCTACTCTAATGGGGCCAGATGCAGGAAGAGAGGCTGCTGGGTGTTCTTAGGTGACTTGACAACAGCTTTGTGAGAAAGAGCAGAGGAGAAAGGAAAGTTGTCCCCAATGCTGCACTAGGTGCCGGGGCACTGCTGCAAATAATGAAAGGATGGCCATGTTTCCCCTCCTCAACAGATCCAGATGTTGAGCCACAACCAATGCCCAGGGTAGCTACTGTACACTGGCTGTCTCCCTTCTAACATGAGAAGGAAGAATAAACAGAAGAACAGAAAACTTCACCATCAGTCCTCGCACAAACCTACTCAATAGCATGGATTCCATGGTTTGCTCTTATCCTTGTCTCCCTCCTACCATGACTCTAAGCATATGTACATCTTCATATCTGTAGAACTTAGTCAAAGTTAGTATCTAGAGTAAGAATAAGGGAGAAAAAAACATATTTTAACTATAAAACATGAGAACAGAATAAGTGAAAAGGAGAAAAATCACACAAATATAAATGAGTACACTTAACAACTTGTCTAAATCATGACTGTGCTGGACCTGAGATTAAGAGACAATGGGGTCTTTTTTAAATGTCAGTTCATTCAGCCTCTTCTTCCTGCTTCCTGGGACCTTCTAGGCTGTATGATAACTAGCCCCCCAGGGCAATAGACCCCCTAGAGGAGAGGCTCAAGCTTATTGTAAATGTTTAGAGAAGTATTGTCAGAAAAGAACTTTAGTCCATAGCTTTTTCCAAGCCCTGCTTTATTTTTAAGACAAGGAGTGAATAAATTTTTCACATTGTGGATGAACAATGATTCCAAAGGAGTTACTTGCAAATAAATGAATGATCCATTTCTTCTTGACTTCACTACAGAACGTTTGGGCAACATTTAAAGAACAAGCTTAATTAACTTGGCCATTTTTTGCAATCAGTTGTATCAAAGACTTATCAGAGGGCAGAGCTTTTGAAAGCTTCTGAGCACTACTGAACACCAGCTCATGTTTCTAAGAGGATCCCATTAACTTCTACAATTATTCTTCTATTTCATCCCAACTTTACTTAATTAGGAAGTTTTGTTTGGGTGAAGACCTTAGACTCTACTTCAACCCTATATTTGTTTATATTAATTTAGCTTCTATATTTAGGGCAGCTAAATATTTGCCATTAGCTTATTTCTGCAGATCAGAATCTTTTTTCCCTTAGAGTTTATGAAGCTATGCCTTCCAATGTGAATACTTACAGCATTCCATTTCTCAAATCTTCTAAATATTGCCCTGTAGAACCATTGAAATACCCAAGAAAAACAAATTCAAAAATGATCATTAGAATGTAAAGCACCTAAGAACCTTAAGATTTCCTCATGCAGAGGTTAAAAATATGTCAAACAGCAAACCATGATGTTCATACATTCCGCAAGAAAAATCAGTGCCATTCTATACACACTTTTTTGCTTTGTTTTGTTTTGTTTTATCTTTCCTATAGCTATTGCTTTGGAGATTGAGCAACTGTGGAAAATATCTTCAATAAAAGTACATTTAGCCCATGAGAGCCCTAATAATATATGTATTAAAAAAAGCTACATTTCCTAAGAAATACGCAGTTCCATTAGACATAGCACATTTGTTGAGACTTTTATGCTTTCCGGCAGGATTTTAAAGTGTCTTTATGATTGTAGGGGCATTATTTACTTACACTTTCACCACATAAGGCCTGCCTCGTAATTATTACTCAGAGGTTTGACAGACCCACACGGAATTTGTTGTGTTCCAACACACACGTAAGAATCTCATTTTCAATTGTCAATAAATATAAATACAAAATTTTGCATGGTACAATGCAAAATAAAATACCTTCTTACAAAAGAACACGAAGGAGACAAGGGTTGCTAGGCAACCACCTAGCACAAGCCTGCCAGGTAATGCAGAGACAACAGTGCTGTGGCCACAAAAGAACAGAGAAGGAGGAGCTAAAACGCAACTCAGATCACCAGCCATCCTCCCCAAACTGAGATGGAGCGTGTTTTTATATCCATTTTACTACACTGATCTACAAACTAAGCAAAAAATAAACTTTATCTGGAATGTTTCCAAATTCACTCCGATCCCCGTCCTCTGTGTGCTCCACTTTTCTAAAGAGAAGTTTTTCTGCACTAGTGTTTCCACACACAGGATCAAGGGAAGGGAAAAGAACACCGAGATAAATGAACCCCTTGCTTTGGTAGCCTTCAAATTTATTTCCTCCCTTCAGCATGCCCCCAACTCCCAGGTATTTAGTATCTGAAGTTGTAGGATAGTCAACTGTTATTACAATACACATCTTGGTAAGGAGGAGTTCAAATGGCTGCTATTCTGTAATATTTCTGGCTCTTAAAAGCAGCTACCCGCGAGCTGGAACCTGTGGAGGAAAATTCAAAGGGTTGAACTTCAGACAAACGAGTCCTCAGTAAGAACAGAGGTGGCCATCCTACCATCCAGCACTCCACCCAAAGACCAGCACTACAAGTGCAAGGATTCATAAGCCTTTTGATCTAAGGCACAAAACTGTGTATAGTGAAGTATGCAGCGCAGAGTACAACTCTTGACTGAAGTGTTGGTTCTCTACCTACTACCTGTAACCTTTAGCTAAACTTAGCAAGGAGACCCTAAGCATCCATTCCTTCATCTGTACCGAGGATTAGAAATGTGCCTATCATGGGACAGTCATATTCTAATTGGAATAATCTATGTATACTACTTTGGAATGAATAATATAGAACAAACACAAACCAGTAGTAAGCTGCTTTCATGTGATAAAAGACCCTTCCTTAAATATAGACTTATACTTTTTATCATCCTGCATCACCTTGGGCCATGTTATAATAGCAATGGATTTGGGCCTGCAAAAATAGAAGAGTCTGAGTATCTCTGAGTTTCTTGTTTTCACAAGATTTTTTTTGCGGGGGTCAGTTGTGGGGTCTGAACTCTGGGACTAGGCAGAGTTCAAGGCTAGCACTCTACCACTCGAGCCTCAGTGCCACTTCCAGCTTTTTCTGCTTTTGAGGTGCTGAGGAATTGAACCCAGGGCCTCATGCCTGTGAGGCAAGCACTCTACTACTGAGCCACCTTCCCAGCCCCTTCACAAGAATTTTTTTTGCATTCACCTAGATTATGGAACATAGGATTATAGTCACTGAGATCACCTCAGAATTTTGGGTGGTTGGGTTACAATGTGAAAGAAATCTAAATATGAATTTTATACACGGAGAAGAAATGTACTCTCACATAAAGTCTGGATAGAAAATCCAGGACTGGTTTGGTGGCTGAGGGTGCTTGGGACAGATGTTTACCACTTAGTGGTTTGGCCATCACCAGCTTTCATCTAAAGTTCCTGAGTAGGTATGTAATTTAGCCACACCATCGTATCTGTGTTCTGGCCTGAGGACGGCTGGACCTGGGACGGACGAGGGTCTGTTCCTCTATAAAGGTAAATTGCATGGGGCTGCATCTGTCACACCTCCCAGAGTTTGATCATGATTTAGTCAGCTTTTCATTGCTGTGACAAAATATCTGATCTAAGATCATATTAAAAGAGAGAAGGATTATTTTTGAATTCAGAAGTTTCAGATCATAGTTAGCTAGCTCCATTGTTTCCTGGGTTATTGTTGAACCAAAAGAATATGGTGAAAGAACAAGGCATTGTGGTGGAGCCCAAAAGTGGGATTGCTGGGTCATAGGGGAGCTCTATGCGAAGTCTTTTGAGGAACCTCCATACTGCTTTCCAAAGTGGTTGAACAAGTTTACACTCCCACCAACAATGCAGTAGGGTTCCTTCCCTTCTGTCCACATCCCCTCCAGCATCTGTTGTTATTAGAGTTCTGGATTCTAGCCATTCTAACTGGGGTGCGGTATCTCAATGTTGTTTTGATTTGCATTTCTTTTATGTCTAGAGACATTTCTTCATGTGTCTATTGGCCATCCTTCTTTCCTCTTCAGAGAAGTTTCTCTTTTAAGTCTTTAGCCCACTTATTTATTGGGCAGTCATTTCTTTGAAGATTTGTTGTTGGGGGATTTAATATTTTGAGTTCCAGGTATATTTTAGATATGAGACCCTTGTCTGATGTATGGCTAGTGAAGATCTTCTCCCAATCCATGGGCTTTCTATTGATCTTGCTAGCTATTTCCTTTGCCATGCAGAAGCTCTGCAATTTCATGCAATCCAATTTGTCCAACCTTTCTTTGATTTGTTGTGTTTCTGGGTCTCTATTAAGAAAATTTCAGCCTGTGCCAAGGAGACCTAGGGTTTCTCC
Organism: Dipodomys spectabilis; assembly: GCF_019054845.1. Lineage (NCBI taxonomy): Eukaryota > Metazoa > Chordata > Mammalia > Rodentia > Heteromyidae > Dipodomys > Dipodomys spectabilis. The sequence continues at coordinate 210,972 of NW_024871414.1, read as the reverse complement.
TATTCCATGCTGTAATGTTTTCAGAGTGTCTGCTTTGACTCCGAGGTCTTTGATCCATTTGGAGTTGATTCTGTTGCAGGGTGATATATAAGGATCTAGCTTTAGTTTTCTACAAGCAGTGAACCAGTTTTGTCAGCACCATTTTCGGAAGAGGCTGTCTTTCTTCCATTATATTTTTTTTAACTCCCTTATCGAAGATTAGATGGCTATAGGTCTGTAGGTTCATTTCTGGGTTTTCAATTCTATTCCATTAGTCCTGAGGTCTGTTCTTGTGCCAGTACCAAGCTGTTTTGATTACTATGGCTTTATAGTAGAGTTTGAAATTTGGTATTGATATTCCTCCAGCACTGTTCTTTCTGTTGAGGATCGTTTTTGCTATTCGGGGTCTTTTATTGTTCCATATGAATTTTTGGATTGCCTCTTCTATTTCCTTGAAGAATGAGGTTGGAATGTTGATAGGTATGGCATTGAATTTGTAGATAGCCTTGGGAAGTATTGCCATTTTCACAATGTTGATCTTTCCAATCCAGGAGCATGGGAGTTTTTTGCCACTTTCTAAGTTCTGTTTTGATTTCCTTTTTCAAGTTTTTAAAGTTTTCATCATAGAGGTCCTTCACTTCTTGGGTTAGTATCCTCACTGCATCTTAGCTGCATATTTGCTAATATCTCAACTAATACGGCACTAGGCTGACTGTATCATTGTTGTCACCTGTGGAGTCATAAATCCTGGAGTTACTTTGTCTTAGTTTAACATTGGCAGGTTCAATGTTCACTGCCTAGTGCTTTTACTAGGTTGGCTGCATTTCTGAATTTGAGGTGGGTTTATTTGTATTTATCTGGTTAGCCTGGCAGTATTGATTTCCTATGACTCCTGTAACAAATTACCACAAACTTTAATTTTTAAAACAACACAAACTTGTAGTTCTGTATGCAAGAAATGTAAAGTAGATTTCAGTAGGCTAAAATGATGAGATTAGCAGAACTCTTTTTCTTCCTCTGAAGATTCTAAGAGATCATCCATTTTCTTGCTGTTTCAGCTTTTAGTGAGGTCAGGTATTCCTTTTTGCTTCTGGTACCTTCCATCTTCAAAGCCAGAAGCATAAAAACCTTCTAGTGTCTCTTAACACTGACCCACCCACCACCCTGTTTTATTTATAAAGACCTTAGATTACACTTAGTATCCTCACTTCAAGGAAATTAATGTCATCACCTAGAGTGGCTAAGTAGCCTAATCCAACCAGGATATGTCTCAATGTCAATTACTTTTTATTTTTTTCCCTAAGATACAATAGTCTTTTCCAATATACTTATCATCCCTCCTTTATTTCAGGGAACTTTTCTTCCATTATATCAGTCTCTGAATACTTTTTGACTCCCACCTATTGGATTATATATTTGAGAGTCATAGCTCTACATTGGATTATCTTTGTCCATCTTCTGCTATCTATCACTTAAGTACTTAAGTATTCGATTAATACTTTCTTATTTATCTGCATTTCTTATGCTTGTATCAGGCATTCCCTGCCAGCATTTTTATTTTCACGGATGATATTCTGTTCCCGGGTGTTTCTAATCACCTTGTTTGCTCTGTGATGTCTCAGTTTGATCTTTAATTTATTTTCTCAGCAGCATTCTTACTGTGTTATCTATCACCTTTCCCCTCGAGATATCGCATGACTGACACTGTTAGGGGTTTACCTTGATGAGTTTGAATTAAATTCCGCCTGGTGATATCTTCAGGACCTATTCTCAGATCTTTTTTTTTTTTTTAATTCTGACTTCAAAGAATTCCTGAGGGCACTATGAAAGAAGCCATCTTTTTCTTAGTCATTAGTTGATAACTATTAAGTTTGCTGATCTCATTTTAAGAGACAAGTTACAATTTTTTAAAGGACAATACAAAACAAAACCAACAAGAGCAAATTAAATTCAATGTATATTGAGCTCAAACACCACGAAGTCACTAAGCAACACAGAGCACTTGTGTAGTTCCCTGCATTCTGTATCATGGTATCTCAGAGATGGGGTTCAATATTTGAACCTCTTTCTTTACAACTGCCTTCATTTTGATTGTTATTCTCACTGGGAGATATTCTCATCATTACCTGCCTATTTCTTCCCTTGCTGTTTCCTGATGCTGTTTCTCTTCCACCATGGGGCCCCAAATCCATTTGTTTTCTTCTCTGCTAGAATTTGAGAGCTGGATGACTGGTGATGCTAACAACAATGTCAATATTCATAGGTGGAAATGGGAGCCTTTTAAGTGACTCTGTTCATAGATTGACTCACATCAGGGTGGAGAGAGTAAACGGTGTTCTGTGGGGGCGCTTTCTTCTTTTATAGTCCCCTGAGGGACTGTATTTACATCTATTTATGTAGGAAGCCTGGAGACTGAAGCAGCACAGACCATAGCACAAGAGTCCATCTGGAAGCCAGACATCAGTGCCCCATGCCTATAATCCTCACTACTCAGGAGGCTGAGATCTGAGGATCTCAGCTCTGGGTGGGAAAATCCCTGAGACTCTAATCTCCAAAAAAAACTAGCAAAAAGCAGGAAGTAAAGTTGTGGCTCAAGTGATAGAACATTAGTCTTGAGAAAAAAAGCTCATGGACGGCACCTAGGCCTTGAGCTCAAGCCTCAGGACTGATACAAAACAAGGAGGAGGAAGAAGAGGAGGAAGAGGAAGAGGAGAAGGAGAAGGAAGAGAAGGAGAGTTTGTTGGAATTTACACAATTTGAGAGACTCACTTTAAGGAAATTAATATAAATTTATGGTGCAAACTAAATATGCATGTGAGTTTTAATTTAGAATCAAACAGGAAATCAAGACATTGTAAGTATTGAAAGAATGACAGAAACAAAATTGTAATATCTGGAGTAATCTTTAGCAATTGCCTGCCTGTATATTTTTTTTGGGGGGGGGTCCGGTCGTGGGACCTGAACTCTGGGCCTGGGCACTGTCCCTCAGCTCTTCAGCTCAAGACTAGCACTCTACCACTTGAGCCACAGCACCACTTCCGGCTTTTTTCTTATGTGGTACTGAGGAATCGAACCAAGGGCCTCGAGCATGCAAGGCAAGTGCTCTACCACTGAGCCACCTTCCCAGCTCCATGCCTGTATATTTTTCTAACCCATTTTCCCCACTTTCTCATACCCCTTCATTCACCAGTTAGAATAGCAGAACTTTTATAGTGGAAGGACTGGAGATAATTTAGTCTCTGTAAGAGTGTTTTGAGGTTTTTCTTTCATGTTTGGATTGTTTCACTATTGAGAATTTCTTTTAATGTTTAAGTTCATTCCTGATATATAAATTTTTTGAACAATAGTTAACCTTGAGATTTTCTAACCGTTTTCATTCCTATATAAGCTATCTTAACAGAATATTTTTTTTCATGTTCTAGCTTTGAGTACCAAACTTTTCAAACCTCAAGCATCCACAGATTTCCAGTGCCAGATACCACAGGACATTTACATGTGACTGCATTTCAGCAAGTAGGAATGTTCCTGAAATTTCTACATTGAGAAACTAACAACAACTTAATTATTCATAGGTGGAATTCTGAGCCACATACATGTATCCCATCAGATCTAATCAAACTGAAACCCCAGCTCTACTTTCCTTGGACTTGTTCCCAAAAATGTCATTAGCTACTTATTATCATCTGGCCCAAAGAGACATTAAGAGTGGATAAACTAACACCCTAGCTGATTGAACTTTAAAAAATCATACTTTTGGCAAAGTTTGTGAAAATGTGATCATGTAAAAACCTTGTAGTAGGCCCCCTTGTTGAAGCCTCTCTAATCCACATCACAAGAACCTGCACCTTCCCTACCTCCGCCTTGTCCTCCAGTCAGAAGTGAGGAAAGATCCATTTGTTTGCTTTCTTTCCAGATTTCAAAGAAATAAACAGTGCTGCTGTCAGGTGACTATGTTCCTGATGAACTCTACTCTCTGCAAAATTATACACTAAAGATCAGACTGTTTATGGAAAACAAGTTTGGAATAAGGCACTCAAAACCTGTAAAAAGAATTGTAGTAAGATTGTCCCAAGCAGGCCCAATCCAAAGAAAATGGTAGACATAATTAAATATTCAGTTATTTGTTGATAGACAATACTGGGAGATTCCTTACTTTCTGCATGATCTAGACATACTAAGAAAAGGGACTGATGTGCCTCACTCAGAGACAGTTGGAGAGCAAACTTAAAGTAGAGAGCATCTTCACCAGACGTTCCCCTTTCTTTCCAAAGGATATTTGCACAATTCCAGAGTTTTACAGCAATAGATCCCCACAGGGGAAAATGGAAAGGGTACCAGCAATGTGATAAAAACTCACAGCCTCCTCCCTTTGTGGTTTTTTTCTTATAGTGAAAACCCAAAGTATGCACAGGCAATAAATATCTGGCCTCATTCATGGTACCCTATAGGGTTTGAGGAATGGATGCAAAATGCTACTCTAGCTAAGTTGCTATGAATAATAAGTTATATGTGTCTCAGACCTAAGGGTTATATGTATTTATAATAATCTGTAGGTTGTCTTAGAAGTAAGGTGGAAATCTTCTTCCTACAGGCAAGGTAGCACAGACCTATAATCACGGCTTTCAGGAGGAGAGGAAGGAGGATGGTGAGTTCAATGCAAGCCTGAGCTACATTGTGAGGCCTTGCCTCAAAAAGTAAAAACAAACACATGGCAACAACAACAGCAAAAATGCATTTTCTTCACAGTTTGGTTTTAACACTGGTTTAACCTTATTTACACCCAACATCCCATTAACTCACACTCTTAAATCTAAAGGGGTGACACTGATCAAGATGCACTGTACTTACAATCCAGTTTGTTAAATGGCAACTTGCTTATACAACAATAAAGATAATAAAAATATTTTAAAGAAAGAACTCCTCTTTTCCTCTGACATTTGAGTCCTTTACATTATGATGGAGTATTTTTGGGGGGGGAGGGGACTAAGCACTGAAGGATACACATTATATTTAATTAAAATTACCTAAGCATACCAATTAAAAGGTAGGTATAAATTTCCAGAATGTATTAAAATCTGACCCAACTAAACAAAACTCCTGTCAAATGTAATGATCTATGTAGGCTGAAAATAGGAGTGTAGAAATATATGCATCTATTACTGAAAGAACGCATAAACAGCAATATTTGTATCAGATTATGGTGCCTTCAGAACAAAGAAAATTGTCACTAATAGAAGAACATTATTATGTAATGATAAATGAACCCATATTCTAAGATATAACAATCCTAAATATGTATGAGCCAAAGCACAAAGCTGCAAAATTCTTGAACTAAAACTGATAGAAGTGACAAGGGAATTTGTAGACCTGGTAACACATGCCTATATTCCAGCAGTTAAGACAGGAAGATGATCTGTTCAAGGCCAGCCTGGGCTGTATAGTAAGACCCTATGTCAAAAAGAATCCAGAGAAGTGAAAAGACAAACATAGAAAAACATATTTATCCCTGAGATACTCAACACCCATCTCTCAAAAATAAATACAGCAAAAAATATACAGACACTCAGCCAGATTCTAGAAGAACTCAACCATACCAGCAGCAGCAGAAGCTAAATGACACTGACAGACCACTTCATCCAACTACATTGTCTCAGAGACCACAGAGCATATACAATTATAGCCAGTATTCTAGACAATAACCAGACTTCAATATCCTGTCCCCTGATGTATAGAAAGGAAATTCGGCAATGTGTACAATTCATCTTCTCTAGCTACTTTTCCTCCTTCAAACCTAGACAAGGTTGTACTATCTAGAGAAGTTTCAGGACAGTCTAGTCATCAGATCCCATAAAGTGGAGGAGAACAAACAGTAGAAGAAAAAAAAGCTAGCAACACAAATACTCAAAACTCCCATCCATATCTGTTTCAAGAAGGATTCAGCAGAATTTTGAATGGAAACCTAGTAAACAGCATGGACTAGAACCCCAGAGCCTTATAGCCCTTGCATACGACATCTTCTCCTCTGTGCCCAGGATTAGGACTGACCCTACATGAAAAGTCAAGGGATGATTGCTTTAATTAGATTAGTCATTGAATTCCACTATAAAGAATGGGCCTGGACCTACGGCTAACTCAGGGGTAAATTCTTCTCTTTCAAGCCTGGATTAATTTTTAGATACCATTTAGAAAATTACTTTATCCAAAGTACTAAATGGCACCCAAATTGCCTAAAAGAGTTATTATATTCCCCCTAAGTGAGCAATTCATTCTCTTCTAACCAGTTGTGTCAAGTCCAATTAGAAGCAGAATATAACTTTGCAGGTATTTAAAATAGGACAGGTCAGTATTATAAAACTCAGCTGAGTAATTTATAGGGATTATATAAGGCACTAGTAAGAATCCATCAAGACAAGTTAATATGCCATTGGAAGACTTCCTTATATATGAAGACACAACCTGTAATTCTTCCTGTCAGCCCTCAAAGGCATTTCTTATGTGTATGTATGCATGCATGTGTGTTTGCAATCTGAATTGCACAGAAATGGCTAAGTGATTCACTCTTTGTCATCTATTCTTTTCCATGTCTTGTTGTCCTTATGCGATTGTGTCACAGAGCAAGTACATTCGCATACTCTTTTCCTCATAAATTGTTAGGTAATGAAAATATTCACATGGTTCTCTTGAGAGACAAATCTGTATCACACAATTAAATTTTCTCTATGATTTTACCCCAAGTGCAAGAAGAATTTGTGAAAATGTATCCCAATGGGAGTTAGATGACAGAATGTGGAAGCTCGGGGCTCCGAGAGATGGCACACAACTACATAATCCCAGTGCATGGGCAGTAATACATTCTTCCTCTTCTTTCCCTTAATTCTAATTTATACACTCAAAAAGGTTGGAGTAAATGCATTACTGTCTTAGTCTATTTTCTATCACTAAAAATAATAAAAGAGAATGAGTAATGTATAAAGAAAAGAAGTGTATTTAAACTGGATGTGGCAAACATCAGTAATCCCCAGAAGGCAGAAGGAAGGAAGGAAGGAAGGAAGGAAGGAAGGAAGGAAGGAAGGAAGGAAGGAAGGAAGGAAGGAAGGAAGGAAGGAAGGGAGGGAGGGAGGGAGGGAGGGAGGGAGGGAGGGAGGGAGGGAGGGAGGAAATTATTGAGCTGTGGTTCTTCAGGCTAGGAAAGGCAAGGACCCAGCACCTACATTTTTCTGTACAGCAACACTAATATGGCAGAAGGCAAAGGAAAGTAAGTGCATGGGAAGGAGAAAGCACAGAGTAAATCCACATTCATAACAATCCACTCCTCTTATAACTAACCCACTCCTGCCACAGTGAACACTGATGTTTATCCCTCAGGAGGTCTCCTACTTGACCCAATCAGCTCTCTTTGGGCTCCACCTCCTAGCATCACCACACTGGGTATCAGGTTTCCAACACTGATGGGGACATATCCAAATCAGGTAGGAACCTTAAATGACATTTGTCCTTTTGTACCTTGTATGTGATATCAATGTCATATGAATAAATAGTCCAGTTAAAATGAATAAGCTTAGATTGGTATTGGTTGGTCACCAGTAACCTGGCTACTTAGAAGGCTAAGGTTTGAGGATCTCAGTTCAAAGCCAACCTGTGCAGGAAAGTCTGTGAGATTCTTATCTCCAACTAACCACCGAAACTGGAAGTGGAGCTGTGGCTCAAGTGGTAGAGTGCTAGCCTTGAGCAAAAAAAAAAAAAAAGTAAGGGACAGTGCCCAGGCCCTGAATTCAAGCCCCAAGTCTGACCCAAATAAAGAGAGGCTGGAGACATGGCTTAGTTGGTAGAGCACTAGCCAATTCAAAGCATAAGGTACCAGGTTCAAGGCCCAGTCTCATACCTAAATAGATAGACAGACAGACAGACAGACAGACAGACAGATAGATAGATAGATACTTTAAGTCAGGTTCCAATGGCTTATGACTATAATCCTAGCTACTCAAAAGGCTGAGATCTAAGGATTGAGGTTCAAAATCAGCCTGGGCAGTCAAGTCTGTGAGTCTCTTATTTCCAATTAGCCACCAGAAAACCAAAAGTGGCACTATAGCTCCAAGTGGTAGATGTTAACCTTAAACAAAAAAAGCTAAGGGACAGTGCCCAGGCCCTGAATTCAAGCCCTACAACCACACACACACACACACACACACAAGAATAACTTTAAAGAGAGGTCTATAGTCTCACAACTCACCTAGGGGGAACAAATCACATATATTTTGAATGTTTATAAGGCCATCATTGGTCAGTTTTGCTTTTCTCTTTTTCATGTAGTATACCTCTGTAGAAAGACACTTAAAAAGAACAATCATTAAATACTCTAGAATTCACAAGGTAGGCTAAATAAGATGAAATGGACTCTGAACTCCACAAAATGCTTCCCCCTCTAATATATGAATCTTTTCTGTTTGAAGTGACTGTGAATTATGGGACAGAGTAAGGTGTCACTTTGATTCAGTAGTTCAAGGTCTGGTTCAAGCTCAGCAACAATTACTGCTAGAGCCCTTTGGGCCCCATTTCTGTGTTCTAATGCTTCCCCTCAGGTTTAAACTCGTAATTTAGCTGGGATTTACTTTTCATGATTTCATTTTTTTACACAGCTTTATATTTTATTCTTTTATTCTATGATCCTTTTGAACTCCTAAGAACTACTTCATGAAATGAAGTAGAATATTCTCATTATTTATCCAGAATGGAAAGAGAAGAACTGAGTTGAAAATTTGTGATATTATTGAGTCTTATTTAGGTCTTAAAAAAAGAGCTCACTGGGACTGGGAAGTTGGCTCAGTGATAGAGTGTTTGCCTCACATGTATGAGGCCCTGGGTTTGATTCCTCAGCACCACATAGCAGAAAAAAGCCAGAAATGGTGCTGTGGCTCAAGTGGTAGAGCACTAGCCTTGACCTGAAGAGCTGAGGGGCAGCATTCAGGCCCAGAGTTCAGCCCCCACGACCGACAAAAGAAAAGAAAAAAAAAAGAGCTCACTAGACAAAGAATTAGAATACAGAATAAAAACTTGACTACACTCATCAAACAATTATTTGCTGTATGTGCTTAGTACCAAACCAAGTTACATAGTAACAACCAGATCAAAGTTTATAGTGAGGTACAAACTTCCAACCTCCTACTAACATGATTACCAGATTTGGGCTTTATCCATATTCAGACTATAATCTAAGAGCATAATCACAATCACTGAAACAATCACATATATAACCTATTCATACCATTATGGAGACATGTGAAAAATCACCAACAACCTAAATGACCAACCATAGAACCTAAAAAGTTTACCTATCCAAAAATCAGAATTCTATCCAGCTATTTAAATTATTTCAAAAAGTATAATGATGCCAGTTGCTGGTGGCTCACACCTGTAATCCTAGCTACTCAGTAGGCTGAGATCTGAGAATCATAGTTCAAAGCCAGCCCGGGCAGGAAAGCCTGTGAGACTCTTATCTCCAATTAACTACCAGAAAACTGGAAGTGGCGCTATGGCTCAAAGTGGTAGGGTACTAGCCTTGAGCTGAAGAGCTCAGGGACAGAGTTCAAGATCCATGACCAAAAATAAAAAGTATAATGACATCATAAAAATATCAGCTAAAATACTGAATGAATACATCCTAATATAATTTTGTTACATTGATATGAAAGAGAAGTTATAGACTATAGAGTTACTATGATTAGAATGTGTCTCTCAAAATTCATGTGTTAGGAACAGAAAGAATGATGCAACTAAAAGAACTTGTCCCAGATGGTTTTTTGTTTGTTTGTTTGTTTGTTTGTCGGTCATGGGGCTTGAAATATGGGTTTGGGCGCACTCTTCAGCTCAAGGGTAATGCTCTACCACTTGAGCCACAGCGCCACTTCTGGTTTTCTAGTGGTTTATTGGAGATAAGAGTCTTACAGACTTTCCTGCCCGGGCTGGCTTTGAACGGTGATCCTCAGATCTCAGCCTCCTGAGTAGCTAGGATTACAGGTGTGAGCCACCAGCACCCAGCTTCATCCCAGATGTTGAGCCCTTGATCTTCTCAGTCTCCCAACTATATTCAGAGCCCCCAAAGGAGAGATGGTAACAGAATCCCTAAAACTAAAAAATGTAATGCAAAGACAGAAGAAATGTCATGGAGATCTATAAAACACATCTGAGTCAATGAAGACAACATGCATAGAAATAATTCCCCAAACCACTAATCTAGGAGATAATCAAGGACATAAAAAAGAAAAAAAAATGAGCCAGGTGCTGGTGGCTCACATCTGTAATCCTAGCTACTCAGGAGGCTGAGATCTAAGGATCTCAGTTCAAAGTCAGCCCAGGCAGGAAAGATGGTGAGTCTCTTATCTCCAATAAAACCACCAAAAGACTGGAAGTAGTGCTGTAGCTCAAGTGATAAAATGCTAGCCTTGAGCTGAATCGCTAAGGAACAGTGCCCAGGCCCAGAGTTCAAGCCCCACGACTAACCAAAAAAAAAAAAAAAGAGCAAACTGACCAACTGGAACTACTATCAGTAATGCAGCTTCACACATTTAGAAACAGGAACAATGTTGGATAAGGATGTAGTTTGTACACCACACCTTCCATGTTCTCTAGTCATTGGAGTGCAAATACAGGGGAAAGGAAGGCCTCATCAGCTCCGTGTTGTGTGTGAGAACACAGGCAGCATTGAGTCACCTCCTATTGTTACACAGGAAGCCTATCAGCAAGATACACAGAAGCCACACTTTAAAAGGTGGGACTGGGAGTCTCTACTAGAAAACCAGCATCTGCAAGCAGACTCATGCCCCGCTCCCCAAAAAAACCCTTGCAACCCTGATTGTAGCTAGCACAAAGGCCAAAACTACACATCGTGTGAGGAATTAAACCAAACAGAAGTGCTTTTCGTGAGTAAAGCAAGACAGGTGAGGAAAAATGAGGGGCTTAGGGCAAGACTCCCCTGGAATAAGACTTCTTTGGAGCTAAACAACAGGACACATCTGCAGTTCAAAGAATGACCTATTTCATCTCTAGAGTTTTTCCATCCTCTATTACGGCAGCAAGATGGTGGTGAGGACACGATGGTGTTATTTAGACCCAGTATGCATCTTCCCTTTAGCACTGACCATGCTGTAACCACACTGAATGGCTGGCCTGAGTTCACTATCTGCACAGCAAGAGCCTCAGTAACCCCAGCGCAGCAGACAAGGTCAAATGTATGATTTGCTTCTGGAAAATTACTTTTTCTCTCTTTTTTTTGTTTTTTAGTTGTTTGTTTATTCTTTTATTCTTTATTCTTTTGTAGTTACAGTCTCACTGTGTAGCCCAGGCTGGCTTTAGAGATCTTCCTAACTCAGCCTCCCTAAGGGTTGGAAGGATAGACATGCACCCCCACCAATCAACATTTCTTCTTTTTTTGTTGTTGTTTTTTGGTTTTGTGGGTTTTTTTGCCAGTTGTGGGGCCTGAACTCTGGACCTGGGCGCTGTCCCTCAGCTCTTCAGCTCAAGGGTAGCACTCTACCACTTGAGCCATAGCACCACTTCCAGCTTTTTCTGCTTATGTGGTGCTGAGGAATCAAACCCAGGGCCTCATACATGCAAGGCAAGCACTCTACCACTGAGCCACCTTCCCAGCCGCCCACCAATCAACATTTTTTACTCAGGATTTCAAACCCAACAGTGCACCTGCAATTCTTACAACTGGTCGTGCTTGCAGTGAATAGATCAAATAGGTTTGAGCACTGCGAACTGTCCCATCATGTAATGGATGTGGTGAGCTACGTAAGCAAATACAAGACAAACAGATGCAGCAACACTAGTGTCTGCTGCACACTGGGCGGTAGACTCTGCTCTTGAGTCTGGGCCCCGCTGGCCTCTCCTAGCACCCTAATGAGGCAATTTCTTCTGCACACCAAGCTGTGAGCATGAGAGAGTGGCTTCTTGGCCTTTCAGAGGCAGACTACAAATGTCTCTTGGGTCTTCTACTTCTTTTAGAAGTCTGCTCTTACTCTCAAAGCAACAAAAAAGGAAGCAGCTATCTTTATCTGCTGTAATGCCAAGTACTTGGAAAGAAATTTTTTAGCATATTTGATTTCAAAGTATTGCTTTGAATGAGGAAACAAATAGATGAAAATGTTTATGAATGAAAAAACAAAGGCATGAATGGATACATGTATATAGAGATATATGAAGAACTTAGAGAATAGGGACTCCAGGATCGCCAAGTCAGTAATAATTCATCCAAGAAGCAGAAAGCAAGAGGAGAGGAAGTCTGCACAAAACAGATGCAGAAAAGAAGGCTGAAGGCACTATGTGGCTGGGTTTTTCAGCCCTGGGCTTCCCCACACACTCAGCTCTTAAGAGACCAGACTGAGAACGTGGATGCCAAGTTATGACAGACAAGAAATGAATTTATGACTGGGAATTTGCCTAGAGCCATCACTAGCCCCAGATCAATAACAACAATAGTAATTGCAGTGACCATTCTAAGAATAGGAGACGTTTTTTTTTAAATGATTACCACGTGCCGAGCAACGAAAGGAGCCTCATCGTGTGAATCATCTCAACCAATTGTCACTATAATCCAATTAAAAGGTACTATTATTAGCTCTGTGTTACACATCAGAACTGTGGCTTGAAGGAGATAATTAACTTGCCTAAGATGTACAGCTTGTGCTGTGCTGTACACATGGTAATTAACTACAGGCTGTCCAAATTATATTTCACATCACATAAAGATTTAGATTAGATCAATGTGATCAATGTTTTCCAGCCCAGGCACTTATTACCATCACCTAGTATCCTTTCACATTTAGAGAGGTACTCAAAGGTTTGCTACATGTCTAGTGGAAGGACATCTTCTACTCGCTACTGTTTACATATAACTCTGGATCTGATCTTAGTTCTGAGGCAGGAATACCCCTGGGAGGAGTCAGCCAGGCCACTGAGATGTAGAAAACTGATGGAGTTACTGCTATGTGTTTTGTATTGTTCCTCATTTGCATATTGACAGGCAGATTAGCTAACATCAAAATGGCCTGTGTCTCTAGCTATATATTGTATAAAACTGCAAAAAATGCAAAGTTATGAAGCTTATTTCTTCAAATTATATACCTGTTTTTGTTTGTTTGTTGGTTATGTGCTGGTACTCAGAACCTTGCATTCTTGCTTAGCTTTGTTCACTCTTTATTTGAGCCACACCTCCACTCTTAGGCTTTTTGCTGGTTAATTGGAGATAAGCATCTCAAGGATTTTTCTGCCCAATCTGGCTTGGAATCCTCAGATCTCAGCCTCCTGAATTGCTATGCTTACAGACTTGAGCCAACAGCTCCCAGCTTTATCTACCCAGTGTTCAAACTATGATCAATCAGGGAAATGCTATGAACAATTTGAATAACAGGACTACAGCAGAAAAGAAGAGTAAATTGAAATAAGGAAAACAGACTGAGATAATTAGTAGACTGTGGAGGCAGGGCAAACATTTATAGATCATTCAGTCCAATGGGCTCCGTCCTGGCTAGACAATGAAATCACCTGCAGAAGCTGTTAAATAACACTAGTGCCAGAGTTCTCCACACGATGTCAAATTTCATTGATTTGAGATAATAACTGGGAATTGATTTTTCTAAAACCTCCCCTGAGACATTTTCACACCACACACACACACACACACACACACACACACACACACACACACACACACACACACACACACACACACATATACACCTGTTCCCATGGGGGAAAAAAACCTGGTTTAACACAGGCCCTTACCACCTGTAAAATGGTTTGCCTGAGGTCACTTAACCTGTCACAAGTTATGGCCATGATACAACTCTCTCATTTCCTTTGAATCTCTATTGAACCTACACCGTAGCTTCTGTTCAAAAATACCCAAACAGTTCTCTCCCCATCCCCCCAAAAAAATGCCATCTGTAAGACTTAAAGAAAACCATACATGATTACATATATATGTTATATATGTATACACACATAATAGCTTCATTTAGACCTAGCATGAACATAGCAATAGTTATTTTCCAATGAGCCCTGCAGTAATTGCAATCTCTCATGAACTGTTGTCTTTCCCTTGCTCCAGTCAAAGAGTGTGGGATTTTTCCCCCCAGAAGAGCATGCAGCTGGGTGATTGCCCAGATGCCATCAATGACAATGCCTGTGACCAGGCAGGGTGACACGCTCAGTATGGTACAATGGAAACTGTTGTAGTTAATGAGCTGAACCTGATCGTGCTCATTTCTCAGCAACCTCAATAGGCCGGTGTCCTGAGAGACAGAATGAGTGTCTGGTCACTCATTCTAGTTCCCCAAACCAAGGAAAATAACAGGCTTCCACAGAGGCTAGACCTACCAGGGGATTTGGGCAGTAAATACCAAGACGGAACAAAGTGGAGAATGGAGACAAACCCATCATTCTTTCCAGTAAACACAAACCCCCCAAAATCTGGTTGCAAGCAGATGTTTCAGTCAACTAAGGAAAATGAACAAGCTAAAGAAAATGAACAATCAATAGTTAGATCCTATGTTAGCTTGGTAATTTTTAGTTAGACAAATAGGAATGGGCCAGTTTTGTGGAGAAAATATTTCAAACAAATTAAGAATGTTAAAAACAGCAAACCTAAACATAGTGCTTACTGTTAACTTTCCAGAACACCGACTTTAAGCGCTCTAGCCCAATCATTCATGTAAAGAACTAATGTAAAATGTTGTCTATATGGTAAAAAGAATTTCTGGAATTGTTAGACTCCAGTGCACTCAGTAAATATGGATTGTTTCCAACCTGATTTATCGAGTGCATGATACAACAGGTGACCCCACTGGGAAATTAATTTGTGCATTTTCTGTGCCCTGTTGCTGTAGATGCAGATGAAAAGAAGGATTCTAGCCTCTCTGTTCCTAAAGTCAGATCCTTCCCAATTCCAGAGAAGGAAGACAGTTTCGTCCATGATAAATCTGAGGGTGGGTGTTTAGGGCTATCTCCTTCTTTCTCCAGACCTATTATTGAGGATCAGTGAATGGGGAGATAATGTAGGAACCATTTCACTGGTACCCCAGAATTGTAAAGTAGGACATTGTGGGTTCTACTGCAGCTAAGAAGTGGGACCCTGAAGGTTCCTGGCTCATAAAAGGTTCATGGAGGGCCTGGGAAGGTGGCTCAGTGGCAGAGCGCTTGCCTTGCATGCATGAGACCTTGGGTTCGATTCCTGAGCACCACATAAGCAAAAAGAAAAAAGCCGGAAGTGGTGCTGTGGCTCAAGTGGTAGAGTGCTAGCCTTGAGCACAGAGCCCAGGCCTAGAGTTCAAGCCCCACGACCGGACCCAAAAAAAAAAAGGTTCATAGAGGGACAAGAGGATCAATGTCTGGGGAACCTACCAATAATCTCTACACAACCAGGGCAAGCGTCTTGATATGGAGACAGGGGATGATGATGCCAGGGCTACAAAAGGGGGCCTAGAAACAAAGCACAGCAATACGTGAGGAAAGAATCATGCCCACAGTGTAGACCTGCCTGGGACCAGGCATTTCTCTTCCCAAGAACTGAGAGACTAAGGGAACATTTTTTTAGGATGATGCAAACCCACAGCACGACTATACAAAACAAAATTGAATGCCTCTAACCATCACTAATCTTTGACTTCTCATTGATTGGAGAATATGGAGGCTAATACTACTTCGAATAAAATCACTCTCAAAAGTGATAGAATTATTCCCTGAATAGCACCAAAAAGGATGATATCTATTACATCTTTGTAGGAAACTTTATTAACAAATAATTTCTGTCACTAAATTTACTTGAATGTAATGCAATTGGGTTTTTATCCATAATCTAATTTAAATGCTCCATGACAATGCAAAGAGAAAAATGGATATCTGGGTAGTTATCATTAATGGCTCTCCACACGAATCCCTACCTCTCATTAAATTAGAACAGGATTTCCTTACATCTCATGCGGGATATCTAAAAAGTACTTAATTTAAATGTGAACACTTTTCTCTCATATACAATCTGATTTGTCAATTTTTTTCCAATAAACGTATCTACTAAGCTTAGATTGCTTGACAGATGTGTCTGTATTCAGCAATTAGAGGCCAGAGTGCACAGCTGCTGTGGATACAATAGACAGAAAAAGGAAAATGGTAGCCAGCTTCATCAACTGGTACTATACTGGGAGACACACAGGCAATATTAGATTAGCCAAACACCAGAACATTAGATTAGCCAAAGGTGGATGCGAGTGGCACAATAGACTGACAGTGAAAAGATAGGAAGAGTAAGCTAGGGACTACTGGCTACATTATCATTTCACATTATCTTTTTTTAACCACCCAAGTAAAGCCACAGTCTGCATCCAACATTTTAGAATCCTTCAAGAAGAGTTAAACACCCACATGTACAACATTTGTATCTAAACATGCCCAACAGGGACAGAGTTTAGTATTAACCCCCACTGATCGAAGAAAAAGCTGTCACTTGAGTGGTGGATCTCATCTTCTCTTTTCTCTTCAACTCTCAAGGCTTCATTTCTGGAATTATTCCATCACTCTCACCTCCACAAAAAAAAAAAATCTCTCTCTGCTGAATAATTTCCTAGCCAACTTTCCATCACTAACATAAATATGTATGATAATGCAATTGATAAAGAGTAAGGGTTTGTTTTTCCTCACAGGGATTTTTATTTATTTGCATTGTATTTTATTGCTTTTGATTTTTCATTTGTATTGGTACTGTGGCTTGAACTCAGGATGTGGGCACTGTCCCTTAGCTTTATGCTTCTGGCTAGTGCTCTACCACTTGTGCAATAGCTCCACTTTCAACTTTTTGGTGCTTAATTGCAGATAAGACTCTCACAGACATTCCTGCCTAGACTGGCTTTGAATCATGATCCTCAAGTCTCAAACTCCTAAGTAGCTGGGATTGCAGGAACAATCCACAGATGCTCAGTTTAAGCTCACAGTTTTGAAGATTTCAGTTTATCATCAATTGACCCAATTGGGGTAGAACAGAATATCATGGTGGAAGTGTTTGGTAGACCAAGAGTGCCCACCTCACGGCCAAGAAACAAAGACAGAAGAAAAGATCAGGAGTCCTGTTTCTCAAAATCCTCTTCCAGATACATACCCAATGTCCTAAAGTCCTCCCAATAGGCCACACCTCCTGAACATTCCTGGCTATGCTACTGGTTTGCAATAGCATAAAGGTGGGACCAAGTGAGAATTTAAAACTGATTTCTCTGCTCTAGCTATGACTGTGCCCTCCTGGGCACCTCTCCTAGTAGTCAGCATGACCTTCCTACTAGTCAGCATGACCTTCCCACAGCTGACCTCACACCACATACATTCCTCAGCTTGGAACGTCTCCCTGTGTCTGCATGACAGAATACATTTCCATAAGGCTATCAACAACCTGCTCCTGCTGTCTTCTATTCTCTCTGCCTTTCCCTCCTGTTCGATACTGTCTTGTTTTCTCTCCCTAAAATTTGCCAGATTTATTCTAATTCTGGGAACTTCTTGGCAGTTTCTGGAGAAGCCTATGCCCAGTCTTAACATCTTCCTTAAAGATCTCAATCAAATGTCATTCTTCAGGAGGGTTTCCTCCAAACCAGCTAAGAGAGTTCTTCCTGATCCTGCCTACCACCTCTCTACTCATTATCCTGTTCTGCTTCTCCAACTGCCCTTAGAAGCACCTCCAATGACACAGTAAGCATCTCTCATCTAAAATGCTTGGGACCAAAGTGTTTCAAAGTTTTGAACTTTTCAGGTGTTAGAATATTTTCAGATATATAATAAATACCTTAAAGATGGGGGCCAAATCTAAGCATTAAATTAACTTATGTGTCAAATGCACCTTACTCACACAACTTAAAGTTAATTCATTCATTTTGTTTTGTTTTTGAAGCACTGGAAACCAACCCAGAGCCTCACACATGCTATGCAAGTGCTTTCTTCCCAGTACTTAAAGGCCATTTCATAGCATATTTTAAATATTTTGGTCACATGCCAAGCACCTAGCTCCTCAGGAGGCTGGGACGTGGAGGACCAAGGTTCAAAGCCAGATTGAGCAGAAAAGTCCATAAGATTCTATCACTAATTAACTAGCAAAAAGACAGACTGGAGGATGTGGCTCAAGTGGTAGAGTATCAGCTGTGAGCCACCAAGCTGAGCAAGAGCACAAGGCCCCAAATTCAAGCCTCGGTTCTAAGGGACAAAAAATAAGTAAAACAACTTGGGGCTGAAACAAAGTTTGTATACATTGACACAGCAGACCCATAGCAGCATGTCGTCACTCTAAAAGCTTCAGATTTTAGAGCATTTTCATCTTGTAGATTAGGGATATTCAGTCTATATTTACTTGCCTTTATTGTCTCTCCTATTCCTCACCAGCACCTGAGGAGTAGCTTCTTGAGAACAGAATTTGTCTCTGAGACCATGAATTTTGCTGGTGAATAAGCGACTATGTGGATTTATCTTTGACAGATACTCTTAAGCCCCAAAAGAACAGATCATAATTTCACAGCAAGATAAATCAGTGCCTAACCACTCAGAATGATCCCAATATTGTCCCCATCATGTAAGTTGGAAGAAAAACTTCTAGGAATGGTTAGGAGGTGGTAACTTTTGTGGGAAAAAATGTAGAAAGTACCATAACAGAAGACACTCATGGATCAACTGGGAAATAAATACAACACATGAAACTTTCATAAATAATGCAAAGCAATATAGAGTTAAGTGATATTGGGTATGAAAAAGACAGAGAGAGACAGACACAAAGACAGAGAGAAAGAGAGAGAGACAGAGAGAGAGAAAGAATGCAAAAGGTCCTGGATCAGCAAGGAAAAAGAACAAGTAGTCTTCATTTCCTAAGTTGAAATGGAAATTCTGTAAACCAGAGAAAAGTTCAAGGTGTGGTAAAAGAGACATAGGTGGGTCTTCAACCATGAAGAGAACCTATAGACTCAGGCAAGTGGAGTCATGGGTGAGTCTTAAGGAATGAGCTGAACCTACAGGCTCAGGTGAATAGACTATAATAAATTCAGGCAGTAGGGATGGAATGAAGCTAGAATCATCCTGAGTCCAGGAGATCAGCATGCTGCCTATCGACAGACAGGAGAGGTAAGAAGCTTAAGGACACAGTACGATTTAGACCTGCAACAGTGGGGGAAAGGAAGGTGATAATCATGGTTCAGATGGTACTTTAAGGAAGTTGAACTGGCAGCCACAACCCAGACACATCCCTAAGATCACAACAGTCATGACTAGGTTTTGGTCAATAATGGGCCACATATATAAGTGATCCCATAGATGAAATTGCCTGGCAACACCACTGTCATCCTAGTCTCTGTAAGTAAACTCTGTGTTCACATTGCTCAGAGCATATACCCATTGTTAAGCAACACCTGATTGTAGCTGTTTGCACAGAGGACTACGAGACAAATAATAGAGTAAGATGAGTGAGATCGTCAGTTTCCAGTGCATTTGAGGCAAGCCTTCAATGAAAGAGAAAATTAGAGGAAAGCATTTTTGATGAAAGGAATGAAATGAGCATCTTTGCAAAAGTAAGAAGGAACATTCCGCTGCTCAGAATGGAGGGAAACAGAAGCCAGTATGTTTGCCTTAAGCAGAGAGGTCCGATTGGGGAAGTAAAAAAAAAGGGGGGGGGGACTCAGATCAATGTAGGAAGGTCCTTCAGAGTGTACCCTGGGAGACAGCACAAGGCAGAAAGGGCCTACAGGAGGAGGAGGGGTGGCTGAATGAGGAGATGAAGAGGCACTGAGCTGGAAGGAGGTAGGGTCTGGCTGGCTGTGGGAATCTGAGATCATCACTGGACATATTAGGAGCTTAATCATTTTTGGAAATCAAGTAGAGAAATAAAAGTTGTTTTTGTAGAGCTGGAGGACGCAGCTCAGTGGTAGGGCAATTGCCTGGCATGTGTAAGACACAGGGTTAGATGCCAGCACCATAAAAATAGTTAAGCCAGGGAAAGGAGAGAGTGAAGGAAACTGGAATACGAATGGAGAGAGGTGTAGGGCCTAAGATCCACAACAGTGATACGTTGGTCCTAGATAAACAGGAAGCTCTACAAATGAGTGGGGATGAAGGCAAAATGCTGAGAGCCTTGAGTGTACAGAAGACTGCTTTGCACCCTGCAGATGGTTGGCAAAGATTTTACAATATTCAATCTCATCCGACTTGGATGCTTCATTGAAATTTCTCTAAAAAGGAAGCTCACCACAGCCCTATGTTGCCACATCTTTCTATAGCACTTATCAACTACTAAAATACTATTGTGGTCTAACTACAATAAAATGTCTGTGCCACAAAGGCAGGGAATGTGTTCATTATTCTACCTATATTAAGAATGCATAACATTGTCTTATACATAGTACACTCTTAAATAACTATTAAGTGAGATAACCTAATAGGGAGTGTGTTATCTTGAAATTCACTATATAAAGGTATGACAATATTTGGGAAGAGAAAGTAGACCAGCAGAGGAGGAGACAGGTAATGATTAAGGGTAACTGGGACCAACACATATAAATATATAAAAATGTCATAACAAAACATACTATTTCATGTAATTAATATGCCTTGGTAAAAATGATCAGCAATAAAAAAGAATAGTTCCAGGAATTTCTACATCACAAAGATGCAAACCATATAAATATGGAAGTCTGAGCCGGGCACCAGTGGTTTATACCTGTAACCTTAGATTTTCAGGAAGCTGAGATCTGATTATCACAGTTTCAAGCCAGCTCAAAAAGGAAAGTCTGTGAAACTCTCATCTCCAGTTAACCATCCGAAAATTGAAAGTGGCACTGTGGCTCAAAGTGGTAGAATGCTAGCCTGGAGTGAAAAAGCTCAGGGACACCGTCCAGACCCTGAGTTCAAGCCCCATGACTGACTAATAATAATAATAATGACTGAGGTCTAGGAAAAAGTAAGCTATAAGCAAAAAGTCACCTACCCACTTGTCAGTAACAAAATCGTGGCTGTTATATAAATGAAAGATTAAATTCTGCTTGGTTACGCCTCTGAAATTTTAGAATTTATTTGTTACAGAAACTAGCTACAACACATCTGAATAGGACTTTTTTTTCAGCCTAAAATAAATTCATATGCTTTGAGGGAATTTGTATTATTCATTCAACAAACATGCTAAGCTCTGACTGTGGGCCATGAGCTTTGATGGGCACAGAGAATTCAAGATAAGTAATAGAAAATCATTTCCCTCCAGGAAACCCAAAATTTACAATACCATGTTGTAAGTTCTATTTTAGAGGAAAGGAAAAAAGGGGTCGTTCGAGCCCAAAGGGCACAGCCTAATTCTGTCAGGCAGCAAAGAGAAGGATCAGGACCCCGGATCTGACATTTAGACTCAGTTTTGAATTATGAGTAAGACAAAGAATGGACAAAGAAAATATATCATTTTTGAGAAATGTAAAATTGACTAATTTGATTCCAAATTATTTGGCCTTTTTATTCTGCCCAACTGTTCCTAGAGTTCCATTAGAAAACTCCTATTCACCACAAAGGTGAAATTGAACTTCAGGGAGGATTGATCACTCAGATTTATGCAGATCTAGCATTTTTCTATGTGCTAGCTAATAAGAAACTCCAATGTACAAGTCCCTTCTTGATCACTAATCTATTTCAAACAGGTAAATTGACTTCAAAACAAAAAAATAGCCAGTGGCTCATACCTGTAATTCTAGCTTCCAAAGAGGCTGATTTCTGAGGATCGTGGTTCAAAACCAGCTCATACAGGAAAATCTGTGCGACTTCATCTCCAATTAACTTCCGAAACATCAGAAATAGAACTGTGCTCCATGTGGTAGAGTTCTAGCCTTGAACAAAAAAGCTCTTTGGCAGTGTCCAGGCCCCAAGTTCAACCAGGGGTTGGGTGGGGGCAAGGAGGAGGAAAAGGAGGAAGAAGAAGAAGAAATAAAAGTCCTTTATAATCATGCAGAAAGCAGCAGTAGAAGCTTCGAGTCCTTCACACTGGCTATATATGAATGCACTGTTGTAGAACTCTTCAGTATTTGAATATATGAACCAGACTCTGGTCAGCTTCCAAAAGGTCTCACAGGATTTGTTACTTTTCAAGTAGGGTCTTGCTTTTTTTTCCCCTTGGACTGTATTCCTCCTATCTATTCCTCCTGCAGAGCTGGGATTATGTCAGTGAATATACTTCCATACATACACACCAGGCCTGCCTGTCTGTTGAGATGATGTCTAGCTAACTTTTTGCCTGGTCGGGCCTCAAATTTCAATCCTCCCAACCTCCACCTTCAAATAGCAGGGAATAATCCTGGGTGTGTGCCACGAACCCTGGCTATGGAGGCCGTAGGGATAAATCTGTGCTCTTGAGGACATGTCCCTCTTGACATTTATTAAGTAATTTCTTATACTTAGAGACCAATTAAAGTTCAATGGAGACAAATAATGAGCAGCACACTAAATAAGGAAAACTTTTCCACAGGTAGCACAGATGGGGCAGCAGCTGGGCATGTGCCAGCATTTATCCTATGAAGTGCAGTATGTGCAAAAATAAAAGTCCATCTCATTATTTCTGGCACTGATTAAGTCTCCTCTAGTTCTCGTCTAGTTTTCCTTTGTTGTACAATTTAAAAAATGGGAGAAATTCCCAATGGTGGGAGGGGGGGAAGGAAGGGAGGAGATAATCATAAGGATAATAGTGAAATGGATTCCTTTGAGAGCACTTTTACCCTCCCAAATGTCTGCTTGCTTATTTTTACATTTGCTGTATCATTTGGTCATCACACAAATCAAAGCGAGAGGGATGAGTCTGCCATAAGTCACAGGGAAAAGGAAAAGTTCAACTGTCAGTCACCTGGCAGTCTATTCCAGGGGCAGAAACACTGGGCTGGATACTCTGGAAAAGAGGCAGCTGACACAGAGAAGGCTAAAACACAGAAAAGAGCAGAGCCTTCTATTGGTCTTCATGCTTTCAGACTGGACTAAATAGTTGCCTGGTACTCAACACTAGTTCTGACCCCTCCATGCCTTTCACAACCCACGTCCAGTCTGTGGAGTCCTGCCAATTTCACCACCTAAGAATTCTCATGTGTTCCCTCACCATTGCAACTACTTCCAGAATGGTCTTCCTGCTTTCTTTCTGGGCCATAAGCATAGTCATAGGTTCTCTCACTCCAACTGTGTCAGGGACTTTTCATTAGTCTTATGGTAATAATACTTAGAGTGGAAAACAAACCCGTATTGTTCTACTGCCTGCCTAACTTTCCAGCTCTGTGACCTATTACTCCCTCCTATCTCTTCACTCTCTGTCTGTAACTTTGGCTTGCCTTTGGGTTCTTAACTATTCTTAGTTCTTTATACCTCCTAGTTTTCCCCCTGTTCTTCCCTTTACCGAGAATATCCCATCTGCACCCCCATCTTTACATTGTAGTTGAAATATCACTTAAGCAGGAAAGCTTTTCTTGACTTCTCAAACACAACTGGCTCCCCTTGTGAGTACCTGTCACAATCATAACTATGCATGTATTTATTGTGTGGTTATTTAATACCTGTCACTCCTTCTACACACAATCAGGTCTTCATGGACAAAGACAATGTCACTTTCTGCTTATGTTTATGTGCCCATAGCCTAGCTTGTAGGAGCTCAGTAAATATACATAGAATGAGCACATGGATGGATGAACAACTGTATGAGTGACGACTAAAGACTGACTGAAAGAGGTAACACTGGAAATGAGTACTAAGAGGAAAATAAAGACTGCTCATCAGAAAAGGACAAAGAGGGGCTTCCGGGCTCTAAGAAGGCTCAGAAGCAAAGACAAAGAGAAGGAAGTCTTAAAGCAAAAGGAGGGAGCCATCAGGAATCCATATTTACTTCATTGTGTGTACCAGGTCATGGAATATTAGCCTAGAAATACGTAGATTGATAATGAAGACCCTAGAACATAGAACAAAGATTCATGCGCAGTTACAGTACAGCCCTTGCTGTTTAAAAAGGAGTACCATGTATCAAATAAAATGTGTGTGGGACACCGTGCTCATTGATATATCAAAAGCCCTTACTAATATCAAAATTAAATAAAGATGTTAAAGTCTAGGGAGACTGGGGGTTGAACACAGGACCACACACATGCTAAGCATGTGTTTACTATCCCCCTCTGCCCAATTATTATTTTTAACATAATGTTACTACTGCTATTAAGGTGCTATACAGAGGGGTTTCCATTTCATACATCAGCTAATGAGTACAATGCTTTTGGGACACCCCTTCCTTTACTTCCCCACAGTGTTCCCTCATAGTTCATTTTCCATGTAGTGTATACTGAATACCATGACTGCATTTGTTTACCCTTCTTCCTTCTATTTCTGTACCCATTTCCCCCCCCCAAAAAAAGACAGAAAGAAAAAATAAACAAAAATAATAACAAGATACCCACATTTCCATTTCCTGGAATTCATTTTGATAAATAGTATTTTAAATGTTCTTACGCTTTGGGGTTCCTCCCCTTTATGTGTGAATGTCAAGAGTCCTATAGAAGTTATCATGTCCTGTTGTATTTTAAATGTAGCTTCCACATATGAGAGAAAGCACACAGGATCAAACAACTATTTTGAAGGCCTATAACTATTGCTAAGGCAATAATGAAGATAATGACTGTATCTTGGTGGAGGACATAGATCAGAGATTTCTGAGGTTTAATATCAGTGCTAAATTTCTGGGTAAAGGTGGTGAATTGGAGCAACTTAATTCATAATGCAGATTCCCCAAGGCTCAGCATTTGGCAGTATCAGACTCTTCCAGAGATAGAGTTAAAAATAAAAAGATGGTAGATGGTTTGGATGAGAAGCCCCTTCTCCTTCCAAACAGAAGGTTCAGATCTCTGAAAAGAGCAAAACAGAGCATCTTCTCAGTTGGGAACCTCTGGCACAGGCAAGAACAGGAATAGGCCACTTGTACGCAGATGGTGTTTACTCATCCAGTGCTAAGATCTCTAGGTCTCATGATTCGACTCCCTGAATTCTAACCACAAGTATATCCCCTAGCTACTTAATGAAAAAAAGTCATTCATTCCTGGTTAATTTGACTACCCTAAAAGAAGATACATTGAAGATACTGATATCAGGGACCCTTAAATGAAAAGACTCATTTAGATGATTCTCTCCTGCCTAAACCACAATCACTAATCATCCACTCAGATTTTCTAACCAACTCTAATTCCTCACTCTCATATATGAGGATAATTATACTTGTGGGAAAATTCTAGCATGAGTGACAGAAACCAAAACTTCATTAATCAATTAAGAAAAGCAACTTGGAGGAAATGGACTCTCCAGGGAATGGTAGAAAGAAAATAAATGATAATAAACTGGGAGAAATGAAAAAGAAATCTATCTAGGAAACGAAAATAGAATACTACTAAAACAAAATTAAGAGAAGAGACAAAATAAAACTCATTTAAAATCCAATAATAGAAATGAGAGACGCAGTAGACAGTTGGAAAAATAGCTGATGATGAAATCTCTCAGAAGACAGGAAAGAAAGAGAAACACAGAGAGAGACAGAGAGAGAGACAGAGACAAAGAGAGAGAGACAGAGAGAGAGAGAGAGGTAAAACATGAGTAGAAAAACAAAAACATGAGCCAGCCTTGGAAATCCACCAGCTATTTTCTAGCAAAATTGAAGAAAATGAAGGGGAAGGAAATCATGAAAGAAACAATTCAACAAATAGCCCAGGACATGGGTTTCTAGATTTTTAAAGACCCAATCTAAGTGGCCAGCACAAAGATAAAAAATATGTATCGCTGAGAAATTTCAAAACATTGGGAGAAAAGAGAACATTCTCAAACAGCTCATGTCCTGGTTCAGGGCTCAGAATAGGCTTTACTTTCTGAAAGCAGAAAATTATGCATTTAAAAACCTATGGTAGGATCAAGGGGAGGGGGGAGATGAATTAAGAAAAAATGGGAATGAGAATGAAGTCAAAAATTCAATGTATAGCCTACAAAATTTAAGAAGAGTGAGGGAAGGGATGAATTGGGAGAGATGGGTGGGAATTTGAAAGGGGTGACATTAACCAAGACACATTTTACTCAAAAACTGCTTTGTTGAATAGCAACTCCTTTATACAATTACTTAAAGATAATATTTTTTTAATCTAGGGGGGAAAATAATCCCTATGATTCTACCCTCATCCAAAAATTATCAATCAAGCATTAGGGCAAAATAGAATTTTTTTCTTTACAAAAATCTTAAAATAAGTCACAAAACAATTACCTCCAGACTTTGAGGGGCAGAGGTAGGAGGTCTGCAGGTTCAAGACCAGCCCAGGGCTACATAGCAAAATCTGTCTCAAAAATAGGGGATTTTTTTTGTCTCCTAACAGTCTTCTCTGGTAATTACTGATTACAAAACGAAGGAGCTAGAGAAAGGGGTAGACACAAAATACAGGAAAACAATTCTCTAACCAGAAAGTAAAAGGATCACCCACGAAATCAGGAGACATGCTAGGGTCACCTCTATACCCGCTGTGAAGACATTTGGTCCAAAATGCTGCAGATCAGGACAAGCTGAAAATCCTAGGAGATCACATCTTCAAGACAAGGAAGTTGATCAGCAAATGAAGCACTGACACAAGGAGGCCTGGAGAAATATAGTCGAGTCTGATATTTTATTAATGATGCCTATGAAAAACAAAGTAAATGTACACATAAACAGAAACCAAAGTTGCCTTTGAGCTAGATCTTGCTATGTAGCCCTGAGCTGGTCTTGAACCTGCAGACCTCCTACCTCTGCCTCTCAAAGGTTGGAGATAATTGTTTTGTGACTTATTTTAAGATTTTTGTGAAGAAAAAAAATTCTATTTTGCCCTAATGCTTGATTGATAATTTTTGGATGAGGGTAGAATCATAGGGATTGTTTTCCCCTTAGATTAAAAAAATATTATCTTTAAGTAATTGTATAAAGGAGTTGCTATTCAACAAAGCAGTTTTTGAGTAAAATGTGTCTTGGTCAATGTCACTCGTTTCAAATTCCCACCCATCTTTCCCAATTCATCCCTTCCCTCACTCTTCTTAAATTTGTAGGTTATACATTGAATTTTTTTACTTCATTTTTATCCCCATTTTTTCTTAATTCATCTACCCCTCTCCCCTTGATCCTACCATAGGTTTTGTTTTTTGTTTTTATTTTTAGTCCAGTTGTGGGTCCTGAACTCTGGGCCTGGCGCTGTCCCTCAGCTCTTCAGCTCAAGGCTAGCGCTCTACCACTTGAGCCACAGTGCCACTTCTGGCTTTTTTTTTTCTTTTTGCTTATGTGGTGCTGAGGAATCCAACCCAGGACCTCATGCATGCAAGGCAAGCGCTCTTCCACTGAGCCACCTTCCCAGCCCGAACTACCATAGGTTTTTTAAATGCATAATTTTCTGCTTTCAGAAAGTAAAGCCTATTCTGAGCCCTGAACCAGGACATGAACTGTTTGAGAATGTTCTCTTTTCTCCCAATGTTTTGAAATTTCTCAGTAATACGTATTTTTTATCTTTGTGCTGGCCACTTAGATTGGGTCTTTAAAAATCTAGAAACCCATGTCCTGGGCTATTTGTTGAATTGTTTCTTTCATGATTTCCTTCCCCTTCAATTTTGCTAGAAAATTTGCTGTTAAGCTGGTGGATTTCCAGGGCTGGCTCATGTTTTTGTTTTTCTACTCATGTTTTACCTCTCTCTCTCTCTCTGTCTCTCTCTGTCTCTGTCTCTCTCTCTGTCTCTCTCTGTGTTTCTCTTTCTTTCCTGTCTTCTGAGAGTGTTCATCATCAGCTAGTTTCCCAACTGTCTACTGCGTCTCTCATTTCTATTATTGGATTTTAAATGAGTTTTATTTTGTCTCTTCTCTTAATTTTGTTTTAGTAGTATTCTATTTTCATTTCCTAGATAGATTTCCTTTTCATTTCTCTGAGTTTATGGTCATTCATTTTCTTTCTACTGTTCCCTGGAGAGTCTAATTCCTCCAAGTTATTTTTCTTAATTGATTAATGACGTTTTGGTTTCTGTCACTTAAATCTAGAAATATAAAAACATGAGAAGAAAATCACATTCTATAAACCCCAGTATAAACAGCCACAATAACAGAAAACTGAACAACACTCTCTGGGTTATAATACAATGCAGGAGAAAAAAGGTGAGTGAGAAAGGTAAAGTGGTTAAAAAGGATGAAATCCTCATCTTGGTATCAAGAAGTCAATAAATCATATCTAAATCAAATCAAGAATTAGAACTATAAACTTGGTCTTTAAAAATATGGCCAATATGTTTGTGACTTTAACTAAGTATCACTATCTCACAATACTGTGAAATTTATGTAATCACTTAACCACAATTAAAAAAAATTAAGTATAAAACTAAATAACTAAGTATAAATATGGCCAAAACAATGATACTCACAAGACACTATGTTGGAAATGATCTTCACAACTTGGGGGGGGGGGGGAGGAAGTGTGGAGAGGTGGGGGAGGGAAGGGAATGTAGGATAAAAACAAAGGACGGGGGTAACAATGTTTGATAAGAAGTGTACTCATTACCTTACTCATGTAACCCCTATGTACAGCATATTTACAATAAAATAAAATTTAAAAAAAATATGGCCACGTAGACCAAATGAAACCACTAAAAGATATTAAAGTAGTTGCCCACAGAGAAGAGGAAGTAGAGAGTCGAGGAGACTTCTAGCTCTACAACTACTTAGGAAACCATGTTTATGTAGAAAAACATGTCTATGTAGAACTCTGATTAAAATGGAAACAAGAGGAGACTGCAATCTTTTCACCTTAAAAATCAAGCTGGGTGATGGTGGGTCACGCCTGTGATTCTGGCCACTCAGGAAGCTGAGATCCAAAAAGATCCAAATGAAGAGTCAAAGCCAGCCCAGGCAGAGATGTTCTCAAGACTGCCCTCTCTCATATGTGAAAATCCCTGCAGAATCGTGGAGAACCATTTTCTTTGTACATGCTGAACTTAAGACTGCAAAGACCACTAAACGTCCCATTCCCTCAGCTTCTCAGATCCTCTCTAGGACCTGCAGGGACCTCGATGCTCTCTTTAGATGCCTGTAGTGCGAGCATTCGCCACATTCGGAAGTACCTCATTGAATTTTTCTAATCATGAAATAAAACCTCTATGAGCTAAACTAAATCTGCATACTCGTTTGCCCAAATTGCACTCAACAGTTTCAGCCTTATTTTACTAATTTTTTTTTTTTTTTTTTTTTGGTGTTTTGGTCTTGCTCTGCTACAGATTAACCCCAAGTCTTCCACAGGTTAGCCAAGTGTTGTATCACAGGGCCACAGTCTCAGCCTACCTAATGGTTCTTTACCTCCTCTTTCTGTGGCTTAAAGGTAATGAAGATCTGCCACTCTATCCTCACTGCCTTTAATAACTACCCAGTGTTTTCCTCTCTGTTCTCTTCAATGACTCAAAGGACCTAAATGTATCTAAACGTTGAAACGGGAGTAAGAGCCAGGCCCAGTGGTGCATGTCTGTAAGGCTGACAGGAGAACCCACAAATGACAATGACTGGAACAAATGACTTCCAGAGATTTCTTTCTTTCTTCCAAAACAAACATGAATGCTTCCCGGACTGGAATCACTATACAAGATACAATGACAGTGATGAAACCAGCTGGGAAGGATAATGGACAAGAAAAGAAGAGCTCTTCCTTGCCACCCAGAGGCCCTTCTGAAAAGGAGCTCAAGTTCAAATTAAAGCCAAATACAGAATCATTTCAGTCTTCCAGCTGTGCTAAGTGCCTTTTGGCCTCTGTACATGAAAATCACTGCACTTTTTTTCCAGTTTGTCTGCATTTGAAAGAAAATAGTTTAGTTGGTTATGGAAGTGACTTATCGGTTCTCCACCAATTCCACTCACGAGTTTTATGTTAAAATGCCACAAGTCCCTTTAATAGATAATTTATGTTTCTCTAAGATAGCCTTTTATTTTAGAATAATAAAAGCCCTCAAACTTCCCAGAGGCAAAAATATATATGTGTGTGTGTCTCTCTCCCATGTGAGATCTTAGTGCTAAGTTCTCGCCAGAGGCCCTATCCATCTTGCATGATCAAGAGTCTCCAGTCATTCTCTGTGGGTGACCAAACACAGTGGCAGGCCAACGAGACACAACCTATTTTCCTGAAACCTGATTCTCACCTGTTGTCAAATGCACAAGACAAAACTCCCTTCAGGATTCCTTATTAGAAACATCCCAATGCTCCCAATCTTCATTCTCTTAAATCTAATTCTTTTTAGTCCTTCATCAAAGACTGTTTGAGCATCTGCCAGGTAAGCAACAACTATTCTGAGTACAAAGGAATTCAACAGTGATAGGAAAAAATCCCCGAGTATCCAATTCTGAGGCTGGGGAGACAGAAAACAGAGTTTGTTTTTTCTTCTTGCTTTGCTGAGAAGAAAGTAAAAGCAATGTGTTGTCCTAGGCAGTGAATGTTGGGGTGAGGGGTGATGACAGAGTGATCAGAAAAACCTTCTCTATGGGGAGATTACAGGTTTTTAAAAAAAGTGTTAAGAAAGAGCTAGCCCATAAAAGGACTAGAGAAAGAATACTCCAGGCAGAGGAAAGAGCAAATGCAAAGGCCTAAGCCAGCTCCAAAGTGAGCATGAAGGCTCCACAGAATATTCAGGGAGACATCAGACATCCTTACTGACAGTGGACACCGTGCCTCCCCTGACTGAGCGTCAGGTGCTCATTCCCTGTAGCCAGACAGTCTCAGCTGATGGCTCTTCACTGAGTTCTACCAAGAGTGATGAGCCTCTTCTCCTCCCTGGAGGCAGAATTCAGCCAATGACTGGCCGCTAAGAGCTAGCTACTTCCCCAGCACCAGGCTGGCTGAGGGCCATGGTTGTGACTATCATAGCTCATCTTCTGCAGTGGGAGTATCCTGGCCCCTTTCACTCACCTACAGTGGGGGTTCTGAGGGTACTCCTTATACTCAGGTCTCCATCTCACCAGCTTTGCCATGGGGCATCCAGCTGAAGAAAGAGGCCAAGCATCTTAGGCACAATGTAATAGCAGGATCATCACCATCAAGTCTTTTTTTAAGTCTATCTGTGAGCTTACCAATAACCTGGCATGAAGTCCTGATTGGTCCACACATCTCCCTTTGCTGCCTTGAAAACCATGCTCACACTGTTAAGTAATGTCTTTCAACCACAATCTGTCTGTGGTTATCCCTGCTGAAGCCATTCAGTGGCTCTCAGTAGCCGATGACAAGGACACCTGAAGTCTGTGGTACCTGAGTCGCTTTACAATTTGGCATTTGCCTTCCGACCTAGCTCTTCTCCCCAGTACCCATGGTGTTCTAGCTAGGCTGTTCACATCACCTTTTGCCTTTGAACCAACAGTTTTCTCTGATTAGCAAATCCAGTGTTGTTCCTTCAATCCCCCTCGCTGAAAGCACCCAAGTGATGAATGCCTAAGTCTCCGTGATACTCAGATCTGTACGTGTACTTGTGTGACACCCTTCCTCAGCCCACACCTGGGCACGCGATGTGAGCAATTATTGCAAGTTATGTGGAAGGATGAGAATGGGAGAATGTCAAGCCTGCTTAGGCAGAGAAATCTGCAATTCTCAATCTCCCCAGAAGGGAAACGACATGGAAAAGAAACCTGAAAAAAAAAAAAAAGAAGTAGATCAAGCTCAGAAAGCACCTGAGTAGGAAGCAAGACCCTATCCTAAAACATAACAAGTAAAGAAACAGGGCTAGAGATGCGTGGCTCAGCTGTATTACACTAGCCTAAAAAGTTTAAGGCCCTGAGTTCAAATCCCCAGTACCACAAAAAAAAGCATAAACACAAAGTATTAGCAACAACATTAACTTATTGACTCTACCTTAATTAAGACTCTACCTTCATTGGACCCTAATAGAGGAGGACCTGCTAAATATAATTTAAGGATGATATGTGTATTGTAAATGTAACTGCCTTGCCCAATGCATCATTAATGACCCCCCAAGATCTCCCCCACACCCACTTCAGGTCACCCCACTATGGGAAGAAAATTAATAGTTCCCACTGCATGAAAAGCTTGCCCTGAATACTTATCTTTCTGTTCTGTACAAGATAAGGGGAAAGTCAGTGAGCAGATTAAAGAAATACCCTGAGGGCTCTGTTTGTTCCATATATATGTCCACAAGTACAAACACTTGCAAAGAAATCCACAAAACAAAGACAAACTCTTGGTTGTTCAATTCACAAAGAAGAGACTATCTCTTTAGACACTGCTGGGAAGTGCTGCCCAGAAGGACTGGCCATCCCACATGATTTGAGCTCACCAGAAAGAATGTTCCCTCCCTCCTAGCAATTCTAATGTGTGTGGTGGGAGCAGGGGTAGGAGGTGGAGAGGAGGGGTAAAGTTTAGCAGAAAAGTCAGTGGCCCCCCCAAAGTAGAGCACAGGACAGAAAACTGTGTTTGGATCTTCTTAATCGCTAGAGACGTTTAGTGAGATGATTAACTTCCACTAGACTCACATCCCTCATCTGTAAAGAGGGATTACCCGGAACTCAAGGTGTCCTAGTGAGAATTAACTAAACAGAGGCCTGTGTGAGGCAATATCTCAAGTCACTCTGACAGAATCCGAAGCCAGCAATTTTTCATCCAAACATGTGCTTTCTTTTATGGACCAAAATTTGAGCCTAGCAGATGAGAAGAAATAGACCCTAAGGATGAATATCATCATCACCTGCTTGGGTCAAAAATATGTTGCTCTTTAATTTCCTATTTCAGTCTTACTCTGTACAGTCAGAAAATTCTATTGATTTAAGAAATTGTGTCAGGCCATGTGCTGGTGCCTCACACCTATTATTCTACCTATTCAGGAGGCTGAGATCTGAGGACCCAAGTTTAAAACCATCCTGAGCAGAAAACTCCACAAGACTCCAGGTCCAATTACCCAGGAAAAAAATGCCAGTCTGGAGGCATAGTTCAAATGGTACAGCACCAACCATGAGGGAAAAGACAGAACGAGACAAAATAAACCAACCTTCTTTACTAAGCTGCAGTACAGCTGACTCATTTGTTTGTTTTCCCCTAAATAAACTGAAAAACAGCAGCGAGAGAGCGAAAAGAACAACACCCCAAACAGTAGCTACATAAAGCATTTTTTATTCTAGAATATACCTAAAAAGATTACAAATATTTTGAAGTTCTTCAAAGCACATTTAGGTCTGACCACTTGTGTACAATCATGAAATTTTAAAGGTAAGAATAGTAAATCTGTATAGCCAACTTATTATTAAAAAATAACAACAAAATGTTTGCCTCTCCAACATAGTAGACAACCACACAGATGGTGTGTGTGTGTGTGTGTGTGTGTGTGTGTGTGTGTGTCTGTGTGTGTGTGTGTGTGTCTGTGTGTGTGTGTCTGTGTCTGTGTGTGTGTCTGTGTGTGTGTGTCTGTGTCTGTGTGTGTGTGTCTGTGTCTGTGTGTGCATGTGTGCGGTCCTGGAGCTTGAACTCAGGGCCTGGACACTGTCTCTGAGCTTTCATGTTCAAGGCTAGTGCTCTACCATTTGAGCCACACCCCCACTTCCATTTTTTGCTGGCTATTTGGAGATCAGAGTCTCTCTCATACAGAATTTCATGCCCAGGTAGTTTAAAAAAATAATAATGTTACTTATTGCCTGTAAGATTGATCATACTAAAAGATGCACTTAGAAGGGGAAAAAAAACCCTACAAGTTTAGATATATAAAATGATAAAGCCTATCGAGAAGGCTAGAGGCTAGAGCAAATCTTTATTTTCAAAAAAAGAAAACCTATTAATTGGCCCTTGGTGTAGCCCTGCTTGATGCAAATTATATGACTTGTCAAGACTTTTGTTTAGGCACAAATAAAAGGCTTTGTGGATAAAGGTTTGGCCTTTCACTACAGGTTTTCTGCCAAACTGTGACCTAAAATGAGTGAATTGGTATTGAGTGAGGCTCCTGACTCGGTAATTTAATGCTGACAGTAATTAGCTGGGAGGGGGCCTTATAATGAAAGCACAGTTCATGGTGTTTGTATGATTTTACACCATTGCAATAGATGGCCACTCATTTTTCTGTCTTTTCCATTTATTACCTCTGAAAAAAGGAGAAGGTGCAAGTCATAAAATACACTGGCTGCATGAGTCCCTGGTAAATCTCTAGACAGTGAAGACCTTGGCTTTAAATTAGCTTTCAGGCTTCAGCCATCTCTTTCTCCCTCTACTCTCTCTGCAGTCAGAAACAGTGCAAAGACATTATAAATGGATTCATATGTCTTGATTAATGCTTTCTTTTGTAAACAGACTTTAAGCATAGGGCCGTGACACAGCTATGCCCTGTTCTAAAGGTTAATCTTTACACCAATAGCATCAAGACATTCTACTTTTTTTTTTCTACAACGCTGCTCTTTTCTTGGTGAATTTCAAATTCTTCTAGAATAAATGAGAAAGAAGAGATCTAACAGCAGAATCAAGATCTATTGTTAGAAACTTCCTGAGTAAATAAAGAATCATTCCTCAAGATGTGACAATTTCATAGAACAAAGAACATCTTTTGTATGATTTCAAATTGAAGCCTTTCCTTCTAAGGCCTTAAAAAATTGCTTTAGCAAGGAAGGTTCACACCTAGGTGTCTCCTTTGTACTGTTAGCCTGGGATAATTTGCTGGGCAGAATCAAGCTTTTGTATCAAGCCTTCTAATGTTAGGTGCCAGTAAGTAATCAGACTGGAACCTGGTGTTAAGATGAAACAATGAAAATACATGATGGGACCTGTTCTTACAGTTCTGTACTTATGGAGGAGGATCACAAGCCCAAAACCAGCCTGGACTGTACAGTAAGAGCCTGTCTCAATTAAATGACCTGACCTTCAAACTGCCACCCATCTTTGTATTTTTTAGACAAGGGCACTTGGCTACTCCAAGAATAAAATAGGTAGAAAAAGAGGGGGAGGATCCAAGAAGATGGAGGCATAGAAACAACAAGTTAAAACACTTCCTGTTTATCTTAACTTTAATCCTGGGAGAATGCTTTTCTCTGTTTGTGCTGGTATTGGGTCTTGGACTCTGGCCCAGGGCACTGTGTCTTAGCTTTTCCACTCAGACTGGCATGAACCACCACATGAACCACCTCTCCACCTCTAGCTCTTCTGGTAGTTATCAGAGATAAAGAGTCTCACAGACTTTCCTGCCCAGGTTATCTTTAAACCATGATCCTCGGACCTCATCCTCCTGAATAGCTATGATTACACGAACCACCAGGACCTGACTAGGAGAACTCTTGAGAGTAGATTTTTTTTGTCACCTCAATTATTCCCAATCAATTCAAAGCAAATCTTCCTTTCAAGTGTTTATTGACATTGTCATTTACTCAGCATTGTAAAATGTTGACATAAATGAGATGTTTGTTTACTCTGTTCTGATAGGAGAAAAAAAACCCTTTTGATAAGACAACCATGTAATTGCTTTACTATCCTAGGAAGTAAGCATTTCTGAATAAAGCTAATGGAGTATATTAGTCCATTTCCAGTAGGAACATAGTAAGACAGCAAGAATTACGTGCAGGAAATTGGTTAGGACTTTCAATTAATTCTAGTTAGGTGTTCAGAGTCTCTTTACCTCTGTACAGACTCTATTTGCATAATTTCTTTTGGATTTCCAAAGCATCAATTCTCTCCATGTTCAAATGAAATAAACAAATACATATCCCCCAAATTGAGAGATTATCTAGCCGTTTGCCATTGTTCATCTCCAACTACTACCTGTTCATACTCCAGACCATCATTCTTCTTTTGATGTAAAACCCTGGGATAATTAAAAGCTTCTAATACAATCTGAGTAAACACAATGGTCAGACAATAGAAAGATTCGTGGTGATCCATCCACTATCTTCTCTTGAGAGTAATATTAAGGGTTATTTTTCAGTGCTGAGGATTAAACCCAGAGCCTCACACAAGCACTCCACTACCAAGCTGCCCTCCTAGCCTCCTCTCTTGGCTGAAGACTTTCTTGACCTCAATCATCATTTCTGATGAAAGAAACAGAAGAACTAGTAACTGGCAGATAGGTGACACTGAGAATTCTTCCTTGGGAAAGTAGGGCTTGATCAATTTAAACAAGAGCCAAAATATATGCCCCAGGGAAGTATATCTCAGGCCCTGAAGAGCAAATTGTAGACCTTGTGGGCTTTAAAAAGTTGTAGACCCTGTTCCAACAAATAACAAAGGAGTCAAGATATCGCCTGTGTGGAATTTTGAGCCAAAGGGGGAAAAAAATCAACCAGAAGCAGGACAAAGAGTTTAAAAGACAAGATATCATATCTCTTCTGGAGTAAAATTAGAATAAATCATTCTAAAGAAGAAAGATGATATGAGAAAACATTTTAATGTCTCTATAGCTCCTTAGTGCTTCACAGTCAGAAAGGAGACACACTTAGCACTGTATATCCAAAGATTATTCCAACAAGAATGGCCTCTAAAATTTTTAGTTCCAAAGATAGCAATGGTATAAGTCTGGGGGGTTCCATTTTGGTCAGAAAAGCATGGGCACAAAGCAGGATTAAAGGTAAATAACATAGAAAGGAAATTCATGTTTTATAAATATGGTAGATGAACAATACCCCTCCCAAGATACCCAGATTCTATGAAGGAACTTTGTAGATGGTCTTTCCATGGAAAGCTACTCTGAAACATCTTAGTGGGCTCTGTGTAGAATCTTCTGAGGGTTTATTTTGGCTTTAAGACAATGTCTACTATGTAGCTCAGGCTGGCTTAGAACTAGAAAGACTGAGACAAAGAAAATCTAAAAAGAGAGTCCTTGTCTCAAAAAGGAAAAACAAAAAGAAAACAGGCAAAAACACAGCTTTTCTAGTATTTTATAAAACAAAGCTCAACTTCAAAATCTAAAGTGCTAACGCAAATATAATTGCTCCAAAGGTAGCTCATTTAACGGAAGAACACAGTATACCATTTCTAGTGCTGTTTTATCTATACTTTATGTAATTAAAATACACACAGCTCATTTTGATCAGTACATTGATTTCTGAAGTCATTGGACAGCATGAGTCATAGGACAGTATCTTTCCAGTATCTTATTTTTATTTTCATAGTACAAAGACTAGATGCTCAGGAATTACAATTCCCAGAAGCTCTTGCTAACAGAATTCTAGTTGAGATTCCATCACAGAGAAGAAACTTAGATAAGACATAGGAGGCAGAATGGAGTCTTCTTGCTACCATTCCAGCAGCTATTTTTTCTGTTAATAATATTGGACATCCTTTGTACATGATGGCTTGCTTCTTACTTTTCTCTCTGTTTTTTACTCTATATCTTCTTGTTTGGTTTTCAACAACAGAATTAAAATGTGCCGAGATGTGTATCTCTTTGAGTTTTCTTGTCACCTTATTTTTTCTTATTTTCTTGAATGTAAACAATGATAATTTTCAGCCAGTTTGCAAAGTTTTAAACATTACTTCCTCCAATAATCTTTTGGCTCCTTTATTCTTCTCCTTCTGAGACCCTATGTGCATTGGTTGACATATTTCCTGGTGTACAGTATCTTTGAGGCTCATTTTCTTGTCAGTTTCTGTTTGTCAGACAAGAATGAGAACAGGCTGAAACCAGAAAACTCACTATCTTACCTATTAAGGTATTTTCAATATGTGAATGAACATTCCTTGAACTACTGCAATCTGTGTTAATTTTCAGATCTCTGATGATGTTAATTTTGAATTTTGTTGCCAATATTCTCATTATGTTCTTAGAGGAAATGGATTTTCTAGTTCTTGATCCATTCTCCTGGAAAGTTCTGTCTTAGCTCACACTAGATTATGGGCATTTAGCTCCTTCCTGACCTTAAGTTATATCACTACATTCTCTTCTGCTCTCTTTGAGTTAAGAAGTATCAAGACTTGTCATAGGTTTAGGATCTCTGATATTTTGTTTTCGTAGTATTATTTTACTGTAGCAAGAATGGAAAAGACAAGCTACATACAATGGCATGCTCCTAGGATCTCAGCGTTCAGGAGGTTGTGAGCTCAAGCCCAACCTGAGCTATATACCCATTTCAAGACTTATCTTGGAGCCGGGCGCTGGTGGCTCATGCCTGTAATCCTAGCTACTCAGGAGGCTGAGATCTGAGGATTGCGGTTCAAAGCCAGCCCGGGCAGGAGAGACCGTGAGACTCCTATCTCCAATAAACCACCAGAAAAACCGGCGCTGTAGCTCAAGTGGTAGAGCGCTCGCCTTGAGCTGAAGAGCTGAGGGACAGTGCCCAGGCCCAGAGTTCAAGCCCCACAACCGACAAAAAAAAAAAAAAAAAAAAGATTTATCTTGGCTGACATGGCAAAGAGAAAGACAGTCACCAAGAGAAAATAAGAGAGAGTGGAAATAATAACTCAAAGGTACCCCTTTTTCAATCTTTCTAATTTCTCAGCAATGAAAATAGTAAGAATAGAGACCAAGGGGACACAAGGAAAAGCTAACTTCACATAGCCTGTCTTCTGCTATATAGCCTTGGGATTTGCTTCTTATAAAACTTTACCCAAAACCTAATTTTATTTACATTACTAATTTTCTCTCATCAATGAAAGGATAATTGAATTATCATGTCTATCTGTAATTATGCATAACATACATAACATATATAGCAAGCAAATACAGTGTTAGGTTGGAACATACCTAAAGGCATGATAAAATTGAAGAGGAAAATCACAGTAGGATAGACTCTAATGACATGAAAACTGTGTGTTTTACATTTTGCATCAGTTAAAAAAATAAACCATAGCTGCAAGCCTAATGGTTTTTGATGTTGCTTCTATTTATCTTACAACATCAATGGCAGGACTGTTTAATGTATCGCATATTTGTATCATCTTATTTTTATGAAGCAACTTCCTAAATAGTATCCTCTTGAATTTGTAAACTATAAAGCATAATATTTTTCTGTGTATCAGCACCACCAAGAGCTGGTAAAGAAAACCAATCCTGACTCAGATTATTCACTGAGACTAATAAGGCATATGATATGAACAAAGGCAGTCTGATCTTATTCCATATCACCTTTCAAGACACAACAAAGAACTTGGTTTTTGTTATTCAGCTAAGAAACGATGAGATGATCATCACTGGGGAATATGAATGAAGCACAATGATGAAACCCTAGCATTGTGAATTTTTACCCAGATGAATACATGAATATATTTTCTTAGGGGAAACAGACACTGGCCTTGTAGCTAAACTTAACAGCATATGTTAAATAAAGCTGCTTGGCCTATACAATATGATCGATGCTAATGATTAGAGATGATAATTATTCAAAAAATTACAAGATTATTCTTAAAGGACCTGGGCAGTGACTTTGTGGTATAGTGCCTGGCTAGCATATGTAAGAGCCTGGGTTCAATGCTCAGCACGGAAACAACAACACAACTACACAAAAGTTATCATAAACGGTCCTTTCAATTTGTGCTTCTCTGTGAAATGACTGGCTCATTTGTCTTCTTAGACTTTCTGCTTGGTCAGCATTCCATGTATAGTTCATTTTTCCTTTTTTCACATCTCAAGTCATAATTTTTAATTGCATATTCTTCATCTCCAATACTTTGCTAAGTGTTGCACAAAACAAAATAGGGGCTGGTTTCTTTCATGGCAGGGGGTTTGTGGCAGTGGTGTGAGGGATTATCCTGTGATTTAACACACAAACAGTTGCTCCCCACCCCCCTAAAAAAAGTTGTCATCTTCTTCTCCCTTATCTTGAAGGATGATCTTTTATTTGATTCTCAAATACTATCATGAGTAATTTACAATTCCTAAGAATTTATTTCAGATATGGTCTGTTAAAGTATGCATGCCTGTTTTTTGAGCACTATTCAAACTCATACAGTCCCAACAAATACATATGAGATGCTACAGCAGAAAAAAAGCACAAGCATAAGAAAGGGGGTTTCTGAAGCAGTGGTACAAAGGTGGAGTCTTTTGTAAATGCTTCTTGGGAAAACAGAATCTTACTTATAACATAGGCTTGTTACTTTCCTGACATCTAAATAAAAGGTGAGGAGAAAAATATTTACACCGAGCTGTAATACCTTTGGGACCTATGACCTATTTAAATAAAATACACTCCCATGTAAAATCCAAAAAGTTCCATGTATAAAATGAGGTGGAACTAGAACAACTCAATATGGAAAGAACATGAAAGAAGCCAAGAAGAAAGATGTATGAAGGAGGAATGTCAGCACAAAGGAGAAGCGCTACACCATCTTTCCATCCACAGACACACTGGTGCAGTAAGGATTCATAGATTAAATTCCCTTTCTGAGAAATCCAGGCACTAATTAAAAGACACTCACAACCAAAGCAAATGCAAAATCATACCAAAGCAGGCAGAGAGATTCACAAGGATCTATACTCCCAGTAAAATGCCAGGTGGTTGGGGAAAGACCATTTGGCCCACATTTAGGGGAGGGGTTGGCTCCTATAGTCAGTTCCACAAATTTCCTGAGTAGGCTCCCTAAAGTACTAGTGCCTGTCTTCCTGGCCTTGGAGAGCTGATGAGGCTGGTGTTATTATGTCATCTGATGGAGAAAATATTGGTGGATTGAATTAGTAGATATTATATATCCCTAGGCTTAATCCACAAGTCTGTGGATTAAAATAAATCCCCCTCTTTTTCAACACAGAGCAAGTGCATGAACTATACCAGCCCTCAGCTTTCCCCTGGAGATAAAAAAGGTTGATCTCGGAGTCCAAGGCCCCAACTTCACTGGGACTGCCTAAGGAACTGGCATTTATCTTGTAAGTCCTGAACTCAAACGGATCCGATGAAGTCAAGCACCTGTGAGAGAATGCACATGGCAGTTGGGACTGGTGGACACCATAATTCCTCTTCATTGCTGAACCCAGAACAAGCAAACAAAAAATACAACTCTCTGCTTCTCCGTAGGAAAAGAAGGGATTGCTGCCTTCCAGAACTCTGACCTGGCTACTTGGTGAGGATATTTTCCATTCAAGGCCAGCCTATGAACACTAGGAGAGATTGCTGTATTGTCAAGTGCACAGACAATACCGACACAGAGAACTACAGAAAGCAAAGAAACAAAGATATTCCTAACAAAGCAACAATATGACCTTTCATCAATTTGATCTGATAGAGGTGGGATTAAATGACTTACCTGAATTCAAACTGTCAAAAATCAAAGTAGGGGCTGGGAAGGTGGCTCAGTTGGTAGAGTGCTTACTTCCCATGCACGAGGACCTGGGTTCAGTTCCTCAGCACCACATAAGCAGAAAAAGTCAGAAGTGGCACTGTGGCTCAAGTGGTAGAGCACTAGCCTTGAGCTGAAGTGCTGAGGGACAGCACCCAAGCCTAGAGTTAGTTCAAGCCCCACAACCAACAAAAAAAAAAAAAAAACAAATGTTTACCTAAACTAAGTGGAAGTAAGAGAGCAATTAGCTGGTGAACACCCATAGCCCGGTACCACAGAAGGTGGAGGTAGAAAAAGTTTGGTCTAAAGCCAACCATAAGCTCCTCTCCTATCCTACCTACTTCTAGATGTTATGTTACAAGATTAAAAGACAGGGCTGGGAAGATGGCTCAGTGGTAAAGCACTTGCCTTGCATGCATAAGGCCCTGGGTTCGATTCCTCAGCACCACATAAGCAAAAAGAAAAAAAAAAAAAGCCAAAAGTGGCACTGTGGCTCAAGTGGAGAGCGCTAGCCTTGAGCTGAAGAGCTGAGGGACAGCGCCCAGGCCCAGAGTTCAGGCCCCACGACCGGACCCAAAAAAAAAGATTAAAAGACATTGGAGAGGCTATCTAAAGTTGTCTTTTCTCCTTTGAAATAGAAGGTTTATCGAGAGCTCCTTCTCCTCAGATACGGTAAAAATGTAGGACCTCTTCATTAATGGAAATAGACTTAAAGTATGAATGGCATATTTGACTTAAGGAAGTCTGAAAGTTGCCTGTATTTTGGATAGGCCTCACCCACTGTATCTACTCAGCATTATATTGCCTAAGGATTAGAAATGACCACATTTATTAGCTCAAATAAGAAAATATAACACCTAGAGACAGGAACCACCATTTTGAGTCTTGATCTCCCATTTCCTGTGTAGAGAGCAGGAAATATTTCCCTCTCTTCTCCATGTCACTTTACTTTTTTTGTTATGCTAAAGTACACTCCTTGAAAAACTTAAAAATAAAAAAGGACCATAAAGTCTTCTATCAACAATTACATACTAACACACTCCATAAGCTTGCTAGAGATAGTATATACATAAGTCTAATGAAACTGATTTTTTTCCTTTGTACTGAGGCTTGAACTCAAGACATAACACTCTAGATTAACTTGCTTGTTCATAGCTGGCTCTCTACTATAACCTCTTCTCTGACATTTTGTTGGTTAATTGGAAATGAAGTCACAGATTTGGCTAGACTGTCTTTGAACCACCATCCTGAATAGCTGACAGATATGAGTCATGGGTCCCCAGCAAAAATACTGAATCTTTAAGTAGTAAGTCTGAACAGACCTATAAATAAAATGGATATTTAATTGGTAATTCAAAACTTCGAAACAAACAAAACAGGGCTCTATGATTTTACTGATAAATACTACCAAATATTTAAGAGCAATCCTTCTCAAAAAACAAAGAAAGAATACTTCTAAACTTAGTTTCAGAGAGCAGTTTATCCTTATACCAAAACCAAAGATAGCGCGCGCACACACACACACACACACACACACACACACACACACCTATAAACAACCCTGATGAAGGTAGATGCAGAAATCTTCAACAAAAACCTAGCAGACTAACTCCCACAGCACATGAGCAAATGGAGTTTATCACCTGAGATCAAGGACAGTCCAAAATATAAACATCACAATTTACTACACAGTATAAACAGAAAAAAAAAATTGCCACATGGTTACCAGGGATATTCAACTATTTCAGGCCACAAGGTATATAAGGAGTATCTTCCTTTAAGGTTCATGATGCTTATTAAAAAACTTCCATTGTCAAATGAAAAGGATATAGCATGATTGCCCTAAAAGATGGAAAAATATATTCGACAAAATTCATCAGTATCACCAGCCAGGCACCTGTGGCTCACTCATGTAATCCTAAGTACTCAGGAGGCTGAGATCTGAAGATCTCGGTTCA
This sequence comes from Dipodomys spectabilis, assembly GCF_019054845.1. Taxonomy (NCBI): domain Eukaryota; kingdom Metazoa; phylum Chordata; class Mammalia; order Rodentia; family Heteromyidae; genus Dipodomys; species Dipodomys spectabilis. The sequence goes on along the minus strand of NW_024871414.1, from coordinate 167,789 downwards.
AAGCCAGCCCAGGGAAGGAAAGTCCATGAGACTCTTATCTCCAATTAACCACCAGAAAACCAGAAGTGGTGCTGTGGCTCAAGTGGTAGAGCGCTCGCCTTGAACTGAAGAGCTGAGGGACAGTGTCCAGGCCCAGAGTTCAAGCCCCACAACTGAGTATAATTGTGGAGATGGGAGGGAAGGGATGCGAGGGGAAAAACAAAGGAGGAGTCAACAATGCTTGATAAGAAATGTACTCATTACCTTGCTCATGGGATTGTAACCCCTCTGTAGAGTATTTTCACAATAAAAAACTTATTTAATAAAAATTCAACAGTATCATGGGGAAAAATGGGGAAAGGCCATAAATGACAAGCCTACAGCTAATATCACTCTCAACAGTAAAAATACTGAAAGATTTTCCTCTCTCGTGAGGCAAGGATTTCTATTGTTGCAGCCTCTGTTGACCACGGTACACAAAGTTCTAGCAAAAGCCACTTGACAAGGGGAAAAACTCAAAGTCATTTAAACCAGACTGCAAGCAGTAAAACTATCCATTTGTAGATGATGACTTGGTCTTTCAGAGAGAAAACCCTAAAAACTCCATTTTTAGAAGTTAGCACTAATAAGAACTCAGTAGAGACGCAGGATACAAAAACCAGCATTCCAAAATCTGCTGAGATTCGGTCCACTACCACAACCCCTCCTCCGAAGAGAAAATGAGGATAAAAATCTCACTTGTGACCGCATCTAGATAACAAAACACAAATAACCAAGAGAAAACATATGTGGTGAAAACTACAAAAACTGATCAAATGCCATGAAGGGCAGCGTAGGAATAACCCCGCAGTACTCAGGAGCCTGTTCTGTCACAGGTTTGAGACCAGCCTGGGTGACCTACTGAGACTGCATCTTAAAAAGAAAAAGGTCTACAGTTGATTTTTAAAAATCAAAAATTTCTTAATTAATTAAAGATGGCATCGACAAAATGAAAACAACCCCATGCTCATGAACTGGAAGACAATATTGTTATTCCATCCATCCAACACTACTGTATCCATTAACCAATCTCTACCCTCACCCTGAATTCTCCACCATCTCTGGGAACCAGGTCCTACTGTAAACTTCTAGAAGATCAACATTTTTGAAATATATGTACGGGTGAGATCATGTGGCATTTCTAGTCTGTGCCCAGTTTATATCACTTCACCTAATGATAAACAGACAAAGAATTCCATGCTTCTATACCTAGTCTGTTGTCGTTTAGGTGGATTGCAAATCCTAGCACTGTGGATAATGCTGACCTAAACATGACAATGGGGTTTTTGTTGTTTGGTTAGTTTGGGTTTGGGTTCTTAGTGTTCTGTGGCCAAGGCTGGTCTTAATCCCCCTGCCTCAGCCTCTTGAGTAGCTGGGATTACTGGTGGAAAACACCATAACCCACTCCACAGGTGTCTTTATGACTTATTAATTTTACTTCCTTTAGGAGGTCTGGGTCATATGGAAGTTCTATTTTTAGGGTTTGAGAAACCTCCATCTTGTTTTCCAGAGTGACTCAAACAACTTGCTTTCAGTACGCTTTTCTAAGTATAACTTCATTTCAGTAAGTTATTATAAGTGATAACTTCATTTCAGCAAGTTATTATAAGTTATATATACAATAACAGTATGGGATGTACAGTATGTACATTATATAAAAATGAGCTATGAAACTTAAGATTATACATGGGAGTAGGGAAATAAAAAACAATGGAAGAGGTTGCATGGATCATGATGCCTTGTACCTACTCATAACCTGGCTTATGGAATTGTAACTTCTTTGTACAACCACTTCATAATAATAAAAATAACAAAAAGAATATGCATGTAGTGCATAAAAAGTACAGTGGGGAGATAATCTGCATGGAGGAAACCTTCATCAACATAAGATTGGCATCTCACTAAAATATAACACATTTGATATCAAATATATGTGTCATGGAAATGTCTACATTCTGGGGAGAGGCTTATAAACTGTCTGCAGAACAGTGGGAAGGGAGATAAAAGCAAATAAACACACAGCATCAAGCCAGGTGGACAAAAGCCAGGACGAGCATAGGAACAGTGGCAGCAGTGTGGGTGATATTATTTTGCCAGGAAAGGTCTCTTAAGTTTATTGTCCACTATTTTTTGGAAAATATCCATCACCCAAACACAGTTTTTTCCAATTCACTGACGTTACCCCTACAACAAGGGTGATTGTTTTTTTTTTTAATCTTGCCATTTTCCAATTGTGTGAAACCCAACAAAGTGTGAAGTTTTTAACACACCAGGTAGTGCCAGGCAAGTTTTATAAAAAGTCTTCATCCCAAAGCCAGACTGAAAAACAAGCAAGGTGGTCAAAGGAACAATCAGATCCTTCCAGTTTTATGCTATTTCCTAGCATATTTCTAATTCCAATTTGACCCTAGCTTTTTGTTTCCTTAATTGGTTTCAAGGACTAAAGTATCATCTATAAAAACAAAGGCAGAAAAACAAAGAATACATTATGCCTTCTTTTCTATTGCTTTATCGACTATGGTATGCTACTTACTTATCCATGTGTCTAGGTTTATACAGGCTCTCCCATGACACACTTTAGTTCATGCTTTCCTGATATGAGAACCTAATGTACAGAAACACAATGTAATGCCTCTTTCCCCAAAGATGTCCTAGGAAGCATATTAGATTCTGAGATTTGCACTGTTTCTATCACTCTTTGTCAGAGCTGCTTATAAGCTGCAAAATTTCCTTACTCTTTCCTTCTTGTCTCAACACAGACAGAAATCCATCGTACCGTGTACATCTCCAATCAAGACACACATAATCCTAAAGGGCAGACAGCCTTTGGTTTCATTTGCATCTGCCTAATTTGAGTCATGCAGAACTGTGTTCCCCTCCCTCCATAACATTTTAATAAGTGTTTACATATTACCACTCCCCCAAGACAATGCTGATAAAATTCTGTCTTGGAACTCATTATACTGCAAGACAATCCTATTCTCCATGGATCCATGCTAAATTCAAAGATGACAAAGCCTGCTGTTTACATGAAGCCAGAGCGCCCCCTGGTGGATTGTGTGCATAAATGATGCTGGTTCCTAAACACATCAATTCACCCTAGGATCCCTTTGTAAAACAGATCCGCAGATCTGTAATGTGTGTAAAATTAAAATGTGTGCTTAGTGTACAAACTGTGCTAGCTACATTAACGAAGTGTTTCATTTTGGATTATACCTTTGTTGGTTTGTTATCTTGAGAAATCAAGGGTTCAGTGAGTAACCTTTTTATGAATATGCTACCACAGTAGAGATTGTGGCATCCAACAAATCCCCCTACCATGAATATGGAAATAGTCATTCCTAAAGAATCGCATACTAGTATGCTATGTGAAGTGCTATTTCTATAACAACCCAAACACACAGGGATTTCACCACAACTGGCTTTTAGGATTGTTAGCCACACCTCACTTGGGAGCTTTAATACATGCAGTCTTCTTCTCACAGTGCTTTTATCTTTGAATTTGTCAGGTGAAGTCCAATGGGGTTAGTGGAGTACATGTTGGAGGACTTGAGGCCTTGCTCAGGAGCAGTCCTGCCTCCCCACGCTTTACAGGGCTCAGTTTCTACTACTAGCCAGCTCCTGAATCCCGGGTTCCCTTCCTATCTCCACCCTACCTGGTAACTGTTGCCATCCCCCACCCCAACCCAGCCTAGAAGTGAGCCTGAAGAATCTTCGGGGTCATGCACACAAAAGCATGGGGATGGGACAAGGACCAGCCCCTTTGTGGGCCAACATCTTCCCCCACCTAATTAGCAGCAAATTGGCCACCTGCAAGGCTCTCACCAATCCTTGAACCAGGTATCTAGGTCACCCCGGTGTGCAGGCCACAACCCCTTGGGGGTCTGGCTGTCTATGGTTCTGCCAAGTTATCTAACCAGCCTGATTGTACACTTCAGCAAATGTGTTCAACCTTCTCCAGATTCAGCCCTTTCCTGTTGAAAGATTTGTCTAGCTGGCTATAGGATCACTGCGATGGGTTAAGACTACACAAAAGCAATGGTTCATTCCTGATCCATCCAGAGGTTATGACCTGTCATTCAACCCCCCAAAATTCAACTCCAGCTTCTCAATCCACTTTTGCTCATTTTTTTTCTTGCTAAACTATTTCATAGAATAGGGCTGATTATACCTAAAGAATCCAAGACCTGAGCTAGAGGCATGGCTTCATGGTGGAGGGATCAGCACATGAGCACAAGGCCCTAAGTTCAAAACCCCAGTAAGTGCCAAGAACACAGCACACCCAAGTGTTGGTAATTATGAATCCTGTAATCAATTATGAATGTCTGTAGGCAACCAAAGTCTTGGTGTTAACTGGAAATACACTGAGTGGGTAAGGTCCAAATAGCGTACATTTTCTTAAACAATTGAGAAACTTTCCAAGAAAGTCTGAAATAAAAGGTCCTGTAACTAGATTATTCTAGAAACAACATCTTGGAGCAGCTTTGAAAAATGAGTTACAGATAAAATGAGGACACATTTCTGACACAGACAGAGAAAAAACCAGGAAAGTGATGCGGATAAAATTCCGGCTCCATCTAAGCCATTAACTGTAATGAGGGAAACAGGGACCCACAGAAGGATTTAAGGGATTAAAATGACAATCTCACTGTCAATCAAGATGGCTTGTTTTGCATTTAGTATTGAATTAGGAGAAAGAGAAATGAAGAGAAAGGATGCATAGTATAATTCTAATTGAATGTGGTAAAGTTGAGCCAGGTGCCAGTGGCTCACTCCTGTAATTCTAGTTACTCCGGAGGCTGAGAGCTGAGGGTCTGAAGCCGGCAATTTGGCCAGCCCAGGCAGTAAAGTCTGAAACCCTTATCTCCAACTAACCTAAAAACCAGAAGTGAAGCTGTGGCCCAAAGTGGTAGAGCCATAGCCTTGAGCAAAAAAAATAAATAAATAAAAAATAAAAGCTCAAGAACAGTGGCTGGGTCCCTGAATTCAAACCCCAGTCCTGGTACAAAAAAAAAAAAAAATGAAATCTGTAAGTCCCAATAGAAGGTAGATTTCACTTGATCTATATCAAACATTATAGTCTCCTATGTTATTATACTGATTATGACAACTGGAAGAACTGGAAACGTACCTTACTTAAATTGATCTCTTACATAGACTAAGAGATAGAAGAACCCTAGCTGACAAAAGCACTTCAGAATTTTCATTACTGAGCAGAAAGAAAAGAGTAACTGAGTCCTTGGTAAGCAAAGGGATAGGTCATACCATTTGTGTTGAAATAAGCTTCTAAGAAAAATGGAAGGAAATGCTTCAGAAGACAGAAAGGCGCTCTCCATGTAAACCAGGAGAGTACAGGACCCTAGCCGAGAAACCCCTGGTGATTTCAATGTGTGAACGAGCCACGGTTCACAGGAGGCCCCTGCACTCAACAGGCTGGGGCTTGCTCTCAAGGATTCATCTCCCACAAATCCTCCTGTGGATGAGGACAGGGAGGCCACAGCCACCTTCCCCTGGCGACTGCGCAGTGCGCACACAGCCCTGTGCTCACACTCACCGAATACGATGTCAACAGCTTCACCAGACCTACCCAGTAGGCAAATCAGAAATCTCCCTTTTGTCCTCCAACTTACTAAGGCTCCCTTTAAACTCTTTGTTTAATCTAAACTCATCTTTTTTTTTTTTTAGGAAGAAGTAGAAAGGACCCAGACACACTGTAAATTCTTATCAAAGTTCATAATTATACTGTAATGAGATGGGGACTCCCATTGAAGTTATGAATTATATGTCATCATCACGGTGTCTACCAAAAGTGTGTCTGCGGGTATACTATTTGCAAAGGGGTTGGCAAAATTTGAATAATTTGACATTCCTAGTGTGATGGCTCATTCCTTAACTATCTCAGCATCGTCTGCTGTGTTTAGGATTCACTTTTACTCAACAAGCTGATCTCTAATAGCTCATGCCTATAGTCCTAGCTACTCAAGTGACTGAGATTCAGAGGATCATAGTTTGAAACCAGCCGGAGCATCAAAGTCTGGCAAAAAGCAAGACTTGGAAGCATGGCTCCAGTGATAGGCTTCCAGTTAATCGAGCAAGACAAGCAAGCTTGAGGCCTTTCCAGACTAACTGCTGTAGATGTTCCATAAATATTTCTTAACTTCTCGGTTTCCTGTACATATGAGTTAATTGAAAAGTTAACATCAGTCTAATATATCATCTTCTGAATTGTTCTGAGGAGAGCTGGGGAGGGGTGAATACTAGAAAATGAAGTTTCTGCTAATTCTGTTCAATTCTCAAACTCGTTTGCAATCAACTGTTTGCTTTAAGTGCTTTTTGTTGTGGTGGTGGTAGTCATGGGGCTTGAACTCAGGGCCTGGGTGCTATCCCTAGGCTTTTGTGCTCAAGGATAGCACTGTACCCCTTGAAGCCACAGTTCCACTTCTGATTTTGGGGTAGGTTAATTGGAGATAAGAGTCTTACCAACTTTACTGCCCAAGCTGGCTTCAATTGATGATCCTTAGATCTCAGCCTCCTGAGTAGGAAGAAGTACAGGTGTGGGCCATCAGTGCCAGGCTTTAAATGCTATATTTTTATTTAATTGTATTGGTATTAGGTGTATATGTGCATATATGCAGAGAATCTTTAAATGCTTACATTTTATGCTTTTATTTTAGAACTAACATCCACGCATGAGGGAAGATGTGTCCTTTGTCCTCCCGGTCCTGGATGGCTTCACTTAACATGAAGGTTTGAAATATGATCCATTCCATTTCCTGCAAGTGACATAATTTCATTCTTCTTAACAGCTGTATTGTTGATAAACTTAGGACAACTTAACACTATGAAATATGGCTTTCACACTCAAAGTTCCTGGACCTCAGTTTTCTATCTATAATCACCAAAGGTTTCCTGAAACCGGTTAAGAACTTCTTGAATGAGGAACTGTAAGTATGGCCGAAGTGCTAGGGTGCCAGCTGGGAGTGGAAGAATAACTTGTTGGGTCAGAAGACTTAAGACACTTAAAGAAAAACATTAACATCTCCCCACTCTAACACTGTGTCCCTTTCTGTACGTTGCCCAGCATGTAATTGTTGTGACTTGAATGCCAATAAATACAATTGCTGCTTATAAAAAATATGTACAGAATTGTTCTCTATAGTCTATCTTTTGAAATCCACATTTTCATTGCTTGATAATGAAAGTATAAAGTGAACTTGTCCCATCTTGAATTACTTCCAAGAATACTTAAGTATCAAAAAGAAAAAAGAAAAAACCTTGTGCTTTAATATACTCAACTCCAAGATAGACCCCCGAGCATGAACTCCATAGAACGTATTACAAGGAAGTCTCCATGTAGCTGCACCAACAAATCAAATCTGCTTCTAATTGTGGAGTGTGTAATGTTTAGACTTCCCCAGATTAGTGGTTGATTTCCTGGCAAAATTTAATAAACAACAAACAATGAATTGTCAGCTACAAAGCAAGAAATTTGCAAAGCATACCCAAACGCAATTCCCTTTTATAAACACTAAAATATTTTTCTTGAAGGAGCTCAGTTTTCAAATATGCTGTGCTGTGATTCACAATTTTCCATGCCCAGACTATTCACAGTCTGAAGACCTTACTCAATTAGTTTGTCAGGACCTTACCATCAATCTAAATAGTGACAATTCCCTTCCTCACTCTAGACCCACTTCAATTATACATCAAGTTGTTGTAGTGTGAGCTGAGAAACAAAATACTTCAGTGAACAATTGCTTAAATGGAGAAGAAAATTTCCGTGTACTAGTGTTCCAAGCATAAACACTTACACAACACTGCCATCTACTGTTACTAGGTGGTACCACCTAGGACCGTGTATAACACGAAGTTAATGTGTTTTAGGCTCTGACTCTGAGAAAGGATCCTTCTTTTGTTGTAAGTAAATTTAATAGATCTCTTACATTCTCAACAAATCTAGGCAGACAAGACAGTCCCCGGGGGGAAAAAAGTGTTTACAAAGAACCAGAGAGCACGCACTACTTGCCATCCACAAAGTTTTATATCCACTGAGATGGTAGACCGATGGTATAAAATAAACATGTCATAACTAAGTCTTAGATTGTCCCTGCTGCCCAAAAAACAGCAAAGTGAATTTCAAAAATGCAATAAAATGCAAAGGAAGACTAAAGTTCACTGACGCAAACAGTCACATGAAGCTACAGATACATTCATGGACCAACCTATAACAAAAGCATTGTGCAGGAAGACAAATATGAGTACGAGAAATTCCATGACCTCCAGGAGCTCAAAATAACACTGAAAAGCCACAGAAATTCACATTAGAAGTCGAACAGATACAAACCCAACAGCTACACAAGGAATTTCAGAAGAGGATGATAACACAGATTAGCTCTCTCAGTAGAAGACCTCATAGAGTAACAATTGCTACTCAATAAATTTTGTTGATGTTGCTAAACGTCAACAAAGTAAAACCACTTTGCCAATGAGAGATCCCAAGGCAGCGTGGTTCCTGTGTAGATTAACTTAGCAACAATTCAATGATATCATCCAAAGGGAAGTATTTCCCTGCAGCTTGTGGTGCATGCCTATCCTTCCGGCAACTAGAAAGGCTAGAATGAAATAAATATATATGTGTGTGTGTCTGTGTGTCTGTGTGTGTGTGTGTGTGTATACACACACATATATGAGTTTAAGGCCAACCTAGAACAGATGCTGGGGAACCGTGGCTGAAGTGGTACGCTGCTTATCTGGTAAGTGCAAGGCCCTGGGTTCAAACCCCATCAGTGTCAAAAAAAGGCAGGGAAGGGGACGGTATGACATCAGAGGGAGATAACTTCTCTCTGATGGAGAGGATTTCATCGCTGACATTGTTCAGAATGGCTAGCACACCGTAGTAAGTGAAGGGTCCCACACATCCATCCCAGGGGACCACGCATAGGCAGGCAGGCACAGGAGAAAGGTAATTATAAGGTTTATTAGAGGAGCCACATTCCCACCACCACCACCACCACCATCCAGCTAGCAGGAGGGGTCAGAGGGCCAGAAGGGAGGTAGATGGGAGCCCAGAGGGATCTGGGCAGAGAGAGGGAGGGGCCAGCTGTATGTTGGAACTCCAGGGATGGGAGGGGCTCGGGTCTGGGTGGAGCTGAGGACCAAAGGCGAGCATAATACTAACAGGCGGGCAAAGAAGATTCAATGTTAGGGGCTTTTGTTATTGCTGTTGTCTCTTCTGCTCGCTTGAAGGTGGAGCTAGAGATTGAACTCAGGGTCTCACACAGCAGGCAAGTGCTCTACCACTGAATCCCTCTCCCCCAACTTCACCTGCTGGCCCTTGACTCAGTATTAATAGGAGTCTTAAGTTCTCTACAGACAATGAAGATCCCTCACTGCTTTTACTGTCTAATATTCAATCATAAAATATAAATGAATGAAAATAAATAAATATTTTCCCCACTCCTTTCAGGTAGAGAAAAAATGGGATCTCTAGCCAGCCTTGAGTCATCGAAACAGCCTGTTTTACATATCCCGATAGACAGAGAGGCAAAGAAGCTTTTCCACGGGCACAGAAAGAACTTTTTGCCTAGTCTAGTGCCATTCTGTGGGTCTGCTCCCTGGAACTCTCTCTCTCTTGTTCTTTGTCCTCCAGGGCCTCTGGCTTTATCCTCTGAAATTACATCACATCCTCTATCTTCATGAACAGGAGGTCGGTGGGAAGATTGCGTCTTTGGGCATTGTGTCAGTCAGGTTTTCATCATGGAGATATATACCTAAGCGCAACAGCTGAAAGAAGGAAAGGTTTATTCTGCTTCATGGTGAGAGTCTAGAGTCACATGACTCTGTTGTTCCTGAGTGTAGGGGGAGGCTGAGCTTTATGGCTCAGAAGGCATGGTGGGGCAATAGAAATGTTTCAAACAAACAAACGAACAAGGACAGCCAGGATGGGAACTAGACAAGATATCCTTCAATGGCACATCTCCAGGGATCAACTTCTTCTAAGCAGGCCCCACCTTCTCGTTTTCCACCACCTGCCCTATTCTAAATCCATCAGAGAATAATCCATTGATGAGGTCAGGGCTCTTAGGTCCAATCATTTCCCAACCACTGGCAACCAAGCCTCTGAACACAGGAGTCTTTAGGGAACATGTCAGATTTCAACCGCAACAGAAATGAACATCTCTCGAAGTTTAATGCGTTCTGTACCCATTCCTAACACACTCACCAGTCAAGAAACATGATCAAGCCGGGCGCTGGTGGCTCACGCCTGTAATCCTAGCTACTCAGGAGGCTGAGCTCTGAGGATCACAGTTCAAAGCCAGCCCAGGCAGGAGAGACCGTGAGACTCCTATCTCCAATAAACCACCAGAAAACCGGAAGTGGCGCCTTGAGCTGAAGAGCTAAGGGACAGCACCCAGGCCCAGAGTTCAAGCCCCACGACTGACCAAAAAAAAAAAGAAACATGATCACTACCGACTCATTTATGAAAGGGATAGTCATGTGGAGAAATGTGTGCAACATGTCCCCACAAATTGGAGGAGAGAAGCATACTGGATAGTATACTGCAGTTATTCTGCTGAGAACATCCTAATGGCCAGCTTATTTGTACCGCTGCATGAACACCCAGTAGGGATTACTCTAGAATGATAGAAGATATGATTCTATAGTTACATCTCTGAGCAAGAAAGTTGCATGACAACTACCCTAGATATGGAAAGTAAAATAGCTGTCATTTCCTGAGACAGATGCACTTCCTGTTTACTGCAGCACTATTAATACCAGCCAAGAAATGGAAACAACCTACATTTATATCAACACATCAATATATACAGAAAATGTGGAGCATAAAGACAGAAAGGATTTTGAATGTTTCACCATAAAGAATGGATAAATACCTAATCAAGCAGGAATGTTTCACCACAGTAAAGATAGGTTTAACCACATTGCTAGGCAATGTGGCTCATGCCTGCAAAGCTAACTACTCGGGAGGCTGAGATCTGAGGGCTGTAGTTCAAAGTCAGCCAGAGTGGGAAAAGTCTGTGAAACTCCTATCTCCAGTCAACCACCAAAAAGCTGGAAGTGTGATGTAAATAATAAGCTATGTAACTTGAGGGTAAGGACAGCAGAGGAAAACTGAGGATGAATGAAGAAGTCACAGTAACCAAGAAGTGTTGTACTTATAACCTGGCTTATGGAATGGTAACCCCTTTGTACAACTACTTGATAAAACAGTCATAACAATTTTTAAAAAGCTGGAAGCAGATCTGTAGCTCAAGTGGTAAAGTGCTAGTCCTGAACAAAAAAGCTGAGGGACATCAAGCCCCAGTACTGGAACAAAAAAGAGAAGAAGAGGGAGAAGGGAGGGGAGGGGAGGGGAAGGGAGAGGAGGGGAAGGAAAGGGAGGGAAGAGGGGAGGGGAGGGGAGGGGAGGAGAAGGGAGGAGAGGGGAGGGGAGGAGAGAAGAGGAGAGGAGAAGAGAGGGGAGGGGAAGGGAGGAAAAGGAGGGAAGGGAGAAAGGAAGGGGAGAGGAAGGAGAAAGGGAGAGTGGGAAGGAGGGAGAGTGGGAGGGAAGGAGGGAGGGAAAGGAAAAAAGATGGAAGGAAGGGAAGGAAGGGAAGGAAGGAAGGAAGGAAGGAAGGAAGGAAGGAAGGAAGGAAGGAAGGAAGGAAGGAAGGAAGGAAGGAAGGGAGGGAGGGAGGGAGGGAGGGAGGGAGGGAGGAAGGGAGGGAGGGAGGGAGGGAGGGAGGGAGGGAGGGAGGAGGAAAGGGAAGGGAAGGGAAGGGAAGGGAAGGGAAGGGAAGGGAAGGGAAGGGAAAGGAAGTTTCTGAGAGTCCATCATCTGCCTCAGTCTCAGAAGTCATCTTTGACGTGTGTGAGGCAGAATTTCTAGGAAGCAAATCATGGCTGGTTTTCTGCAGAATGAATTATTAATAAAAGAACAAAGCAATCCCGTCCTGAGTAATGACCCTGTCCCTTAGGCGATCTTCTTCACTCTGCAGTTACCAGTGTCCTGACCTGACAACAACATGATAAATGCCTTCTGTTATTTATAAATCCTTCACTCAATGGACCCAGAGAGGGTTCTTTGTCACCAGCCCTCACATTTTATCTCCACCACTGCTGTGAGCTTATGGATAGGGTGCAAAGGAGTAGCTCCAACCACTCCAGAATGTTCTGTGGGAGCTGACTCCAAACCTTTTTTTCTTTTTAAATCATCAGAATACAACTTTTCACTTGGGATGATGGTCCAACAAAATACCCTCCAAATTACACTTAATGACTGAAATTTGTTTGTCTGGTTGTGGTGTTGAAGATTGAATCTAGTATGCAAGCACCTTACCAATGAGCTACACCCCAGCCCAGTGAATGAGTAACATGACTCCGTAGGAAAATAATGATGATGATGATGATGATGGCTCAGATTTTATTTCTAGCATTACATTAGAAGGAATTTTGTTTAATAAATATCCTTATGCAGAGTCCAAATAGTATCCTGATGGGTAGGTTGAATTACTGAGGTAACTGATAGGAAAATGCTAGAGACAGACAGACAGACAGAGATAAAACATGACCATAGCAGGATATATGTGCAGTGACCTCTTGCATTGTTAGTCATAGAACAGCCTTCAGTCCTCATCAGCCTAGGTCCCTAGAGTTTCAAATACACCTCTTCCCCTATAAAAATACTAGATTACTGTCTCAAAATAGCAACCAAATATACAATTAGGATTTCTAGCTATGGCAACGTATAATTTTTCAAAGGGCACGCCCGCACCTTGGCCTTTCCTGTGTCTACCCCTGACTGGCTACAGTTCTGTGGACATTAAAATATTTCTCACCTTGTAATCATAGTCCAGTCAGGCCTGCTCATGTCAGTTACACTATCTAGAAATATATGGATTCACCACATGGATGTCGGGCATGGTGGTGCACTCCTGTAATCCTCAATACTTGAGAGGCAGAGAGGCAGGATGAAGAGTTGGAGGTTTGCCTGGTTATACCATAAGACCCTGTCTAAATATACGTGCATACACATATGTATGTGTATACATTTATATAACATTTAAAATGAAGTTACCATAGCTACATTTTTTAAGAAATTCATTTCATATATATCTGTTATCTCTCATCCTCCTGAGGGTCCCTATTAATGTCTTCTCTTTCTCAGGTGAAAAAAGGAGTTGCTCAGAATGTTAAGTGACCTGCCCCAGGTGTCAGAGATAGAAGATGGCAGTCCTGCATCAATGGCATCTCCCGGGTGGCAAAGCCATACTATCTGTAAAAGCCAGAGACTCCACAGATCTTGATCCACGTGTCACCTCCAATGGAAGATATTCGTAGGCAGAACACGGTCTCTTGGAACTCTCAAGAGCTGGAAGAAACGTAAACTATGTTCAGGAAAGCAAAATGAATGGTATCAAAAGCACTTCATTAAGAGAGTTGGGTTTTACCACATTTTTCCATGACAGCCCAGGGAGGGTCACTTCCTCCCGGTTGTAACTTACATGAGAAGTGATCCAGATTAGAATTCATTCTAGACACTTTGACTAACAAGCTACGCTTTTCTTCCACTCAACTATGCATCACAGAATATAGAAAAATCAAAATGCCCGTGACATAGGTACAACATCGGATCCATCCTAATCTATCAGCAAGCTTCAGTAACTGACAAGTAGAAATCAATTTCTTGGGACATACTCTCTGGCTAATTGTGATATATCTTTCTGTCAACAGTGCGATCGGGAGCCATTCAGGTGGTAGGAAACAGGTACTCAACTTCTAATTTAATTTGAAAGAAGTTATGCTTTAGTAAAATTGAGTATGCAAATTGAGTGTGTGAATGGCAAAGATTCTCTCCTTGACCAAACTCTATAGAGGCTCTTTGGAGCATTTTTTTTTTCTTTCTTAACAAAGTCTACCCTTGGGACTTCTGTGATCTTCCCTGAAGAGTCTAGTTTTAGCAAAAATCATGTTAAAAAAAAAATCATGGTAAGTCAGATTAGCCCAAATCTTCTTGCTTTCAGCAAGACAGCTCTTAAGCCAATTTTAGCCACACTCACACCTACCCCTAATGTTTCCTCTCAGTAATTTTCCATCCATTGACCTCCGTCTGCACCTAAAATATGAATTTCCACATTGGCTTATGTGCAATTCCTTGACCCCAATCTCTCTTACACTGCAAACGCTCATTGCCGCTCTTCCTATGCCCATCAAGATGGTCCTGAATAAGGTCTGCTTTGCCATCCTTAGCATGTGCCAGGAGTAATTCTTCTCACATGATTTATGAGGAAGGGAGAGAATGAAAGAAGGAGTAAATAAATGGCGTTGTCATCCAGGGACTGGAAGCTTCCTCCTTAGGAGGCCCTTTATACTTGCAGAAACTAACTTCCTAAATTGACACAAAAGCCTTTTGCCTGAGACTGCCGCCCCCTAGTGGTACTATTGCTCCTTCCTTTAGCCTCATAGGAAGAGTTTAGTACCACGCAGATAAGAGTTCTAAGAATATTTATTTTTTAGCAATGCAAAAAAAATTTTTTTATTGTGAACATACTGTACAGAGGGGTTACAATTACATGGGCAAGATAATGAGTACATTTCTTATCAAGCATTGCAGGCTCCTCCTTTGTTTACCCTTCACATCCCTTCCCAGCCTCCTCCCCCCCCCCAATCCTCCCCCCCCACCCACCCAATCCTCCCCCCCCCCCACTGAGTCAAGCAGAAAAGGTCAGATAATGTGATGTTAGGAAAATGAACCCTTAGATATGTATTTAAATGGTTTTTTTCTTTCATGCATGTGTTTCTAACGCATTTATAAGATTATCTCTTTGTTGTTCTGTATGTCCCTCCCCCACAGTATAACCCCTGCTTTCACTGTATTTGATGTCGGTATAATTTGTGGAGGAGATGGGGAAAAACAAGTCGTTTAAGGATACAGGTGGACCCGTTGCAACAATGAGAAGTACAAGTTGTCATGTCGAAAAAGAATATTTTTTTAAGTTATCACATTCTTTTTTTTTATAACATTGCCAAAGTGATATTTTAATCTCCATGTTTCTCCTCTGTTTCTCTTATCCTTGTCTCCTTTTTTCTGTCCTCTTTCTACACTTCACATTCTCATGGAGTCTATTGGCTTCCATAACTTTGACTGCTGTTCTTTGGGAAGACACAACTCACAACTCACGACTCTGTTCTACTGTCATATTTTTCTCCGTGGGTAGCAATTCCAAGGAGTGATTTTCAATTAATACTCTTAGGAACCTTAGGTTTCAATTAGAAGTGTCTCAGGGCAGTTCAGAAGGAGCCAGAAGCCAAAATGAAAACCTTTAACATACTATCAGCCAGGAAAACTGTGCACATATTCAAAAATATACATACATATTTATAGGCATATATATATATATGGAGGGGGGAGGGAGAGAGAGAGAGAGAGAGAGAAAGAGAGAGAGTATGTTATAGGGCTTGAACTCAGGTCCTGGGAACTGTCCTTAAACTCTTTTTGCTCAAGGCTGGTACTCTACCACTTTGATCCACAGTGCCACTTCTGGTTTTCTGGTTGTTAACTGGAGATAAGAGTCTCATGGACTCTATTGCCCAGGCTGGCTTTGATCCATGACCATCAGATCTGAGGGTCCTGAGTAGCTAGGATTACAAGTATGAGCCAACAACATCTGGTTGTACTTTTATATGCTTATATATAGATATATGTCTATATGTATATATCCTGAACTCCAAGCTTTACACTCTCAGCTTTCTTTCTCATAAGGCTCTATCACTTGAGCCAGGCCCCCAGACAAAGAAATTTGAACTTAATAGACTACATATTAGAATCTGCAAGTGAGCTTTAATTAGATACTTTTCTGCTCAGGAGTTCTAATGTAATCAGTCTTGAGAAGAACCCTGGCATCAGTATATTTAACTTTCCCACACATGATTTTCAATATAGCCGGACATGAGAAACTCATTTAAGACATTACCTACTGAACATGATTTAAAAAGCAACTCACCTGTTATGTGTGGAAAGGAAGAGGAGCCAGTGGTTGAAGTGATGAGGCCCAGATACAGAGCTCGTTTCTGGTGAGCAGAGAAAGGAAGAGACCAGTATGTGATCATGTCAATAAGCATTTCTTTAAGAGTTTATAATGACACACTTACACATTGGAAAAATAAGTTCAGAGCACTCTCAGAAGACATCTTGGAAAGGTTCTAAACCATCATTATGAGTGTAGACAACAGATTGGCCACATCCAATAGGCCTGCTACCCAGCTGTGGTCTGAAATCCAGTAGTACCCACAAAGAATTTGAGTCCAGGTAGACAAGGAATGGAGAACAGACACAATCATTCAAATTCTTCTCTCAATTATACCCTTAATTCTTGGTCTTTTCAACAGTATTTGCCAGCCAGCCATGGTCGTACATGCCTGGGCTTATGATCATATAAAATAATATTTGATGAAATGAAGTCTAAGGAAACAAGAGATATTTTTAGCTGCTGTTGTTGCTGTTTTGTTTTCTTTCCTTTTTGTCTTGTATGTTAGTTTGTTTGTATTTGGGAGAGTGAGAGGGGGCACATAAAAAGGTGAAAAAGGATGAACAAATACAACAGTGACACTCACGAGACACTATGTGTAAAATGAACTGTACATATTGTGAGTAGGGAAAAACTGGGAGAGAGTGAGGGATGGGGAGACAGGCTCCAAGAAGAATTATGCTCATTTACCTGACTCATGCAACTGTAACCCCTCTGTAGATCAACTCTACAATAACAATGAAAATAAACAGAAACAAAAGACTATCTCAACACAAATTTAAAAAAAAAAACAGGAGTTGTTGAGTTTTACATAGGATGAAATGCACTAAAGCTGTTCTTCAGGAGTTTCATTTCCTGTGGGATGAATGGTCAAGCTTTACTTCCTTCTTCTTAAATTCTATGAAGTGTGTGTGTGATACTTCGATTATATTCTATTAACTTCCCTGCATCCAATTCACTCCTCAATGTATCCCAATCTCCCATACTGTCCACTGCTCAGAAACTTGCAGTTACCAGTGACCTCCTTGTTATTAAATCCATTCACTCAAGTGGTGCTGTAGCTCAAGTGGTAGAGCACTCGCCTTGAGTTGAAGAGCTGAGAGACAACGCCCAGGCCCAGAGTTCAAGCCCCATGACCGACAAAAAAAAAAAAAAAAAAACTATATATAAATCCATTCACTCAATTCTGAATCAAGAGCTGCTGAGCAGCAACTATACTTCCATATTTCACTGTGATGTGATGTTATGCAATGTGATGTGAAGTGTGGGCATGATTTACCCTATCTTCAGAATTAGACATCATCAATCATTTGCTTTCTCCCTAGAAATTCTTCCCCAAGTTCCTAAGATTCTTTGCTCTGCTTAGTTCTTCCAATCCCTGTCAATTCTCTTCCTTTCTCTGCTCTCCACAATTTCCATTACCTTCTACTCAGATAATTCCTTTACCATAAGTTCAATTTCTCAAACCAAGCAAGTGGCACACACCTGCAAGTCCAGGGGCTACATAGCAAAAGTCTGATTCAAAAGGTTTTTGTTTGTTTTGGGGAATTTTGGCTAGTCTTGGGGATTGAACTCAGAGCCTGTGCATTGTCCCTGAGCTTCTTTTTGCTCAAGGCTAGTGCTCTACCACTTGAGCCACAGTGCCACTTCTAGCTTTTTTCTGTGTATGTGCTACTGAGCACTCTACCACTAAGCCACATTCCCAGCCCCAAATATTGTTTGTTTGTTTTTAATCACTTCTTCCCTCCATCATTTTATTTATTCCCTCATTTGTTACCACTACCATTACCTTGCTGACTTCATAATCCATATCCTCTGATCCGCCATCTCTAACATGCAAACCATATGCTTACCTGACCACTAAACAGCCACTATGCCCTATGGTCACAGAAAGCCAAACACTTCCAAAAAACACTCATCTCTCTAAATGGCTTTCCCCAACCTTTGTGTCTCACTGGAGAAAAAAAAATGCTGTCCTTAGTGATCTGACTTAGACGGAGTCTGTTTAGCTATTAGCTTTTCCTTACCAGCCCTGACAGCAGCCAGTTAAATAATCCAGGAAGGGGAGTGGGGGGGGGGGGGGGGTAGACTTCAATTTATTTCTTCTATGGCACTTCTTCTTTTGAGAATGGGGAAAATGCCATTTCCTACATTTTTTATTAGAATTCTGTTAGCTGAGATGGCATTTCAGAGGCTCTTTTAATAGCTAGTGGTGAAATTAAATATGGAATTGAATGTGTCACTCAAATACACATATACATATATATATATATATATATATATACTTCATAAGTATTTTATCATTTTAATGAGAAAGGGAATGTCAGGTCACTTAGACGCTTTTCTTAAGACAGGATCCAATGTTCTGAGTCTTCCCTAAAGACCAGGACCTTTTATTATCAGTACCCTTGGGAGAAATCTAAAAATGAAGAGGGGACAGAGGTACATTTGGTATTGATTTATTATCATATAATAAGAGCAAGGGTTTTATGTAGGCTAGTCTCTGCATGGATTTCTATATAGAAAAGTTCAGCTCATCGGCCAAAAGAAATTAGAGCAATGTTATAAACTTTCCTTGCTTCCCTCAAGCAATGTGATAGGGAATCCGCCCAAAACACAAAGTAATTCTAAAATCCTTTTTTTTTTTAATCTCTGATTCTCCCTACTTCTTTCATTCTTACCCTTCCCCCTACTTCCTCCACCCACATCCCCCCAAAAAAGGCCTCTCTCCACCAGACTTTGTAGATATGCTTTCTTCCATGGCTTCTTCATTCAGGGCCTCTGTAGCTATGGTTTCATTTCTTCTCACCTTTCTTGTTATACACTTCCTCTGTTCTCTCATCTTGTTACCTATTTTTTCCCCAATGCTAGGTAAGTCATCGTAAACACCTAGAAATGGCTCAGAAAGACAGAAGTGGCTTGAAAAGATAGAAATCTCCTTTAGGCCTACAAGGAGGGAGAATTAGTGTGCCCAGTACAACATGACCAGCAGTCAGCAAAAAGTGGCAGAGTTTCTTATGACTAAATCTTGTTCCTACCACATTAATTTATATATAGCATGTCAGTGAAAGACAAATCACCCATGATGTCTTCTCACAGACTTCTAACTCAGGAGGGAAGCAAAAGAAGGCAGGTTCAGGGTTGTTTCCACCATCAAATTAAACGGCCTCTATCCCTATCGGATGCCCACATAGTCTGTCTAGCGTTGGCTGCTTTGAAGTCGGCTTTCCACCAAAAACCAAAACCTGAGGATGATGCCCAGAATGGCAGTGGGAGAAATGGGCAGATCTCCTCCCCTTCAAGAACAAAGTACATTGTGAAATTTATTTTTTTTAATGTGTTTAGTTTTTCATTTCCCTAGAAGGAAACCAAGAAATTCACTCCTTAGTGCAAACAGCGTTGAGTCATGAATGTCTCCTTCCCTTCTGCCCAACTCAGGAAGAAGAAAGTTTCAATGTTCCTGGGCATGGCTGAAGAAAATGCTCTAGGCCTCCTCAGCTCCTAGGCAGAGGCTACTGAATGTAGTCATGGCGGACAGGCTCACTCTCTTTAACACCCAGCTTCTTGAGGCACAGGCTAAATTTGAGATGAATGTAGTGAAGTTGGGGGGGGGAGGCCTTTCTCTACCCAGCCTCCATCACAGAGTAGGGCTCCAACCCTGACATAGGAGGTCAAAAATATGGGTCTCATCCACTCATAGAGATTCCACGTGGGGAGACGCAAGCCAAGAAAACCAGTGGTGACGGTCTCACC
Source organism: Dipodomys spectabilis (assembly GCF_019054845.1). Classification (NCBI taxonomy): domain Eukaryota; kingdom Metazoa; phylum Chordata; class Mammalia; order Rodentia; family Heteromyidae; genus Dipodomys; species Dipodomys spectabilis. The sequence goes on along the minus strand of NW_024871414.1, from coordinate 147,993 downwards.
CAGGAAACAGCTCACAAAGCCAGTCTCTCTCCAAGGAAAATATCTTTACTCCCATATCAACAGCCACAGGGACTCGGGGATTTTGCATAGAGCTAGACATAACAAAGATTACATGTGGATTTATTTTGGAATGGAGTATAGTAAAGGACTAGCCCAAGGAGGTGAGGCTCCCATGGAGGAGGAGAGGAGGAGGAGGAGGAGGAGGAGAAGGAGGAGAAGGATAAAGAGGAGGGGAAGGGAAGGAGAAGGAGAAGGAGAAGGAGAAGGAGAAGGAGAAGGAGGAGAAGGAAGAGACTGTAAGGTCCGCTCCTGGATGGTGAGCAGACTCCACCCTCCTCCCAGCAAAGTCTCCACCCAGTACCTGCGTTACCTAGGCAACTGGCACACCTGGAAGAGGTAACATCTGCATCCGCTGAGGTCACATCTGAATTTGATGTGGCCACACCTTTCTCTGCCCATACCCTAGATAAGGCCTAGCCCAGGCCCAGACGCCCTCTCTGCTCTTTTCTAGCTCTTTCTCAGCTCTTTCCTTCTCCTCTCTTTCCCAGCTCTCTTCTCTTTCCTAGCTCTCTCTTTCCCACCTTTCCCAGATGCTCTTTTTTTCTAGCTGTCTTCTTTTTCCCAGCTCTCTCTCTTTCCCAGGCCTTTCCCAGCTGCGTGGAGGGCCAACATGGCCTGTTGCCAGCCAGAATGATGAATAAACCTACCCCTTACCTGAATACCACGTGCATGGTGCTATTCTTACTCGGCTACCTCTTTTTAAAAACCTAACAGAGAAAACAAAGAAGAATTTAGTGGTAAGCAATTAAGAGGGAGCTGACAGCTCCATAAGCAAAATTAGGGCAGGTACTTTACCAGAAACAGGAAAAGGCAGATAAAAAGAGCCATCTTGGCTGGGCACTGGTGGCTCATGCCTATAATCCTAGCTACTCAGAAGGCTGAAATCTAAAGATCACAGTTCAAAGCCAGCCCGGACAGGAAAGTTCATGAGACTCTCCTCTCTATTTAACCACCAAAAAGCTGGGTCAAGTTGTAGAGCACTAGCCTTGAGGGAAAAAAAAAGCTCAGGGACAATTTCCAGACCCTGAGTTCAAACCCCAGAACTGGCACAAAGAGCCATTCTGGTGTCCAAAAATAACCCTCAAAGTCTAGCTTTAAAACTAGACAAGGGGGAGGGAGATAATGTAAGGTAAACCATATCAAAATACACTGTGTTCTCTACATGAAGATAGCATAAGGAGCCGTTGAGCACTAAGGAGCTGGAGGACAAGGAAAGAGAGCAACGGGATAATTCTGACTAAACTATAATGCATGCCTATGTGTAATCTCTACCCCGTGGTACAAGTAATGCACACTTACAAAAAAAACAATGACAGGAAGGTAAAACAAGCACTTGAGTCGTGTATTTCAGCAAACGGAGGGGGGCCAATGGAGAGGAGGAATGAGGAGGAATATGTTCAAAGTACTTTATCTGCACATAGGCTATAAAACTAGAACAAGGAAGCCTGTTGAAATTGTTGTAAGGAGAGAGCAGAGGGGCTAAGAGAGAGTGACAGATGGGGTGAAGTTGATGGGATACCCTGTGGGCGTGTATGGAGCTGTCACAACGGAAGCCCCCTCATATGACTAACGGATACGAATAAATCATAAATAAAAACAAATTCTACCCAGGATAAAGATTTAATTAGATCAGATGGTGGAGCAGATTTTGTCCCCAGGGCATTATTGAAAACAATAGATCAGCATCAGCTTAGAGCCTAACAGCAGGATATGGTACCAACAAAGACAGAAAGCTTAAAGGGAGGGGGAAAATCTAGGAAAGACACTCTAAAGAAGGTTCAAGGAAAAGTATTGTCATCCCCAAATAACTGAGTACAGGCCCAGGGCCATCTGAGGAGCTGACATCCTCTCCTTCTCACTACAGGAGAGAGAAGTTTGCTGAAATCATCCAGTCAAGTCACTAAACAAGTAAATAAGCTGTCAAGAATTAAAAGAAGTCAAAGGCCCAAGGGGTAGAGAGTAAAGGAAAGACATCCATAACAGGAATTGCTTTGAGAGGAAATTGTGAAACAAGCAAATAAACCCTAGCTACTCGGGAGGCTGAGATCTGAGGATCCAGATTCAAATTCGGGCCCATACAGCAAAGTCCGTGAGACTCTTATCTACAATGAACCACTAAAAAGCCAGAAGTGGAGTAGTGGCTCCATTGGTAGAGGGCTAGCCTTAAGCAAAAGAAACTGGGGGACAAGTACTCAGGCTCTGAGTTCAAGCCCTAAGGCTGACACTTTAAAAAAGTGCAGAATGAAAAGTAAGCCATCAAAGTGCCTGGTACAAGGCTCAGAATTATAATAGAACAGAAAAATATCTCCTATCCAACTGTTATAAAATATATTATAAAACTAAGGAAATTATAAATGAAAAAGAGGATGTAGAAAAGAGCAGTAGAGAGGTAAGTTTTATCACAGCACATTATATGCCTGCATGGATGTATCACAATGAAACCCCTATGAACAATTAATATATGCCAATAAAAAATAACTACAAGAAACCATGCTTGATGAAGTAAAATAGGATACTATGGCATCAAATAGAGAATACTAATAGAGGTGGAAATTATACTTTAAAATGGAATATCTGCGGCTAAAGAGGCCAAATCTTAAATAATCATTTTACTAATAATGGTTCACCTGAAGAGTCAGTGAATCTGGAGATAAGTCAGTAGAGATTATACAATCCAAAAAATACAGATCTCTCTCTCTCTCTCTCTCTCTCTCTCTCTCTCTCTCTCTCTCTCTCTCTCTCTCTCTCTCTCACACACACACACACACACACACACACACACAGGAACTAACACCTACCCACATTCCCATGTGTAACTAGTGGATCACTGCATCATTTATTACTTTTAGGCCAGCTTAGCTGCTATAAGGTTATAACAACATATGGCTGAAGAGGTCAAACACAAGTGCTCACACTCAGGGTAGTTTAGGAGCAGCTTGAGAGTAGGAGAGAGGTGGGCAGGGCAGAGGTGAGCAGGGAAGGGAATATTAAAGAATGGAGAAAGAGCTGGGGACACAGATGGAGCACACTTGTAATCCTGGCTACAAGAGGCTGAGATCTGAGGCTAAACATTTGAAACCATCCCAGGCAAGAAAGTCCATGAGACTCATATCCAATTAAGTACCAAAAAGACCAGAAGTGGAGCTGTGCTCAAGTGGTAGAGTGCTAGCCTTGAGCAAATAAAGCTCAGGGCCAGCATCCAAGCTCTGAGTTTAAACCACAGGGCTGGTGTGAGCGTGCACACATGCACATACCCACGCACACACACTTGCATGCACAAAAGGAGACAGCAAAAGCATGAGGACTAGAACAGAAAACTACAAACATAAGCTATATTCCTGATGGGCAAAATGATGGAAGACAGGGCTGCTAAGCCCAAATGTGAGCCATATATCTATTTCTCTACCTGTCTGTCCATCTGTCTGTGAGTAAAACTTCAGGAAACTAGGCTAGATCAACCTTCTTGGGATTTCTCTGTCAATAGGTGTTCAATAAATGATTAATCTTTTGCTAAGAAATCAAAATTTTAAGAACTCAGAAGTTTGTATTATACCCTTTAATCGATCCTTTTTTCCAAGCAACTGCTTCTTTCATCGAACAGCCAAATTTTTATATTCACTCTCTTGCCATATCTCTCTCCCTCTTCCCTTAGCCCCTCCTCTCCTTTTCCTTCTTTCTCTTCTGTTCTTCCTCATCTTCTTCCTCTTCTCTTCTTGTTGCTTTAGACAGGCAAGGCCTGCAGGAAAGAAGCAAGAGCTTTTGGCAATGTGAACCCACTGTACTGTTCATTCATGGAATGGTTTAGGATAAAACCAAAACTTAGGACATCTCACCACATCTGAGAAACTGAGAACAGATGATACTGTCCACCAATCCCTAAGGGATGTCCTTAGAACTAAGGAATCTTATCTGTCCCTACCACCACTACCACCAACCCCCCCCCTCCCCCATCATGGGGCCTGAACTCTGGGCCTGGGCTCTGTCTCTCAGCTCTTCAGCTCAAGGCTAGTGCTCTGCCACTTGAGCCACAGTGCCACTTCCGGCTTTTTCTGCTTATGTGGTGCTAAGGAATCTAACCCAGGGCCTCATGCATACAAGGCAAGCACTCTACCACTGAGCCACCTTCCCAGCCCCTGTCCCTACATTTCTAAGCTCAGGGATGATCTCCAAATTTATATAATCTAATAACCTAATTTATATAATCTAATAATTTGAGCTATGATTGTAGTCTGAAATTCTCTCTTTCTCATGGGTTCATTTAAGTGTAAGGTACTTTATCTGACAGTATTTTGCACCAGAAGTTGCATAATTCCTCAATCGGGATCCATGAGGAGATAGCACCTTGGGATAAGCCATTGTACTGCTTCTTTGATGCCACCCTTGACCCAGGGGGCTAGATCTAACCAATGGCAGGACTGTTTCCTATTGAGTCTTGAAGTGAACACAATATCTTCTAGGCTCAATAACCCATGAAGCCAAAAACTAGACTTGTGGGGCTGGGAAGGTGGCTCAGTGGTAGAGCGCTTGCCTTGCATGCCTGAGGCCCTGGGTTCGATTCCTCAGCACCACATAAGCAAAAAGAAAAAAGCCAGAAGTGGTGCTGTGACTCAAGTGGTAGAGCACTAGCCTTGAGCTGAAGAGCTGAGGGACAGCGCCCAGGCCCAGAGTTCAGGCCCCATGACTGGACCAAAAAAAAAAAAACAAAACTAGACTTGTATGCACAGGAAAGTCAATTTCCTTTCCTATACCAATGAAAGTTAAGCAGTCTTGTTGGATGCCCATGGCTCTAACTACTCATGAGGCCAATATGTGTGGATAACATTCCAAAGCCAGCCTAGGCAAACAAATCCCAGAAATTCTTATATCCAATTTGCCTGCAAAAAGCCATAATGGATGTGTGTCTCAAGTGGTAGGACACTAGCTATAAGCACAAAAGCCATGCCAGAACATAAAGACTCAAGTTCATGCACCTATACTGGTGAAATTTAGGCAGGGTAGATAGGATAAAAAGGGTAGGTAACAAGTTTCAAGATAAAAAGAAGTTTATTTATGATGTACAAGCAAAAGTCAATCTACTAGTTCCAAGAAAGAAGAGCTCTTTCTTTCTGATTAGGGTGACCGGGTGAAGAGAGCCACAATGTGATTTATATCAATGATAGTAAAATACTGCAACTAATTATAACTTCAGTTAACGCGATATCCAGGGAACATTAGAAATGTACCTAGGATGCAGATACAAAAAGTAAACTTATTTAAGAAATCATTCCCAAGATCCCCACAAGAGAAATTAAAACTTCAAATGATTGAAAAGTTCTCAAGAAAGAGAGACAGCTGACAAGGACATATTTTCAGCTTCTCTCTACCAAAAATAAATAAATAAAGTAGGATGATTAGGTGCTATGAAGCCCAACACCACTTGTCTCTATCAGGAAATAAAATCATCATCTGCTTATCAAGCCCTGGTTTCACACAGAGGACTCAACACCAATAAAGCTGTGATTTTATAGAGTTATGAAGAGGGATAAAACCCATAAAACACACCTTCCGCTTTTACAGCTTAAAAATATGCCTGAGAGAGGTGAGCCGAATACTTTACAATCCAGTCTTTCCTCTTATTTTTTCTTTAATTACACTGAGTTTATTTGGCATTATGGTAAGTCCCCTGGAGAGATAGATAGAAGACAGACAACCAGAGATAGATAGATAGATAGATAGATAGATAGATAGATAGATAGATAGATAGATAGATAGATAGATAGATAGATAGATAGATAGATAGTCAGATTTCAGATACTCTGTGGGGCTCTGAGTAGGATGGTTGTGATGGAATCTCATTAGAAGGAAAATGCTCAGTATGATGCCTGCTGAGACCTGGCAATCCTCCATTGCCTCCCCATCCCTCCTTACTCAAGCGGGAAGAAAAAGGAAGGCGGATGTTAGCACAGGTGGGGAGTGGCCAGCCCTACAGACCAACAGCCTCTCTTCTACAGTCAGCACTCACTTCAGGAGCAGCTTCACTCCATCACTGATCTGCTCTGTGAACTCTGTCACTTCAATTCAATGGGAACACATTCAACAACTGTTGCAATGCAGACGTTGGACCATGCAGGTGATAAGGGCCCTCATGGGGCTTGTTGACAAGGAGAGAACCAGAGAATTCCAGAGTACCCAATGATGAATAAAACAGAAGCAGGACGCAGATGAGGCTGGCTATACTAGAAAGCGTTGAGATGGTGGGGAAGCCTGACAGGGGTCTCAGGGAGTTGATACTTCAGCACCAGTGACACTTTCCACTATGACTGTATAAAATAGTCACACTTCATATCTGCTGATAAACTGTAAGAGTTACAAGTTACTTCGTTTTTTAAATTATGTAATGCAGTTGGGCACGGTGGCACATGCCTGTACTCCCAGCACTTGAGGAAGCAGAGGTAAGAGGATCATGAGTCAGAGATCAGAGTGGAACACTTAGGTAGACCTTCTATCAAAATTAATCAACTAATTAATTTAAATTTTCACTGTTCTGAAAATTATGAGAAAGTTGTGAGAATGACCTTGAAACTCACTCAAGGGCAGGAAAAGAACTAGCCTCACAGAATAATAAAAGAAGTCAAAAATAAAAACTGAGTGGGGTGCTGGGGGGCTCACGCCTGTAATCCTAGTTACTCAGGAGTCTGAGAGCTGAGGATCGCAGTTCAAAGCCAGCCCAGGCAGGAAAGTCCATGAGACGCTTATCTCCAATTAACCACCAGAAAACCAGAAGTGGCGCTGTGGCTCAAGTGGCAGAGCACTGCCTGCCTTGTGCTGAAGAGCTCAGGGACAGCACCCAAGCCCAGAGTTCAAGCCTCACAACCGACAAAAAATAAAAATAAAAACTGATTTATGCCTCAAATTCCAAGCAATGTTCACTCAACATAAAGAAGAGATAGAGCTGAAGTCAAAATAAATAAATAATAACTAAGGAAAAGAAGAAATGTAGAAAGGGAGGAGAGTCAAATGTCACAATGAAGGAAAACTTCCAGAAAATAGAATATAAGGAAGGTCAAACAGGAGAGGGGAAAAATAAGAAAATGACAGAATCAACTCAAGAAGACTAACATCCAATAATAGAATTCAAATAAAACCAGCCTAGAGCCAAATATAATTCAGCAATCCTACTTCTGAACCTTTTCCCAAAAGAGATGGTGAATATGTATGTCTGTGTGTCTGTGTGTCTATGTGTCTGTATGTCTGTGTGCAAGCGCACACAGGCTAGCACTGGACCTAGCACTAGCTCAGGACCTCTTGATCTATCCTGGCTTTTTCATTCCAGGATGAACCATTATCACTTCAGTTACACCTCCATGAGTCATGGAGATTTCCGACTTGTTGCTGGTTAATTGGAAATAAGATTCTCATAGACTTTTCTGCCTATGTTGGTTTTGAACTGCAATACTCATATCTCAACCTCTTGAGTAGCTAAGATTATAGGAATGAGCCACTGGAACCTGGCTGAAGAGATCATTTAAACTCATGTTCATATCAGCATTATTCACAAGAGCTAAAATGTCATACAACCCAAGTGTCCATCAACAAGTGAATGGATAAATCAAATATAGTATTTCTGTTCTGTGCTTAAAAAAAATAGAAATTCTGACATATACTGAAGCATGGAAGAATCTTAACATTATGTTGACAGATAAGCCAGACACAAAAGGACTAAGATTATATGTTTCTACTTAAGAATGATGGCCATGGTACCTAGACAATTGACAAAATACTATTCTACTTCACAAGATGGGTAGGCTTCATCCTATCAGTAGGAGGTCTTAAGAAAACAAAGACTCTTCCCAAAGGAAAAGAAGGTCCAGAATTCCCAGGGCCACAGAGACCTCAAAACAAGAACAACAATATAAACAAACCCACAAAACTCTACATCAATACCTACACAGGGTCCCTAAGTCAAATGACAACAGATTTGGGAAATACACACATAAATCATTCATTTCCATGATTTCTTCCTTCAACACCATGAAATAACTTTGAAGGAAGTTATTATAAATGTCATCCAGGAAATAAAATTTCTACAAAACAAATGATAGTCTGAAAGAACAGCTTGGATCTACAAAATTGTTTTTGTATAAAATTCTTCTATGTGTTTCCCATGTAATTGTAACTGCTCTGTACGGTATTCTCACAATAAAAAAAATTCTTTTATCTGGTATCAACTCCATAACAGATAAAATGTCTGCTCACCTGAAAAATAGACAAACCTGCACAAAAGCACTGTCCAACAATCTCTTGCTGTTCTAACAAAAAAAAGCAGAATTCAACCCTCTCTTCTTTGGCCAATAGCAAACCTTCATCTTTAAATAGAGAAGGAAACAGGGGAAATGTAGCATGTTATTATAGACTAATTTTCTTGTGAATTTATGAACACAGCTGATGAGAGCCCCTATCTATCAATGGCACTGTGTGGAAAACACTTCTCTTTGGAAGAGAGAAGAAACTGATTTAAATGCAGTCAATGAGAGTGTCTGCCATAGATCATACACTGCCAAGAGTAGCTCTTGCTTTAATGCCCTGCAGACTGAGGGAGCAGATGCTGTTACTGGCTCAAGAGAGTCCTCAAGGAAACATAAATATAAAACAGCAGTTATTCAAGAGCATTTAGGAGTCTTGGAGTAGCTGAGGGAGAATAGGCCTTTGAAACATATTTACCAAGATAAGGCACCAGAGAGAAGCCTGGATTTATGACAGTCATCAGATATAGAAGAAGCCACAGCCCTTGGCATCATTAACAACAACTCCATGTACATGGTTTCCATGTGGGAATTATTTATTGGTCAACTTATAGTCCTATTTCCCATTCTTGCAATTAAGATGACATTGAAAAAATATATAAGGCAACAGAATTAATATTCTGTGGGGCCTTTTCTTTCCAAAATTATCACCGTAACTAAGAAAAAAAAAGTCTCTCTTTCCAGGACAATTTACAAGTAAATTTCCATCTGCCATCAAAAGGAAAACTTCATTGACCAAAGCACAAGGACGTTGTTCCAAGGCCACTGTTGAAAACTTGCTGCATACAGAAAAAAAAAATGATATAAACAAAAGAAAATTTTTAAAAAACTGAGTGTTTCCAAGGGCTATGGGACTCATTTTTATTTAAAGAAAATACAATTATTTTCTACTTCATTAGTGTTTAGTCGGCTCCTCTTTTGTCTTCCTCTGGACCATATGCACACAATTGACTTAGAAACGATACTGGCTCTAAATTTTAACTTTCCAGTGGAGAAAATAACATTCAGTCAATAGTAAAATAAATCATCCTGGTAAACTATTATGTAGACTAAAAATATGTCAAGCAAGAAATAAACCTGTAAAGTTTTTAGTGACTGCAAATGAAAAACCAAAGAGGAGAAAATTAGAAACAAGGAACCACTTGGATCATCAGCTTCCTCTCCATCTCTTGCCCCAAAGCACTATGGGATTGACTGTCCCATGAGAGACTCCATCAAAGTCCATTGACATCAGAATTTACTCTGGCTATTTTCTGAGGTTGCCCAGGAAAGGTAATTCCATGATCACGACATCAATCTGTTCATCCACTGAAATAAATATATAAGTGGGCTTAAAAAAATATCTAGGGTAGGCTATTAAGGAAGATTATGGGATACTGAAGGTTTTGTTTGCTTCATTGTAGTGCTGCAGATCAAACCAGGATCTCCTGCATGCTAAGTAGATACTGTATGATTGAGTTCCTTCCTCCAAGCCCGCAGAGTTAATTTTCAACTGACTTCTTAAAGCGAGCTATATTTTTCTGCAAAAGGAATGAGAGTAAAACCACACTGTATACATTTTTTATGTATCTTATTCATGAGCATGTTCAAGTGATTTGTTTCTTCTTGATTGGAGATTGGAATATGAACCCTAGAATATGTCATCATAGCATAAAAATTGTTTTGAGATGAAGGCCAAAGTCATTTTTTTTTCTTTTTTCTCGTTTTCTTTTGCCAGTCCAGGGGCTTGAACTCAGGCTGTGGGCACTGTCTCTGAGCTTCTTCAGCTCAAGGCTAGCACTCTACCACTTGAGCCACAGTGCCACTTCCAGCTTTTTCTGTTTATGTGGTACTGAGGAATTGAACCCAGGGCTTCAAGCATGCTAGGCAAGCATTCTACCATAAAGCCACATTCTCAGCCCCAAAAGGTCTTTTTTTTTTTTAACCCTTATAGTTTTCACAGTTCCAGTTCATTTTGGGCTTTTCTACTGAACATTATAAACACAGAGAAAATTTAAAAACACATAGCTCCTGGTGTTTGCCTTAAACTTTTCATTCTCGTGGCCCTATTGGTGGCAACACCAAGACCTTGATACGTGTTTAGTCTCAGATGGGAAAATTTTTAAATCACGCTCGCTAGCTGACTCAGAGTCCAAATTAGACCCGGTAGACCTAAGAGAAGATTGCCTTGTTATGGAGGATACTGAAACAAGGAGACTGGGTCTAAGTGACATCCCTTGTGTTCACAGCCATCCTTGATGGGTGGAGGGGGCTTTACACCCAGCTCTGAAAAGCCTTGAGGTGAGAGAGGCCATTCATTGAATTGCAGGTATCATGCTGTTTAGCCTTAGGATTGCTTTTGCTACAGAGAATGCTCATCCTTGATTTTCCCCTAAATGGTTTGATTCACTTGCCTCTAAGTATCTCCCTATATGGAAATTTTGAGGCGTATTTTCCCTATATGGAAAATTTAAGCTGACCCCTAAACTATACCCCTAGATGGAAATTTCTGCTTATACCTGAGTATTTCCCTATAAGGTCTACTTTTGTTAAGGCTTGATCTCCACCCCAACATGTGTTTATTGTACTTAAAAGCTTGGTTCAAGCTCAGTTCAGGGCTGCAGGTCTTTGACTCAGGAGTCCACCTGCAATTGCCCACTCTCCAATAAAGACTCTTTCTCACTGATTGAGTTCCTGTACAACAATATCCCTTGAACAGCAGCTCTTTTAGTTTCATGTAATAATAAAAAACAGTCATGTAGCCTTTGTCCCACTTTAATAGAATCTCAGGACTTTATACTCTTACTCAATATGCTTGCCCATAGTTGGCACTCAACCACTTAGTCCCTGTCTCCAGGCTAGCATTTTTCTGATTCATTGGAGATAGAGTATTGAACCTTTTCTGTTTCGTCTCATCTTGAAATGCAATCCTCCTGATCTCAGCATCCTGAGTAGCTAGAATTACCCAAGCGCAAGCCTTTAGGTTCTTAACTTGAAACCTGTCTCTTAAATATTTTCTGCTAGAGCTCATTTATTTAGTTAAGACTACCTAATTAAAGCTGGGAACCAGTTGCTCACATCTGTAATCCCAGCTATTTGAGAATGCTGAGATCAGGTGGATTGCAGTTTGAGGCCATCCCAGGCAAGATATGAAAGAGGAAGTTGATAGAAATATAGAAATCTTACAAACAAACAAAAACCTCCAATTAAAATCCTAGATATAAAGATTCAATTGCTCAAATTTAAAAAAAAATCAAATCTTAGCTGTTAGACAGAACAAGTATACTAGGTATTAAAGATAAAACTGAAGAAACACTAAATATGAAGGGAATTTACAAGACCTCTCAGACTCCATCAAAAAATCAAACCTTTGAATCATGGGTATAAGAAAAAGAGAAGAGGTACAAACTAAAGGCGTTGAGAATCTATTCAATAAAATGTTAGCAGGAGAGCATATTGATTAATGGCCAATAGACACATGAAGAAATGTTCCAACATTTCTGGTCATAAAAGAAATGCAAATCAAAACAACATTGGGATTCCCCCTCTCCCCAGTTAGAATGGCCATTACCAAGAAAACTAATAATAGTAGATGCTGGTGGGGTTGTGGCCAAAAGGAAACACTACTACACTGTTGGTGGGAATGTAAACTTGTTCAACTACTCTGGAAATCAGTATGGAGGTTTCTCAAAGACTAAACACAGAGCCAGCAATCCCACTCCTAGGCATTTACCCTAAAGGCCACAAACCAACCTGCACTAAAGCCACTAGCACAACCATGTTCATTGCAGCATTGTCTACCACAGTTAAGATATGGAATCAACCCAGATGCTCCTCAGTGGACAAATGAATCAAGAAAATGTGGTATATCTACACAATGTAATTCTATGCTTCCATCAGAAAGAGTTACATGGAAATAGAAAGACTTGGAAAAAAAATATATTTAGCAAAGTAAGCCAGACCCAAATAAACATAAGCTGCATGGCTTCCCTCATTTGTAATAACTAGAATATGTCTATAAATATACAAGTTAATCCAATGGATAGTAAAAGACAAATACTTACACTTGGACAGGATTTATTAAACAGCACTCTAAGCATTCGCACACCCAGAACAAAGGAAAATATTCTTAGGAGAGGATCACAATGACTCACTAGCTATGTGCATATGACCAGATAAAATGATGCTTATTGAAATGAACTCCAAGATATGGAAAAAGAGGGTTTTTTTAATTGTACTTTCTTTTTCTTTTTTTCTCTTTGGTTTATTTCCTATTGTCACTGTTTTTTATTTCTGTACCCTTTGTCTTATATATAAGTTTATCTGATTTGGGGAAGGGAAGGGAAATCACAGAAACTTTGGGACAAAGGGTGAACCAATCCAACAGTGATACTTACTGGACACTATGTTGGAAATGAACTTTACAACTTGGGGGAAAAGGGGTTGGGAGGGGGAAAAGTGAGAGAAACTGAGGGAGGGGGTAACACTGTTCAGAAAGAAATGTAATCGCTACCTGATTTATATAACTGTAACCCCTCTGTATAGCACCTCTACATTGAAATTGAAATTTTAAAAATGTATTGATTATGATATATTAGTTGTATATACTGATGCAGTTCAACACATGCATATTTATTCATCAAATTTCTAATATCTCTTTTATCATTTATAATATAATTTCTTTATGTTTGAAGATTTGAGACATTCTATTATTCAATTGTATATGTTTGTTACATAAAACTAGGGAGTGGAATAAAGGGCCCTGACATAAGTATATATACCTCAATGAAGACACCAGAAGCATACATTAGAGAAAAGACAACTTCTTTAATAGACAAGGCTGAGAAAACTGGATTTTTTTTTTTTTTTGGTCGGGTTGTGGGGCCTGAACTCTGGGCCTGGGCGCTGTCCCTCAGCTCTTCAGCTCAAGGCTAGCGCTCTACCACTTGAACCACAGCACTACTTCCGGCTTTTTTCTTTTTGCTTATGTGGTGCTGAGGAATCGAACCCAGGGCCTCAGGCATGCAAGGCAAACACTCTACCACTGAGCCACCTTCCCAGCCCCGAAAACTGGATATTTTTATGTAAAGGGTTGAAACCTGTACAACCATCAGTTCAAAATGGATCAAGAAACCTTAGGGAAGACACGAAACTTTCAAAGTACTAGATGAAAACACTTCAAGATACAAGCACAGACTGATTTTCCATGTCCATTTTTTTGGAGGCCCTGGGGGAATGAACCTAAGACCTTATGCTTTCTAGGCATGCTGTCTACCATGAGGCAAAGACTTTCTAAACAAGATTCCAATAGCTCAGGAAATAAGAGCAAAAATTGACAAATGAGATTATATCAGATTACGTGCTTTTGCACAAAGGGAATAATTATCAGAGTACAAACACATCCAACAGAGTAAGAGAAAAATCTTTGCTAATAAGCATCTAGTAATGGATTAACATTCAGAATATAAGAACTGAAAAAAGTTCAACATTGCTGGGCACTGGTGGCTCTCACCTATTGTCCAAGCTCCCTGTGTGGATTGAGGTTTGAAGCCAGCCCAGGCAGGGAAGTCACTAAGGCTCTTATCTCCAAATAACCACCAAAAAGCCAGAAGTAGAGCTGTAGTTCAAATGGTGGAGTGCCAGACATGAGGGAAAAAATCACAAGGACAGCACCCTAGAACCTGTGTTCAAGCCCCAGAACTGGCATTAAAAAAAAAAAAAACACAAAACAGATAATAATACAAGTGACAAATAAACACATAAAGAAGTGTTTAACATCCTTAGCCATTAAGGATATGCAAATCAAAATGACACTAAGATTCAATCTTCTGCACTCCAAATGACTATCAATGTGGGTAGGAATTGTGGATGCACTTATACACTAGTGGAGGCAATGTAAATTAGTGCAGCCACTATGGAAATCAGTATGGAAATTCTTCACACACACACACACACACACACACAGCCACCAGATATCAGTGGCTCACACCTGTAATCCTAGCTACTCAGGAGGCTGAGATCTAAGGATCACAGTTCAAAGCCAGTCCGGGAAGGAAAGTCTGTGAGACTCTTATCTTCAATAAACTACCAGAAAACCAGAAGTGGTGCTGTGTCTCAAGTAGTAGAGTGCTCACCTTGAGCTGAAGAGCTGAGGGACAGTGCCTAGGCCCAGAGTTCAAGCCCCACAACCGTCAATAAAAATTAAAAAAACTAAACACAAAACTAACATATAATCCAATTACACCACTCTTGGGCATACACCTAAAGGAATATAAGGAATAGGAATAAAGTTAGTGGCTAAGCTAAACCTAATATTGGCTTTCTGGCCTGTGGAAATCTGAGCACCTCTGAAAGAAATCCAAGAGCTGCCCCTCATAAGATCTCCTTAACCCCCTGCTCCACCATCTTAGACACCATCTTACAACACCTCCTTGGCTACACTGAAGTGGAATTAGAGAGAACCCCTTCTTGAGTCCCCAGAAGCGTGTCCAGGCTCCTTCCTGTTTGTGGCAGGATGGGTACTAAGATTTTTATTAAATCTCTGGCCTCTTAGACCAAGTGTATGTCCTTTGCCAGATCTACTTTAAACAGGCTCTTTGCCCTCTAATTTGGATCAGCTGTATGTCCTTGGGTTTTGTTTGTCTTCTTTAAACAGAGTTCCCACAACTTCTTCATCTCCTGGCTTTCTTGTCCTCAAGATGGGGAATGAGAGCAGGAAAAGAAAAGAAACATTGGTTAGGTAATCAGGAAAAAGGCACCCTCCTAGAGCAGTTCATGATGGCCTTGAGCAGCCTCATAGGCAGGCTGCAGACTCCAAGACAGCACCTCATCCTGGCCTTGGATAGCTGTACATGTGGGCCTCTGGGCATCCATCATGGCCCCTTTTCCCTAGAAGACTGGTGCATGAACAAGTTGATTAACCCCCAGCAGTATGTGCCAAAAATGGGCATCCATCCAGAGGAGCTAAACAATGCATGGGGAGCTCATGCAAGCTGTGTGGAATCTCTTGATTATTGATTGGATCCAAGGACTGATATGGCACACAGGCTGTCTAAGGATATTGAAGGTCACATTTCTTTCTCCTAGACATTATTTACCCCTACACTGTTGTAAGGAAATGCAATAGGTGAGAAACAGAGAAGCCACATTTTGAGAGATCTAATAGGGAGTCTTTATTGGAGAGCTGGCTACTGCAGGTAGACTCCTGTCTCAAAGACCTGCAGCCCAGAATCGAACCTGAACCATGCTTTTAAAGACAAAACAAAAAAAAAAACACATGTTGGGTGGAGCCTTAACAGAAGCAAGCACCTAGATCACGGAGCAGGGCTTTCTTGGGGCTAATCAATATGATACACCTGCATATTCTCTGAATATGCTCTCCTGAGCTGCAGGCAAAGAGCACAGGCAATTCAAGGAATAGCTTGTCTCACCTTTAGGCTTTTGAAGCCGGGTGAAAAGCCCCCACTACCCACCTAGGTGCCAGGATGGCTGCAAGGACAAGGCATGTTGCTTAGACCCAGTCTCCTTCTTTCAACACAACACACCCCAGGTAGTTTCCATTCTTAGGACCCTGCCTATCTATCAGCAAAAACAGGTTTGTAGCCCCCAGGCCTAAAGTCCAGGATTCTCAAGTTAGGTTCAGCCACTTGCCCCCAATATACCAAACAAAGGGACATGGTGAAGGACTCTGAAAGGAGATTGACTACATGGAAGCAATAGAAAAACAGTAGTTCAGTATATCTGAAGCCATCTTCAGAGGTATGACATTGGCTTCAGGTTAAATAGGGCAGAGGCTGAGAATGTATGCATAGTTAAAACTATGTTGAAGGTCTGGTTTGGTTGACAATTAGTCAGGCTTTGTTCTTAGAGGACAGAACAAAAACAGTGTTCCCCTACATTTTGGCTGTTTGCTTTAAGATAAGAAGAAGGAAGAAGATGTTGTTAGTTTGAGGGGCAGATTGCTTATCCAGTAGTTCTTGGAGGTCAAGCTGACTGAAAACTTGACTACAGCAGAGAGTAGCTCAGATCAAAGGGCACAGACTCAAAGGTGGGGGATATTTAGTTAATGCAGGACCCAGCAAAATTGTCTTTTAAGTTACCTCAGACACCAGAAGCTCTGCTTATCTTTTTCTTCAGTAAATTTTTCATTTTACTTTTCTTTCTGTATTCATGACTCATTCTTTGAAACAACAGAGACAAAGGACCTCATCCAGGTCCTTTTTTTTTTCAATATCATTTTCACACAGCAGGTGAAAATTTTCACACACATTTTCACATACAAGTGTCACATTCCTGTAATCCCAATAACATGGATGCTAGAAGATCACAAGTTCAAGGCCAGATGATGAGCTAGATGATGACCCTACCTCAAAAATAAGTATTCTGGCCAGGCATCGTGGCTCACACCTGTAATCCTAGCACTCAGGAGGCTGAGATCTGAGGATCACGGTTCAAAGCCAGCCTGAGCAGAAAAGGCCATGAGACTCTTACCTTGAATTAACCAGTCAGAAAACCATAAGTAGTGCTGTGGCTCAAGTGGTAGAGTGCTAGCCTTGAGCTGAAGAGCTGAGGGACAGTGCCCAGGTCCAGAGTTCAAGTCCCATGACTGACCGAAAAAAAAAAAAAAAAGGTATTCTGATGAAACTTAATTGTGTCACCTTGTTTATAATGCACTAGGAGGCCTGCCTAGCACTTAATCTCTTTTCCTAGTCACTGGTAACTCTTGGTTCATTAAGTTGTTTTCTGTTTTTGTTTTTTAACCTGTCAGGGAGCCTGAACTTGGCCTAGGCACTGTCCCTCAGCTCTTCAGCTCAAGGCTAGCACTCTACCACTTGAGTCACAGTGCCACTTCCAGCTTTTTCTGCTTAGGTGGTGCTGAGAAATCGAACCCAGGGCCTCATGCATGCAAGGCACGCACTCTACCACTGAACCACCTTCCTAGCCCCATTCAGTTGTTTTAACAACAGTGAGCTTTGGTTCACTGCTATTGATTTAATCTTAAGGATCTTTCTTGGTGGCCTTTCTAGTATTCACTTTTTCTAGTTGAGATTGAAAAGTAATTACTTCTTCCAAGAACAAGTCCCCTGGATTTGAGGATTTCCTCTACTCCTTTTCCTTCCTGTTTACAGACATAGTACGTCTTTTCTGAATTCATCTCTTTCTAATAATAGCTTGCAAATACAACCAATAGAAACCCACATAAATTTCTAACGTTCTCTTTTCCCATTTGGGATGCCTAAAGCCACATTTTATTAGATTTTTATGATACTTCTCCCAGGTTATTACAAAAGAGAGTTTTCACAACTATCTTAACCTACACCTACTTAACCAGAACCAAGGGATAAGGAAGGGAGACAATTTGTGTTAGTGAAATGTGCTCACTTCCCATAGCTTAGTACACTTCTTCCCTCTCCACAGCTTAGCATGCTCCCTTCCTAGGCAGCACTAGGCCCATATAGTAAAGGCAGTAAATAGTCAACTTCCAACCCCCTTCACCTTGGGATGGCACTTCTCTGGGGCAGCTACCACCATAGAAGGCAACAAGAGCTCCTTCGAGTGACCTTCAGGCCTGGGCAGTTGTAGGATCCTTATCTACCATTTGGATAGCAGCCATAAATCCTAGTCCACCATGATGAAGCCCCTGGCCTTTATGGCCACACCAGGGGCTCCGCCTCCTAGCACTTTCTAGCCCCTCCTAAACCCCCTAGGTTATATAGGTCACCCCAGACAATAGCTGGAGCTTCTTCTCACACCTCCCTTGTGAAAAGGGGTCTTGCCGGCCCCCTTTGTTCTCTGTACCTGGATGTCTGCGTGGTTCTCTGGCTAAATCTATTAATCTTCATTTTGCTAACCATTTGTGTTTTCAAACTTCTCCACATAATTTGGCTCTGCATATACATAAAAGTGTGAAAACAACTGGGCTCTGATCATTTCACCTGTCCTGATCACCAGACAGACATGAACGCTGGAGCAAATGATCAGTGATTCATGTTTTTTCCAAGTAGATAGATGGCATTCTAAAGGACCCAGGGAAACCTCATTGTCCTATAGAACAGATGAAATGAGGAGTCTGAGTCTAAGTAATGTTATCTTGTTTTCACAGACATCCTGGTGCCTTGCTGTGTGGAGGGGGCTTTCTACCCTGCTCTGAAAAGTCTGTAAGTGAGAAAGGCCATTCATTGAATTGCAGATGCCTAGCTCCAGGTGACCTAGGAGAGCTCTGCTTCAGAAAATGCTGGCCTTCCACTTCCCCTAAATGGATTGATTCACTAGCCTCTGAGTAGCCTCTAAGATTTCTCTAAATGGAAAATCTCAGACAAATCCCCTAGATGGAGATTTCTGCTAGTTCTTGAGCTACACTCCAAATAAGCTCTGCTTTTGTTAAGGCTTGGCCTCTACCCCCAACCATGTGGTTTTTGTCTTTAAAAGCTTTGGGTGAGCTCTGTTCTGGGCTGCAGGTCATTGAGACAGAAGTCCACCAGTAGACAACAGCTCTCCAATAAAGACTCCCAATTTGACTTCTCAAAATGGGCTTCTCTGTTTCTCTGCAGTGCTTGAGGCGGGCTAGTCTCCAGAGCTTCTTTTCAGAGTAAAATGCATGCAACTTTATCCAAGTATCTTGAAACTTAACCAATGCAAGCCAAGCATTTGAATAATTGCTTTGGCTTAAAATATATTTCCTTCTTACTCCTATTGTGTTTGCAAACAATGATACTATTATGGTAATGAGGGAAAAATAAACACATAACTATTAAAGCTAAGATTTGCTGGGACATTCAAAATTCACCTCTAGTTCAACTATTTCATCATAAGGGTCATATTTTCAAACCCTCCCTAGAGAGCATTTCACAGCTTTTATTCTTTAACTCTTCATTTATTCAGAGTACATTCCTCAGCTGAAACATGTGCATCACAATGTTATACACTAGGGAAGGGAATAGAATTCCAAAAGTCTCCTTGAGGATTCTGACTGCCTCTCTCTTGCCATAAATAATCACAACACTAGAATGAAAGACAATGTTGCTAACAACAATCTAAGTTAGCAAAGAAGAACATATCATCCTACCAGAGTAACCAAGTTTTAAATAGACACTGAGTTCCAAGATGATCCACAAGCCCAGAGCACAATTCAGTATTGTCTACTGACTCCTCTGTAAAGAATCACTCTCTTCTTTCAGAAGGAAGATCTGGTTAAGAGAAAAGGAACATTTTCTTGTCACATAAGAACATTTCTTAATTTGTTTTCCTTTTTGTCAGTCCTGGGGCTTGAACTTGGGGGTTGGGCACTGTCCCTGAGTTTTTTTGCTCAAAGCTAGTGCTCTCCCACTTTGAGCCACAGAGCAGCTTCAAGTTTTCTGGTGCCTGATTGGAGATAAAAGTCTCACAGCCTTCCTTGCCTGGGCTGGATTCAAACCATGATCCTCAGATCTCAGCTTCCTTAGTAGCTAGGATTACAGGAATGAGCCACCAGGGTCTGGCTTAATCAACCTTACCTATACCTGTTGTCTACACATCAATGTAGTAGACACCATGTAGAACGGGCATCACTCTACAACTAGAGAGGAAAGATGAGAACATGGTGTAAGCAATGTAAAAAGCCTGGTGCTAATGGCTCATGTTTGCAGTTCTAGCTACTCAGGAGATTCAGATCCAGAGGATCATTGTTTGAAACCAAAACTCAAGCACAAAGGTCCACGTGACTCCATCTACAAAATAACCAGCAAAAAGCTGGGATGGAGACATGGTTCAAGTAAGAGCATGCCAGCCTATCAAGCATATAGCCCTGAGTTCAAACACCAATACATTAATTAATTACTAATTTATGAATCAATAAACACTAGCAAATGATAAATTATGGGCCCATAATTTATAAAATGATAAAATTTTATATTTATAAAATTCATCTCAAGTAGCTTTGACAAATACAATTTCTAAGCACAATTCCAAGAAAACTGATATCAACTTTTAATGTCAGGGTAGAGACAAAGGAGAGAAAGGGGCTTTATTATATGGCCTGAGTTTGCTTATCTTCAGACATCTTCGGACAGCTTCTGCTATGACATGAGTTTAATATTTAAATAGAGAACTGGGAGCAGGTAGGGAGAGGTGATCAAATGGCCCTGGTAAAAGTGGGGCCAGGATGATCTTGTCTTCATTATGTCTTTGTCTTGGAAAGGGTTCTGGAGATTTGATCACCTTCTTCACTGGTCAGGATAAATATCTCATCAATGCTTGGTGGGTGGTCTGTCCTCAGGATCCTGAGTGGTGGTTTCAGCTCCTTATCATGAAAGATGTTATTGATCTATCTTGTCCGTCCCAGATTCCAAGGTGATGGAAAAGTGACTACAGAAAGAATGACTGAGAAGGGAGGCATGAAGAAAATGGAGACAGAGGTTCCAAGCTTTTCTCATACTTTTAGTTACTTCATGGACCCAGCAAGTACAGCTGTTTAGGTGTCTGTAACAGTTCTAGATGTAGGAGTCTCGTTTATCACCTTTGGGCTAGGATCTAATAAACTCTTATTTCATCCAAATTAGACTAGTTTCCATTTGGTTGACTATGTCCTTGATTCACAGGTTGACAGACATAGTAACACGAGGCCTTGCTGAGAAGCAGTCAAGTTTGGAGCTTTCATACAGAAAGACCTGCATCCTGTTTTCTCCCTTCTCCCTCTCTCCTTATCCTCCCCTCTCCAACTCTCACTGTGTGTCTCCTTCTGTGTTCCAGCCTTAAACTTTGTTCTTAAACTTTGCAACATTGTCTAGAAGTTGCCAGGGCACAGAAAAGTACACCAACAAAGCCTAAAAAAGATTACTTGAAAAGCAAAGCCCTTTGCTAGTGGATCTGAAGGTAAGATTTAGTTATGAGTACTAATGTTTATGAGAAGAAGAAAAAAAGCCGAGCTTTTGCCATGCAAGTGTAGAAGGACTTTTATTTATTAAGATACACAAAGGCAAAAGACTACACATAGAACTCCCCTATGACCCAGCAATCCCACTTTTGGGCATTTACCCAAATGTTTACAAACAAGACCACACTAAAGCTACCAGCACAACTATGTTTATTGCAGCATTATTTACCATAGCTAAGATTTGGAACCAACCCAGATGCCCCTCAGTAGATGAATGGATCAAGAAAATGTGGTATATATACACAATGGAATTCTATGCCTCCATCAGAAAGAATGACATTTCCCCATTTGTTAGGAAATGGAAAGGCTTGGAAAAAATTATATTAAGTGAAGTAAGCCAGGCCCAAAGAAACATAGGTCCCATGGTTTCCCTTATATGCAATATCTAGTATATGTATGAGTCAAGCGGAAAAGGTCAGATAATGTGATGTTAGGAAAACGACCCCTTAAATATGTATTTTAATGTTTTTTTTTCTTTCATGCATGTGTTTCTAACGCATTTATAAGATTATTTCTTTGTTGCTTTGTATGTCCCTCCCCCACAGTGTAACCCCCACTTTCACTATATTTGATGTCAGTATAACTTGTGGAGGAGATGGGGACAAACAAGTCGTTTAAGGATTCAGGTGGACCTGTTGCAACAATGAGAAGTACAAAATGTCATGTCAAAAACGAGCTTTACAATGTCGGTGTGGGGGGGGGGAGGGGGGGAAGGATTGGGTGGGGGGGAGGGGGGAGGCTGGGAAGGGAGGTGAAGGGTAAACAAAGGAGGAGGCTGCAATGCTTTACCTGCCCATGTAATTGTAACCCCTCTGTACAGTATGTTCTCAAATAAAATAAAATTAAATTAAAAAAAAAAAAGATACACAAAGGTGTTTTGTGAACAAATAAACTGATGGCTTCTTAGTTTCTCTCTGTTGAAGGGCCACTCTGAAAGCAAATACATTAAAAACAGAAAATGTAGCTAATCTTCACAGGGTGATCATTTATTTGAGAAGGAAATGTTTCAAATTAATCTAGGAACCATTCTGTCACAAACAGGTATGTGGAAGTTTATACCTACCTCATAGCCATTATAAATATTACTTCCTAGCCAGACACAGTGGAATGTGCCTGTAGTTCCCAACAACTCAGCAGTCTGAGATAGAAGATGGCTTGAATCCAAAAGTACAAGGTTCGCCTGAGCAATATGGAGATCAATCGTGTCTCAAAAATAACAACAACAACAAAGCCAGGTGCTTTGAAGGTGCTCACACCTTCAATCCTAGCTACTCAAGGTACTCAGATCTGAGGACTGCAATTCAAAGCAGCCCCGGCAGGAAAGTCAGTAAGACTCTTATCTCCAATTAACCACCAAAAAGCTGGAAAGGGAGCTGTGGCTCAAATGGTAAAACACTAGTCTTCAGTAAATAGCTAGTCACAGAGCCAGGCCTTTAGTTCAAGCTCCAGTACAGGAAGGAAGGAAGGAAGGAAGGAAGGAAGGAAGGAAGGAAGGAAGGAAGGAAGGAAGGAAGGGAGGGAGGGAGGGAAGAAAGGAAGGAAAGAAAGGAAGGAAAGAAAGAGAAACAGGAAGAGAGAAACAGAGAAAGAAAGAAAGAGAGAAAGAGAAGGAAAGAAAGAAGGAAAGAAAGAGAAGAAAAGAAAGAGAAAGAAAAAAGAAAAGGAAGGAAGGAAGGAGGAAGAGAGGGAGGGAGAGAGGAGGAGAGGAGGGGAGGGAGGGAGGAAGAAAGAAAAAGAAAGAGAGGACGGAAGGAGGGAGGGAGGGAAGCGAAGGGGACCCCAGAACTGGGGGAGTAGCTTAGTATCACAGTGTTTAGCATGCCTGAGACTCTGAATTGGATTCCAGCACATTCACACAAAATTTAGCTTAGTGTGAATTTTATTTAGGGTCCAGTTGTGGGGCCTGAACTCTGGGCCTGGGCACTGTCCCTCAGCTCTTCAGCTCAAGGCTAGCGCTCTACCACTTGAGCCACAGCACCACTTCTGGCTTTTTTTTTTCTTTTTGCTTATGTGGTGCTGGGGAATCGAACCCAGGGCCTCATGCATGCAAGGCAAGTGCTCTACCACTGAGCCACCTTCCCAGCCCCTTAGTGTAAATTTTACAAGTCACTAAAAATCTCAGCTGCATAAGCATTCAACCATTATCCACTACTTCCATGTTTTCTCTATTTAAACATAAAGCTCATGTCTGTACCTCAAAGCTGGGCCACAGTGCTTACTTTGCCTCTTCATGTAATGCCTCCATGCCAACTAACAAACTGCCTTTCTCTGCCCTTCACCACTATTCTCACATTGGGATTGTGACACGTGGAACCTTTGCAGTTTGGGCCTGGGGCCTAATACTCTGGTGTCATGATTGCTGGCTTTGAGATGCACTCCAGATGTCTGACTTCCAGAACTATGCAATAACTTGTATTGCCTTTAGCCTCTAAATTTGTTCCATCGTGAATGAGAAACTAATAAAGACCAGCCCTTCTGACAAATGAATAGCAGGAAGGCTTTTTTATTATTATTATTATTTATGTATGTATGTACGTTTTGTCTTCTTTGAGATCAGAGTCTCACTGTTTAGCCCAGGCTGGCCTAGAACTTGGGAGCTTTCTCTTTGTGCTAGAGCTTTCCTTGTGTGCTGAGTATACAGGTGTGTACCTACCACTATGTCTGGTTTAGGAAGTTGGTTTTTATTGGTTTTGTTGCTGTTGTTGTTTATGATTGGTAGTACTGGGGCTTGAACTCAGGGTCTCACTACTTGAAAAGCAGGTGTTCTACCTCTACTGGAGCCATACCTTCAGTCCATCCAGGAAGGTTCATAATTAGTATTCTACACTGTTTTGGTGGAAGAATCTAGAATCAAAAGTCCATCAATAATACAAAGGCCATGTGTTAGCACATCTGGGTGTTTCTCATCACAAGAAAACCTTCAACAAGAAATTACCCAGTCTCTAGATGACCATCTTCAAAACTGGAAGTTCATTGCTGCTCAAACATATCTGATCCTTTTGAAAGTATTCAAAAGTTATTTCTTTTGCTGATCTGCAGCAAAAACAAGAGCTCCCTAGGACCCAGATCATCATTTCTTTCATCATATTAAACTTGGGTTGATTGAGGTCTCTAGATCACCAAGTAACAATATAAATTCAAATATTTTCTCAATAAAAAAGATTCCATCTAGTGGATCCCTTTGAAGGAAAACATCATCTAACTGATTCAGGCCAGCTTGCCCCTCCTCTCCTGTCCTCACTGCCGCCGCGGGGGGGGGGGGGGGGGGGGGGGGGGGGGGTTCCCCTTCCCCCCCCCCAATGACCCATGGGAATCCTGCAGGTGTGGTCCTGCCATAACTCTGGCCATCCCTCCTACAAGCCACCATTATGAGGCTACCACGCAGGGGAGGGTTCTTGTTTGTTTCAAATAAACCAATCACCATCTGAAAAATGGCCCAAAGGGAGAAAAAATGGTTGGGAGGGAAACTATGAAATAGCAAGTCCCTAACCACAAGATGGACAACCACTTTCTAGGTCCTGCTGCTTGATTCCCTGAGTGGCCTTTACTTCCTCTTTACTACATAACTCTTTAAACCTGTGCTCATCAAGCCTACTTGTGTACCATCTTGAAATTTATTTATTTATTTATTGCTAGGAACATTCTAGGAAAATGTTCTATCACTGAGGTACATTCCCAGCCCCACCCCCCCCCCCACAAAAAAAAAACCCTAGCATTGAAATGCATCATTTGGTCAGGGTTTTGTTTTTTTTTTGTAACTGCAGAAAAGGCCATTAACGAACCAAATAATAACACATATAAAAATGCCATATCAAGAATCCTCCATTTAAGCTAGCAGTACACTTGAGAAAGAGGTTAGTAAATTCACAGAAATGATTACTTCTCCATTCCCTAGTTTTATGTTTTAAGTTTCATCATAAAGTGGGTCAAAGTGAGAATATTGGTGTGGCTCCGGTCCCAGCCGTTGAGAGGCTGAGTGAAGGGGACCACCAAATCTGAGGTCAGCCTAAGCAACATAGGAAGACCCTATCTAAAAATAAATAAATAAAAATTTTAAAAAATAGACAGGGAGAGATGGAAGGAGCAGAGAGAGAAAAAATGAGCCAAGACTAAGCCTTTAACTTTTTCAAATTCGATTTTGTTTGGTTAGCCTCTGTAACAACCCCATCATAAAATTTCAGTTGCATTAAAGCTGTGAGTAATCCCAGCTACTCAGTAATCCTAGCTACTCAAAGGCTGAGATCTCAGAATTGCAGTTCTAAATCAGCACCTGCGGGAAAATCTATGAGACTTATCTCCAATTAATCACCAGAAAACTGGAGGTGGCACTGTGGCTCAAAGTGGTAGAATGCTAGCCTTAAGTGAAAAATCTCAGTGACAGCACCCAGGCCCTGAGTTCAAGCCCATGACCAGCAAAATCAAGAAAAAAGAAAAAAATTCACTTGCATTAAAATAGGATAATTATATTCAACAAATCCAAACTCATACAAATTCAACTAGCTAAATTTTTCTCTCGTCATATTCAACATAAAACTCTTCAGTTGAAATAGCTAAATAAACCAGATCTACCTCAGTTTCAAAATCCAGTTCTTACTTGTGGGTCCTGAAAATTCTAACAATCATTAAGGTACTGAGCCTTAATATACTCACCTGTAAATTGCAAATGACATTTATACAGCCTTTACACAATGAGGTCAGCCTCATGGGGTGGGTCAGAGGAAAAAGTGGGTAACAGGCAAATTAACAACTTTCTTCCACTCCACAGGATGCAGGACAAGAAATTTAAATATCTATCACTGAGGAGAAGGAACATTTATCCATTAAATGTGATTTTTTGGGGGAAAACTGCTAAATAAAATCTGGTAGCAACACGAAAACTTTTAATTCAATGCCTACACAATATAAGGGCATGCCAATTTATGGCTAAATATAATTTTCTAAATAGGCCATCATTTTGAAAACATTTCGCAGCAATTTCCAAGCATAAAATCAAGAATTATATATATATATATATATATATATATATATATATATATATGTATATATATATTTTAATCCCTAACCCAGTGAGCTGAATGTTATACCCTGGCCAATTTTGTCAAAAGCAGTGATATTGCAGCCAAAAACATCTCTTCCCCGTGCAAAGTGCCTGGACTTAAGACACGTTCTATGGCGTGGCCTCAAACCCCGATGCTGATAACAGCTCACCACCCCTGGCTCCCTAAAGTAAGATAGTATCTGGGATGAGCTCAAAAAGTCAACGAGAGATTGCACAGGGAGAAACGATCCAACTTTGTTGTTACATTGGTGCAAAGGAAAGCCTGTTCCTCTGCATCCCTGAAACTCAACAAAGTCACACACACTCACACACACGCGCGCACACACACACACACACACACACTCAAATTGCATGCTATCCGCTTGTTCTTGGCACCTAGCCCATTCCTGGGACACCCAAGTGTTTCTGCTTTTTCATGACCCTCAGGTGATGCTCATAGGTGCCCGCAAGCCCCCCTGAGTAACAGCTCGCTTAGTCCAAGGCTGGCACAGATCCGGCGCCCTCGGCCGACACCCACCCGAGTCCCTAGACCCACCCCCAACCAGCTCCAGCCCCACCCGCCTCGCCCAAGGATGTGCGCATGCGCACACCGACCGCCCAGCGCGCTCCCACCGCGAGGTACCCAAGCCCAGCTGCCACGCAGCCTCCTCCTACCTTTCTACGGGCGGCCGGCTTCACTGTGTAGTAGGACGCATGCGCCCAACTATGCGTCCCCCGTCCATCCTTCAGCCGGTGGGGCGGGGCGGAAGGCGGGACCAGGATGCTCGCGCAGTCTCCGCACATGCGCAGTGCGGAAACTGAGGCGCCAGCTGCCGACTTGGAAGTTCCGGGAGGAGAGCGCCTGCGCCAGTGTACGCGTTGCCGGCGAAGAGGGGAGCTTGGCGACTCGGAAATTTGAATAGCACAGTGGCATGGAGTGTGACCTCATGGAGACTGACATCTTGGAGTCGTTGGAAGATCTCGGGTAAGACTGCCCGGGGCACGGGGCTCGCCGAGCCCGCCCCGCCGGCGCCCGGGAACTCCGGGCGCCTCGGTCGGAGGCACCTGCCTCCCCACGTCGCGCCCCGCGGCGTCCGCTCCGCGCTTCCCTGCTCGGCCCCGGGACCCCGGAACCACCCACTCCGCTGCCGGCCTCCCCGCCCCGACGCCCCCAGCCCTGCCCGCCGCCCGGGGCCTCGGCCGCGGTACCGCGCCGTCTGTCAGCCCGCGCGTCATTGTCTGGGCTCGGATCCTCACCACCCCCTCCCCGGCTCCCCCAGCCCTGCCCTGCCCCGGGGGGGGGGCAAAGTTGACTCCCCGTTCTCCGGTTCGTCCTCCACGTTGCCTACTCTAGCCTGGAGACTCTGCTCCTGCCCCACCCCACTTTCTCTGTCTGTCTGTCTCTGTCTGTCTGTCTCTCCCTCCCTCCACCCCCCCTCCACTCCAAAAAAAAAAAAATCTCCTTTGCTCAGTCATCTCTGCATGCACCCAGGCTTCCCTCAGCCACATGTCTGGGCGGCTGCCTCCCTTCCTCCAACCAGCTCTGTAGAGCACCTACCCTGTCCCCGCCTCCCCGGGAAACACTGGCAGTTACGCTGACTCCCACACCGCCTGGTGGAGCCCCATTAGCCCAGGGTCATCTGCAAACCACGGGGAACCTACAGTGTGTTTTTTGCCTTTTCCGTCTCCTCCTCCGAACAGTTTCCCACCCCAGAATTCATCCGTGTCTATGAGCTTGGAAACAGGGCTTCTTATCTCTCGAGGTCACCCAGATCGGTACACTCTCACTAAACTTGAGAGCTTGGAACCTCTTGGTCTGAATGTAGTTCTAGAAGCCAGTTGTGTGAGCATTTGCCTACAGGAAACCATGCCAAAATTAAAAGAAAAAAGAGAAGTTATGGATTTGGCTAGCTGGATTATACCTGACGCTTCCTTTGTCAAAACTTCCCCGCAGGCTTTTTCCAGGTCTAGGTAACCTTTAGGAGGCTTTTATAATTACAGTGGAATTGCAAAGAATTGGGATTCAAAGGTACCTCTAGTTCATCGACTGACCTAGAAAAAGGGCACCTTGAGGCTTCGCAAAAGTCCACCTGGTTAAATTTATTAGAAATTTAAGTAACTCGAAGTTTTTTGGGGTGGGGGGGAGTGTTTAAAGAAAGTAATAATGCTTACCTTTTCTTTTTTTGCTAAACTACCATTGTTCTTCAGAACTTGTTCTGTATGTTGGTGAACATTCCAGATGAGGGACCTTACCCTTTTAGAACAAAGCACACGTCACACTGTGCACTATGGCTTCTGTGTTAGAGGGCCCTCTCAGACTGAATGGCTTGTGAAGTTGGTCATTGAGTGAACATTTGTGAAGGACACTTGCCTTGTGAGACTGTGACTTTTAGGGTACAATGATACCCTAAGTTCACATGATGACTGGGAGGAACACTGAGGAGAGTCTGTGTACAGAAAGAGGTATGAAGCCCTGTAAACCTGAGAGAAGTAAATCTAAGGTTAGTGTTGAAGGAGTGCAGTATTGAATACCATAGTTCCAGTATGAAAGAAGGTCACATGACCAGTGGTCCTTGATGCTTGCCCTCTCTAACTTGCCATTTTAGTAATCAAGCACTCTGTCAAACAAAAGTTTTAGGCCTGTTTTGATTCCATTGTCTAATAACACAGTTGTTGTTTTTTTCATTTAGAAGTTAGACTAATATCTTTTTTGAAGCACATTTTAAAGGGATCAAGAATTGTTTCTTTAGCATACCTATACCTCTCAACATCACTTCAAGCATGTTTAACCTCTCTCTAATAGTGTTTCTTTTCATCAATATTTCACTTAAAAGAATATAGTCTGAGGGCTGAGATGTAGCTCAATGGCAAAGTGCTTGGCTAGCAAGTGCAGCATCCTGGGTTCCATCCCCAGTACTGAAAAAAGAAAAGATTAAAAATACAGTTAACAAAAATAGAGTCTGAACAACAGATACTTTGAGATTACTTTTTTTTTTTAAATTCAGACCTTGCTAATTTGCTCAGGCTGGCCTCACATTTGAGATCCCCTGCCTCCGCTTGTCAAATAACTGGTATTGCTGACATGCCATCACACCCAAACACTTAAAATTCCAAAATTTAGGTGGTAGTTCATTGTTACTGTTGCAAATGTTTGTGAACATTTTATAGTCTTTTTTTTTTTTTTTTTGTAAGTACATTGGAACTACTTAAAGGATTAGGATATAAAAACTGACCAATAAATACTAAGTCTTGACATTTCTCTGGTGCTAGTATGTCTTTTTGTTGTTGTTGTTGTTGGTTATGTGGCTTGAACTCTGGGCTTGGGCACTGTCCCTGCGTTCTTCAGCTCAAGCTCAAGGCGAGTGCTCTACCACTTGAGCTACAGTGCCACTTCCGGTTTTCTGGTGGTTTATTAGAGATAAGAGTTTCACGGACTTTCCTAAGCCCGGGTTGGCTTTGAACCGAACCGTGATCCTCAGATCTCAGCCTCCTCAGTAGCTAGGATTACAGGCATGAGCCACCAGTGCACAGGTTGGAAAATTTTTCTAAAAAAGGTAATTCACGTTTTACTTCTGAAATAGTTTTAGTGTAATTAGCTATCACTTGTTAATCTGGTTTTAATCCTTGGTTGAGTCTCAGTAAGAGGATAAACCTTTGCACAATAAGTGCTTTCAGTAAAGAAGTTGACATTATTTGGTAGTGTCTGTGATGATGTTAAGTATTCACACTTACTTTGAAAGGCTGAAATGCAGTCATTTGACCATTTGACTATTTTGTTGTGGTTTGGGGTTTTGAATTTGTGTATGTTTGTTCCTGCCCTTGGGCTTGAACTCAGGGCCTGGGCACTAGTTATCCTTGAGTTTTTTGCTCAAGGCTGACACTCTACCATTGAGCCAGTTTGACTTCTGGCTTTTTGGTGATTAATTGGGAGATAAGAACCTCATAGACTTTATTGCCTGGGCTGGATTCAAACAACAGTCCTCAGATCTCAACCTCCTGAGTAGCTAGGATTACAGGTATGAGCCACTGGCGCCTGGTTGCTTTTATTTTTGAGATGAGGTCCCGCTATGTAGTCCAAGCTGGCTTAGAACTGTATGTAGACCAGGCTCCTCCAAATCAGGTAATCCTCCTGTCTGTTTTGCACAAGAGCTTTATATGCCCAGTTTGTTTTATTTCCTTTGAGACAGTCTCAGAATGGCTAACTCTGAGCTCACAGCTATCTGCCTCAGCCTTCCCAGTGCTGGGATTATAGGCATGCACCACCTCCAGCCAGCTTGACTCACTTCTCTAATGACTCAGTACACTTCTAAGATTTGTTTATATTTGCAAATTTAGAAAGTGCCCATTATACTTTAAGTTATTAATTATATATATAATATATAGATATGCTATAATAGGTATAATTTTTATACTCTTCTAAATTTAATTTCTTATTTGTCAGTTACAAAGGCCCGTTGTTGAATGATGGCGCACTGTCTCAGGCAGTCTCTGAAGGAGCCAGTTCCCCTGAGTTCACCAAACTCTGTGCTTGGCTGGTGTCTGAATTAAGAGTACTCTGTAAACTGGAAGAAAATGTGCAAGCAACGAACAGTAAGTAAACACTCACTTTTGCTTTTATTTTAAAAATAATATGGGAATATTATCATTTGAACGTGATTATAGTTTTTAGTCTTTTTGTATTTGTAAAGAGAAATCTTATGAAAGTGTCAAGATAACTTTTTTCCTTCATTGTTTTTAGAGATAAGGTGATTCCAAGGTTCAAAACCAAAAAAGGCATGTAACTATGCAAAAATTGTCAAGGCTGAGGGCTGGGAAGGTAGATCAGTGGTAGAGTGCTTGCCTTGCATGCATGAGGCCCTAGGTTCGATTCCTCAGCACCACATAAGCAGAAAAGGCCAGAAGTGGCGCTGGGGCTCAAGTGGTAGAGTGCTAGCCTTGAGCTGAAGAGCTGAGGGACAGCGTCCAGGCCCAGAGTTCAGGCCCCATGAACGACAACCAAAAAAAAAAAAATTGTCAAGGCTGAAAAGACTCTGTTATTGAAGTACAGAAAAATGGGAGAGTACCAGTATAGAATATATGACTTTTTTATGACTTGCTTTTTTGTTTGTTGTTTTTTAAACAATAATTTGAACAATTCGTTATGTAGGCCCCAAAAGCCTGGGGCTCATGATCCTTTGGCCTCAGCTTCCCAAGTTTTGAAATTACAAGTGTGCAACTCCTCACTTGGCTAAACATTCTATTCTTTAAAACATGGATTGTGTGATCGTAGGTTCTGGAACTAGAAATTGGAAATCTTTTTTAGGAGTCTAGTAGTCCAGCAGCACATATAGCAAAAAATAGCTAAACGTGTGTAGTTCTACTATGCTTGGGAAGAATGACTGCTTTATTAAGACATTTCTTTTAATCACAAGAATGTATCATTAGATAACAGTACAACCCATCCAGCAGCCTCCGATTTATGGGAGTGAGAGCTGTTTTTTATTTGCCAATTTTAACACATTAGAACTACTTCATCAACTGCAGAAGAAACAAAGGCTTGGAACCTGATACTCTACTGTCTTAATTCCATTCTACCATGGTTAACCCTCTAACAGGAGACAAACAAAAATGCCCATCTGTTAACCTACCCTGAGGGAAAACTGTACTTTCTCCACAAAATCTCATTTTGTAAGCTTACACTGTTGTCTGTTAGTATATTTAATGTATATATGTTTGTTGTATATAATTATTGTGTGTGTGTGTGTATGTATGTATATACTGGAGATGGAACTGAAGTGCTCATGTATGCCCAAACCTTTTAATTCTAGTTATTAAAAAACTAGTAATAATAATAGAGTTTCAATTCATTGAACATGCCCCATGTTTTAAGAAATTTGCAGGTGTTAACTCAGTTAAACTGCTGAGGAGGATAGAGATCTGAGGATAGCGGTTCAGAGCCTGCCCAGGCAGTAAGGTCCATGAGACTCTTATCTTAAGTTAACCACCAGAAAGCTGGAAGTGGTGCTGTGAAACAAGTGGTAGAGCACTAGCCTGAGCTGAAGAGGTCCAGCATTCAAGCCCCATGACCGACCAAAAAAAAAACTACTGGGCAACCCTATTTAGTGGGTTTTATTATTCATACACTGTATGGCACGAAGTTAGGACATTGCCTGAGGTCAGTCCTAGGGCCTGTGTTTGTAACCACTGTGCTGTACTGCCTCTGGAGAAACCTTTGAAAACACTTATATAGGGTGACTGCTTTTAACTAGCAGTCTTTTTGTTCAAGTGAAACATAGAGAAGCCAGCACATGAAACAGATAAAGTATAGCTGTTCTACTTGAAGTAGAGAGCCGTACCTTTACCACACTCTCTTCATCCAGCTGGGAAACTTCAGGCTTCATAGATCACAGTTGACAAAACACTGGCAATGATTGATACACAGCAATACTTCCTGTTGTACTCCTCCTGTCCCCAGCTCTGTAGAAACCTTTGCAGACCTCATACTAGAGAATGCTGTCCTAATCCACAGATGAGTAAAGGACTTGAGACATAAAAGTGACTCTTAATTTCTATCTCCTCTGACACTGAATAGAAAAAAGCAAAACAGTAAGGGAGAACGCATTTTCCCCTTTGGCTCACCCAGTGTACTGTATGCTCTTTTACATGTTACGGAGATTTAGAGCTAGAAGTCATGTGTGCTGCCTTGAGGTTTCAATGGGGATGTCAGCAGGAGGGAAGTGCCATAATTAGATGCATCCTCTGAGGTTCACAGGGCAAGGAAATGTACGAGAGCCAGGGTAATAAGGAAAGATGAGAGCAAGACCACTGAGCTTTGATAGATGAGTGGGATTAATTAGAGGAGAGGAGAGGAGTGGGCCTATCAATCACAGGAGGTAACGCAAGTGAAACTCAGAGGTGGAAATGAGGCTAGCCTTTGCTGGGACAGTGAGGACTGGACTGGCACAAGTAGAGGGAGCATTTGTGAAGGAAGCTTGTTGATCATGGTAACTTGAGTGCTGGAATGGGCAGACGTGAGCAGCCATGAAAATGAAGAACGGAACGTCATAAGAAGAAGGTGCATAGTGGAATGAAAAAGGGATGAGTTTAGAAGGAACTTATTAGGAACAGCCTAGTAAAATGTTACCAAAACTATTTACCATATTGATATGCAGTAAAACACCAGCAGAAAAATGAGCAGAATTATTAAATGAGATGGTTATTTTCATTCTTCAAAGGTCCAAGTGAAGCTGAAGAATTCCAGCTTGAGGTGAGTGGGCTCCTAGGGGAGATGAACTGCCCGTATCTGTCACTGACATCTGGGGATGTGACCAAGCGCCTTCTCATTCAGAAGAACTGCCTCCTTTTGCTCAGTAAGTTCATGGCTCCTATAGTGCAGCTGTTACTTTCCTGTTTATGTTTTTCATGACTACTAAGCAAGTTATTCTTTTATTTTGTCCCATAATGAATATAACTCAAATACTACTTACTTGAAAGAAAACTTCTCAACTGTCCACTTCAGGAGCTGCTGGGCAGGGTGTGTGTA
Organism: Dipodomys spectabilis; assembly: GCF_019054845.1. Classification (NCBI taxonomy): domain Eukaryota; kingdom Metazoa; phylum Chordata; class Mammalia; order Rodentia; family Heteromyidae; genus Dipodomys; species Dipodomys spectabilis. The sequence goes on along the minus strand of NW_024871414.1, from coordinate 114,202 downwards.
CCAGTAGCATTGTTATTTTTATGGTTGCTGCTCTTCTTACCCTTTCACCTTCCGTGTCAGTCATGCTGCTGTGCCTCACCTGATGAGACTCGTGGTAGAGTTATGCAAGCACTAAACTTCCATATTTTAGACTAGAAGCACATTTTTAAATAGATGGAGAAGGTAGTGTAGAAATACTGACGTTTGTAATAATTATAATTGTATATAATAATTATAATTCTGAATTATAATTATAAAGCATTGAGTTATTTGAATATAATTATAAAGCATTGAATTATTTTTTGAGGACAATAAGCATTCATTAGTTAATGAGTAATTATTTAGTGTCTCGTCTTACCGCTATTTCTTTGTAGTTTGGTGAATTGGGGGTTTTACCTTTTTAAATAGTCAGCAATGGTACTTGAATAGTTGCTCTTCTACTGATCTTTCTAGGAAATTTTTATGAAAAATTCCTTCATGTTTTGTACACACTAATAAACTGTCTCTTCAAATTTTATTGCCTTGTATAAACTTTGCAATATACATAACCAGTAGCATTCTGAAACACATCCATATTAAGCTTTGAGTAATAGAATTTAAGTTTGCATTATAACAAACATATTTCAGAGGCTTTTAACAAATGTTTTATCTTTATAATGTTCTCTGAAACATAGTTAAGGTTAAGTTGTTTAAAAGGAAAAAGTGTTAGAGCCTTTCTACCTAGATACTAAATGACTCCCAGTTTTCCCCCCTTTGGCATTCCCCCTGTGGAATGATCTTAAAAGAGAGATGTGCATGGTAGGGTTCAGAATTGCTGTGGGAGTGATGCCGCGTATCGTTCCTGCACAGCCGTTCAGCATCCTTCAGCCGGTACCACTCAGTAACTGGCTCCACTGTGGTGGTTGCTGGTTCTTCCTCTACAGCCTTGCTTATCCTTAGCAGTGATATTGGCCACTTTGAAGGTTGCCAACATAGGAAGGTAACAACTACAGTGGAGTGCCTGATAATGACCCTGAATTGCTAATTCTTCCAAAGGGCTCCAAGTGCAGTGCTGCTAGCACTAATGTTAAAACTCACTTTGAATATAAATCTCCATAACGTGGTTTTTATTTTTTTCCTCTTAAGCAGACTAAACAAATTATTTTATACTCAGGGTTATGACAGACTTAGCTAATGCCTCAGAAACTTTTTGAGGGACACAACCATTTGCTTCTCAATTAAATAGCCAAGTTAACTAAAAGTCACTAACCGGCTAAAGATCATTCTTCTCATTTGTTCATCCCACTATTTCCTTCTTTATCTGTGCCTCTGCCTATAACCAACCTCTATTTGATTCTAGCATTTCACTGCTCTGTGTTAAGGATGGCTTATCTTTACAAGTACCAGTCACATCTTGATGCTGTAATTTCAATTCTTTCAGCACTGTTGCCTCACTGATTTGAATCTTTTTTCCCCTAATGTCTTTATTTACTTTGACATTGTTTTGCGTCATTTGAATCTTTTAGCACATTGTATATGGAGGAAAGGGAATAAATAAACCTCATTAGAATTGTTAGTAAAACATAGTATCTTTGAATAGTAGAGCCTCCTACATATTAGGTTACGGGCAGTTCTGGATATTTACTGGTCTTTTATGATTCTCAGATTATTTCTCATAGGTAAGTTAAGATTTGAGTTCCTAAAAGAGGACGAGCTGGTCATTGTTTTTTGGAGGGGGGCATATCTTTATTCTTAATAACATTGTCTGTAGAGATAATCTTTTATTAATGGGATTTCTAGTACCTTTCCAGTGCTTTGAACACAATTAAAGTGTTTTTTTTTTTTATGATTACATTGGTGAATTCATTTTCTGATTGCCTGACTGTGTTACCCCACATTTCAAGAACCAGTTTGTTAAATCATATAGTATATGATTTTCTAGAACAAGGGTTGGCAAATTTTTTCCTTAATGGCCAGATAGTAAATGTTTCTGGCCGAGGAGGCCAGTAGGTGTTGGTGACAGTACACAGTTCTGCTGCTGTAGCAGGAAAGCAGCCCGACAGTATGGAAACAAACAAGTGTGGCAGGGCACAGGTGAACTGCAGCAGCAGTTTTCATAACTGTGGCTCTTTGCCATTTAACACCCATGTACAGTTCACTATATGCAACACGTTAAGATTTTATTTAGAATTTTTGCAGAACTTCAGTTGTGTTTTTTTTTTTTTAAGAAATTACCAAAATTATGGCCACGTGCATCTTGGCCTTGGGGGTAGTAGCATGTGAGTAAAGTCGATCACGCTTGTTTTTCAAATAGGATTTAGGGGTGTGGAAAAGATCTTTTGTTTTTCCCTAAACTCAGTGATTATTAATTATTCAACAAGAATTGAAATGTCTTGGAAAGGCTTAAGGAGTGGGGTTGAAAATCTAGACCTTGTACTGAATTCCTGAAGCACAGTGGCCTCTACTGTTTCTGTGTGAACCCAACACTCAGGATGGTACATGCAGGGGTGGCTCTGCAAAGAAGTGGTGTGAAAGTTCTGTGGTTCGTGGGGAAAGGCACACTGAGAAGAACAAGAGTGGAAAAGTCGGCATGGGAGATGTGGGAAAGGACCTCTCCTGTAAGCTAAAATGAAGAAACATTTCATCCCAGTTCTAAACAACCTGCCCAATTACTGGGCGGCACGAGGGCAAGGGATTCTATCACTGGTGCTCACAAATAGCGAAACATTCACTAACATTTGGCCTGTTCATTTATTTATTTATTTTTACCCAATGCCAACCCCTGTTCTGGAGGTTCCTTAATAGCAGAAGACAACAATCCAAATCTTTAGATAAGTGATCTACCTTGATCTTTTGGTTTCAAAGAATTGCTTGTTTTTAAATGAATCTTAAATAGTATATATTGGTTAAATACCTGAATTACATAACCATTTTATATGTTATGTCATTTGCAGGTAAAAATGGTTTTTCTTTCTTGTTTTTATCCATTCTTGCAGCTTTAAAAGTTACATATCCTTAGGTCTATAGAGTTGTGACTCCAGACTTATGACTATTAACTATAGCTGTATCTCATTTTGAAATCTTATTTTGTTTACTTCAGCATACCTCATCTCAGAACTAGAAGCTGCCAGAATGCTCTGTGTGAATGCTCCTCCAAAAAAAGCTCAAGAAGGAGGCGGTAGTGAGGTCTTTCAAGAGTTGAAAGGCATTTGTATTGCTCTAGGAATGTCCAAACCTCCAGCCAGTATAACTATGTTCCAATTCTTCAGCGGGATTGAAAAAAAAGTAAGACCTTTAGTACCAGATTGTAGTGTATTAAAGGCATAGTCCTACGTTTGTTTGAAATGAAACATTAAGTTTATTTCTCTTAATGGGAATCAAATGTGCATATTAATAAGTAATTGTTACTAAATGAGTTTGGGTTTAAATTTCTAGATGGATACCTTAAAGACAAATTAGTGTCTTAGTGTTTTTAAAAACATACCACCATTCTTCTTTTTCAAAGACACACCTTGACACTTTGGTTTAAGCTGAAGTAAGGTACACATAATCTAAAAAGAATTATGATTTAAATCCTTAATTTATTGTTGGACTTGGATGAAAGTAATTTTTCCAGTCTTCATCATTGAATAAATGATAATGTCCTCTCTGCTGACGGTAGAAATGGATGATAATCGTTCTGCTTTGTCCAGTCACTGGGTCTATATGTTCCATTGGTAACTGGATTTACTCACTGCTAACATAATCTAGTATGTGAAAATAAATCAGAATTATGTTTGTGCCACATATCACCAACGGTTAAGATGTTTTAATGTAACTGGTTAGGAACTAGTGATTTTTAACAAAAAAAAAAAAATGAGGAAAAGAAAATGGTACTTGTTATAGTTGCTATTTCCTATATGCTTATCTGCTGGATTGTAAGAATTGGTACAATTGCAAGGGGGCAGAACGGCACCAGGATGCACAGATTTGGTGAACGCTACAGGGACGCAGCAATATATCTGTAGTCCATAATCTTCTGTGTGTTCATTCATCCATTCAGCAAATGCCCACTCAGTGCCCACTGTTGTCAGGCACTGCTCTAGGTCCAGTGGAGGATTCATGCTTCTGTAGGCACGTGAGGAGTGGGACAAGTGAGTGTCTGTATCTCGTGGGTCTTTACATTCACGTTTCAAAACACCCCTCCACCTTTGCCTCTGTCAGGAGTCTTCTTTTGATGACAAGATATGATGGGAATTGGGAAGAGGAGGAAGATGCGTTTACTTTTAGATTGTTTCATTCATTTACTCATGTTTTTGTGTCAGTTAAAGGAAACCTTAGCAAAAGTTCCACCTAATCATGTGGGAAAGCCTTTATTGAAGAAGCCAATGGGACCAGCCCACTGGGTGAGTAGTCGTCATCTCAAAAAACTCTGTGAGGAATCATCTACTGATTTTGTGGGGTTTTTAATATCCACGCTAATAGTTTGTGATTTTTAAGTGGTACTTTGTAACATACAGTTTTCTACATGGATAGCTTGGGTATCATTTTTGTGAATCTTACGACGGTGCAGGTTATTTTATTTGTATACAATTAGAAGCACTTTTATAATTGTGACTATATCACAAGCCATTTAAAATAAATTGAAGTTTGTTTTGATGCATACTCCCAATAATCAAATGGGCACAAGCCACAAACCACATTAGGCTAAAAACAAACTTCATCCAGTGAATTACAAGAAATCTAAACAAGAATTTGGTTTTTTATAAATTGTTCATTATGTTTTGTTTGAGCTTAACTTTTTTGCCTGCTGTTTCACTAGGCATTAATATTTTACGAAGTATAAATATATTTCCAACTGGAAAGGACTATGTGTTAAATACTAGGGATTCCATTCTGAAAGAAACAGACATAGTTTCTCCTTTTTAAGAGCATGGGAGCAAGTCGCTTTAAATTCTAACTAGTCTTTAAATTTTGCTTTAGGAAAAGATAGAAGCAATCAACCAAGCCATAGCCAATGAATATGAAGTCCGGAGAAAGCTGCTAATAAAACGCTTGGATGTCACTGTGCAGTCCTTTGGCTGGTCTGACAGAGCTAAGGTACACATTAAAGAATTATTTAGATATGATTCCTCAGTGTCAAAGGGGATAATCCTGCCCAGTCTCATCTTTACTCCTTGCATTGGCAGCTGCACTTACACGAGACATTTGTTGACTAGGTAGGAGCAATGTTGAATATGTAACTTTTTCTACCATCTAGCACCTAGTAAATGACATTATTAGTTCTCTAACTTATTATGGGTGTTTCATTTTGAAAACTGTCATGTCTTTGAACCTTTTCTTTCAACAGAGTCAGACAGAAAAATTAGCGAAAGTTTACCAGCCAAAGCGCTCAGCATTATCTCCTAAAAGCACTGTTTCTGTTGCCCATCTTCTGGCTGCAAGACAAGACTTGTCAAAGATTTTAAGGACAAGTAGTGGGTCTATAAGAGAAAAGACTGCCTGTGCCATCAATAAGGTGATTATGGTACTTTAATTATCTCTCCAATACATTCATCCCTGTTTATAAGGTGAGATGGTTTTAAGGTATCTTTGCTTATTCCATAGGTGTTGATGGGCAGAGTGCCTGACAGAGGTGGTAGACCCAATGAAATTGAACCTCCACCCCCAGAGATGCCACCATGGCAGAAAAGGCAAGATGGCCCCCAGCATCAAACGGGAGGCCGAGGAGGAGGGAGAGGTGGTTATGAACATTCCTCATATGGAGGACGAGGAGGTCATGAACAAGGAGGAGGGAGAGGTGGACGTGGTGGCTTTGACCACGGTGGCCGAGGGGGAGGAAGAGGAAGTAAACACCAAGGAGGCTGGACAGATGGAGGGAGTGGAGGAGGTGGCTACCAAGATGGTGGTTATCGAGATTCAGGTTTCCAGGCTGGTGGCTACCATGGTGGCCACAGCAGTGGCTATCAAGGTGGAGGCGGTGGTTATGGGGGCTTCCAGACATCTTCATACACAGGAAGCGGATACCAGGGTGGTGGATACCAGCAGGACAATAGATACCAAGATGGTGGGCACCACAGCGATCGAGGCGGTGGTCGTGGTGGGAGAGGTGGCCGAGGAGGAGGCCGGGGTGGGCGTGGAGGCCAGGGAGGAGGATGGGGAGGCAGAGGGAGCCAGACGTACCACCAAGGGGGGCAGTTTGAGCAGCACTTCCAGCATGGAGGCTACCAGTACAGTCATTCTGGTTTTGGGCAGGGAAGACACTACACTAGTTGAGGCTGCAGCACCTTACATTTTGCTAGAGCTCAAGTAATAGAAACTTAGTTTTGGAGTCCTGGATCCAGCACCCCATTTGAGTTCACATGAGGCCCCCAGTGGCAGGCAGATTCCTACTTGCCATAAGTACTTGTGGGTCTTCATTCGATTCTGTTGGTTTGGTTTTTTTTTTTTTGTTTTGACTTAATGTTGTTTGAAAAACACGTCTCTCCTTTCTATGAAAAAGAATTTTTTAAAGGTTATTAAAATTGCCTTTAATTGACCAGTAGACTAATTCCACAGTCAGAACATGCTGCATACTCTTGAAGAAAGTACTTGACTAAAGTAATCTTCGTGTTTTCAATATGCGGTTTTGAAGATGAGGATTCACCTAGGCTTTTTTAGATTTGCTGCTAGGAACCTTCCTCATACTTCACAGTCCACTTCTATGTGTTCTGCGTCAGATGTTCTCATGTCTGTTTTGCAAGCACAGTTCTGCCCTGGGTTGGCGTTTTATTATTCCAAGAGGTTGTGCCACATTTGTTCCCTGGTAGACCTGTTAGGTCCGTTCCTATTAAATGAGCTCCTCTGCAGATAGCACATTGAGTAGCCTTATTCTGTTGATGGAATAATGTACCATATGCTCAACTCTGAAAATTTTGAGCATGACCAAAATCCATAAAGACTATAAAAGCAAAACCAATTGTGAACCTATAGTACATATAGGCATTTAATTAAGTGTAGCAACTCAAACTGACCTGCATCCATACAAGTTTCTCCTTCAACCTTATTTTTACTTGAAATCTGCTAGAAAAATTGGCAAACCAAAATTTGTTTTATGCACGAGTTAATACCACTGGCTCAGCAAATACAAGTTAGTTTGCTTTAGGCAGGACACTTTTTTTTCTTTTGTAATGGAAGAAATGCACTACAAACAAAGTAAGCTAGAGTTTTGCTTAGTGCAGGAGGCCCTTTATTATTGCTGCAGAAAACAAAAGCCTGGCTGAGTCCATGTTTCCCATTCTCCTTTACTGACATCTACCTGACAGGATGCTTCTTGCTGGGTTTTTGTATACTTAAACATTGTCAAGCTGTGAAAGAAAAATGGCGGGAGATGTGCTTTGTGTGAAAGGTGAGCAATAAAGTATCTGTATGTTCTCTCTGGTTTGAGTTTTATTTTTGCTTTCAAAAACTAAATTGTTCTGGATAGTAGTGTCAAGCTTATGAGCTAAGGCTTTTGTTCCCAAAGATTCTTGAGTGTTTCCTTAAAACCTAATTTGTAGTAACAGGTAATCTTCCTAGTGAATTGAAGAATGGCCATTTCCAAATTCATCTTTTGTAATTACCATGTGGCTGGAAAACCTCACTACTTACCTCTGGCCACTGGGTGTAGCTGTTGCTACACGTTAGGTAAAGATACTAATGTCTTACCTTGTAGAGGGTTCATTTCTCCATTATTACCACAAGTGGAGGGCATTTTTTGTTGAAAAGAAGTGAATTGGAAGTATAAATATTTTTAGTAAGGGGGAAATTGTGTCTTCCTTCTAAAAGAGTCTTTTAAAAAAATCATGTGTTACCATTAAAAAATATCCTACTTACCACTGAGATAAGAACATGCTGATAGCCCAAAAACTGTCTTGGAAAGACCATATCCATCCTTTGTTAATTTTTACCTGTTTATTTTTCAGCTAATATTTGCATTCTGAGATGTTCAAAATGTTTCATCATTAAAGTTTAAATTGTCTTAAACATTGTAAGAGCTGATCTCTTTATATTGAATAAGTTCAGGGTGTATAGGAGTTTATACTTAATAAAATGGGCATAGATATCTTGACACTTTAGAATTGATTCACTTTTAGTTTACACTTGGTTCCATCAGGTTTTTAACCTATAACATGACATACCTATTGACCTCATTTTAAGGTTTTGATAAATACAATTTTGATTTTTTTTGGGGGGGGGGGTCTGTCATGGGGCTTGAACTCTGGGCCTGGACGCTCTTCAGCTCAAGGTGAGCGCTCTATCTCTTGCCACAGCACCACTTCCCGTTTTCTGGTGATTAGTTGGAGATAAGAGTCTCACAGACTTTCCTGCCCAGTCTGGCTTTGAACCATGATCTTCAGATCTCAGCCTCCTGAGTAGCTAATACAGGTGTGAGCCACTGGTGCTCAGCCTAATTTTGATTTTTAAAAAAAAATAACTACCAGATTGCCTTTTCAGATATCAACAAGTTTGAAGGCAAATAATAGATATCTCCATGATGGCTCTAAAATCCACATCCTCAATTTCTGCTTCAACCTACACAGTTTTTTTTTTTTCTCAACATATGAAACCCTAAAAGAATTCCTTGTCCATGTAACTTCTGCAGAAATAAGATATTTCAGACTACCCCTATGGTGGTTTTATTAAAGTACTTAGATTTTCTTTTTCTTTTTATCTTAGACATACTCTGTTTTTGAGAATGGTGGTCTAGATATCTTGTCGAGTCTTGTTGCAAACTTCAGCTCTTTCAGTCCTCCCAACGTGGCCTCCTGGTTAGTGGGGACTACATGTAGCAGCAATACAGGGATTTACTGGAGTAAGGCATGTGGGAATTTCTTGAAATAAGAGGAAATTTTGAGGAGGGAACTTTCTTAAATGAAATCTTAAAAGATACTGTCTCTATAAAGACTACATTATATTAAGCATTGGTTTTGCTCACTAAAGGAACTAAACAATACCAGTATTCTTGGGAATTTTAACTTGTACAATTTATCCTGTTCATTTCTTGCTCTAGAACTTAACTGATTGTCCAACTGTTAAGACTTAAATTGTAGCTGAGAACAAATACTCTATTTTTAAACTGGTTTCACACTTCCCAAATCATCTAGGTTTGTACATACTTAAATTGTTCTTGGTTTTGATTCTTATGTACTTACATCTTTATTTTTTTGTGCTGGTATTATCGCTTGAATTCTTACTTAGCTTTTTCACTCATAGCTGGGACTTTACCACTGAACCACGGCTCTATTTCTGATTTTTTGCTGGTTGATTGGAGATCAAAGAGTCTCAGAGTTGTCTGCTGAGATGGTTTCAAAACATGATCCTCAGATCTCAGCCTTCTGAGTAGCTAGAATTATACCCGTAAGTCACTGGTGTCAGACTGTGTATATCATTTTACAGATAGATTTCAAAGGCGTGAATGGCAGTCATCTTTATATAATTTTGTATTTGATTCATTTTTTAAAAAAACAACCATTGAGTTTACCAAAATAGAAAAATACATCCATCATTGGTGTGTGTGTGTTATTTTCCTGCTCTTGTTTTTTATTCCTCATTGGCCTGGTGGGTAGAGAGAAATGCTCCTTTCATTATTTTGTTTACTACATGTCCACATTTGTGCCTGTGGATTTATTCCTAGAGTTTAAATTACTGATATACTTGAGGCAGGCATGTGTGTCCGTGTTTGACCTTGATTTACATCTTGCAAACAGTCAGACCTGTGTAATTGTGGTTAATAAAGAAGTTGTATTAAACATAGGTTGGCAAGACTGCCCACCAAATGTACATGAAACCTGTTGTGAAAATTAAAAGTGAGTTTTTAACAAGTTCTCTAGGTATTAGAGGGAGGGAAACTTCTTAGTTGATTGATATTTGTTGAATTATACTTACGAGAGAGAAAAGGCCTGTGTTTTGGTTTGATGAAAACTTGAGTGTTCAGCTAAGGATGTAAGTTTATTGGTAGAGCACCTGCTTAAAATGGGTGAGACTGTAAGTTCAATCCCCAGCTCTACCAAAAAAAAAAAAAAAATGTGTGCCTGCTATATTCCTCATTGTGTTAGGCTGAGGTGCAAAAATAAGAAAATAATAGCCAGTGACTGTTACAGCAGGATGCTAGGTTAGCATAGTGTTTAGATATTGTGTACTTGGGATAGACATTGGCCAATATTGGGAAGGTTACATTGGTTAGGAGAGGGTTCTACCTGCCTTTTTGTGTAACATGGACCTATTTTGTGTATAGTAACTTATACTAGTTAGAAACAATGCAACACAAAACAAAAAACAATGCAGCAGGCCTGGCCTGGTGGCAAACTTCTGTAATCCCAGCTATTTTGGAGGTAGAAATAGGAAGTTAATGAGTTCAACCCCAACCAAGGCAAAGTTATCACCCTATCTCATGACTCAGTTGTAAGGGAAACACTAGGTTTTAATTCCCAGAATTGTAAATCAAAAAAGAATGGCATGTTCCTGATTTGGAAACTAAATTCATTGGCTAAAGATTTAACAGGAAGAGGAAGGGTTGAAATAAATCCATAATTCCATGTTAGATTACCCAAGAGTTGGGGGAAAACCTGAATTGGGGATGGAATCAAGGAATAATTATCTGGTAGATGGTGGAGAGAATAAGAAGAAAACAACAGTGCTTTGAACTCGAGTATTAGAATAGTTGTCTATTGGAAATATTAGTTTGACCTAAGCCTAAAGTACTAACAGTTTAGCCCAAAGAAGCTTCTCTGTATGGTGAACGGCACCCTGGTTTGATGTACAAATAACTTGGAACAGTATACCATTGCTACTAACCAACTGACAGCCATTCACAGGCCATCTCTTACCAGACTCTGTTCATGTTTTGGTTTTGCTTTGTAACCCAGGTAGGCTTGAACTTGAGATCTTCCTGGTCCAGCTTCCAGTGTGCCAGGATTACAACTGTATGCCACTATGCCTGGCTCTTCCTACTGTTCTCTATGAAACATTTGTCCACCCCCCTCCCCCCCCAAAAAAATTGAGGTTGAGGTAAATCCAATTTTCCTTGGGAAATGTATATAAAAGTTTTATCAAGTCCTCAGAACATAATGGATACACATAGTTCCCAGCACTTATGAAGACATTAGCCATCTTTTTTTTTTTTTTTTTTTTGTGCTGGGAACTGGACCCAAGGCCTCCTACGTGCTAAGCAAGTACTCTACCACTGAGCTGCATCACCAGCCTAACATTGTAATGTTGCTTGAGCACTGTCTCAATACAAACCGTATTATGTGGTATAGAAGATGATCAATTACAGGTCAACTACATTGCACTTGCTTCATTCTACCTAACCCTTAGTGGTCAGAAGTTAGTCAAAAGAATTTCTACTAAAACTAGCAGGAGGTAAATCTCAATCTGAAAGAATGAGCAAGGTCTATTTTCTAATCTTACAATGGTGAATTGTAGTAAGTAGTTTTTAAGTTTTGTGGTATTGCTCTAACAAAGTTACTGCAGCAGTCTGGTAATAGGACACCTCCTTGCCCTTTAGGTATTTTAGCAAACTTAAGATACTGAAATGTACATTCATATTAAAAGAGAAAGCAATAGATAGATAGATGCAACAAATACTTGCCTAACAATTCACTTATAGGTTAAGAGGGGAGTTGGTCCGGTACAAACTCTGGTATAATAAAAATGTGACCTAATTTATTTAACCTCATCTTAGTACTCTCATCTTAGTAAAACTGGGAGGATTAAGGGTGAGAATCAAAAAAATTCTTACCTCAGTATATAATACATAATAATACACTCAATGTTTAGCTATTATCAATGTGGGGTAATTCTCAGAATATTAGGGTTAATTGTGTCTTTAATTAAGTTTTGCAAATGTTCCAACTCTTTGACACTGAGCTACTTCTTCTTTCTGCAACTTCCAAGTACCCTAAAACAACTCCAGTGCTCACATGTGCCGATTTTAAGAGGAACCATGCCCAGTGCATCGTTTTGCTTAATTGTCACCACCTCTAGTGCTTTTAGAAATTGTGTTTGCAACAGCATTGTCAAGAACAGCAAAGGCTGTGGGAGAATTGGGAAGCTCCTGGCTTATTGATTCATGTTCCAGAGTTCTTTTTATAGTCGGGCACTTCACAAAACTATTGGAAATATAATAGGACAGGGAGTGTAGCTCAGTGGTAGAGTGCTGGTCTGACATTTTCCCTAGGTTCTATAACCAGAATCATCCAAAGAGGAGGAAAAAAAAAGAATTATGGCAATGCTTTAGCTTTATGTTTGTGGAACGCCACTGGCAGGAATGTGCTGTTTGAATGGATAGCTTCAAGCAAGGCAAGGGGTGTCTTGGGCAAGAACTCTTCTCTCATAAGCACTCTTCCTCCAACCAGAGTAGACAACTTGGCCCCTTTACAAAAGGCCCAAAAGATGTCTGAGGATGGCTACCTATGGTGTGAATTGCCCCAAAGAAACATGCTGGATGTCAAAGAGACAATCAAAATATGGACTCAGAGAACCTTATTTTTTTTACAAGTATCCAAAGCAGCTTCTCAAACACCTTTATTTTCCTTGAAGATCGAATCCAGGGATATTCTGAATTCAAAGCTCAAAATAGTATAGGTTCTGTGGGTTGTTTTAAATATTACTAGAATATTTTAGGAAAACCAATATTGAACAAAACGGTACATAAACTGTTCAGTGACTTCTTGCCCATTCAAAGGTCTTGTAGGAAAAATGGTTTCTGAAACCTATTTATTGTCACATTGTGTCATGAAGTACTTGTTCCAAACCCATGATGCTTATTTTGTCTTCTAGAAAAAGAAAAATTATTTAAAGTTTTGTTGAGACATTATGTATAACTTTGAAAATGCATGGATAAGCAGAAAAGCTTACTGATTTGGAAAATTGTGGGTGGTGGTAATGGTGGTGTGTGTGTGAGAGAGAGACAGAGACAGATCATTGCTAACACTCTAATACTCTATTCTGGATGGGAGTCATTGGAAAGAAGACTGAAATAGGAGCTTTTAAAGCTAATAATTCTGGCCAGGTGTTGGTGGCTTATGCTTGTAATCCTAGCTACTTGGGAGGCTAAGATTTAAGGATTGTGGTTCAAAGCCAGCCTGAGCAAAAAAGTCCCAGAGACTTTAACCATCAATTAACCACTAAAAGCCAGAAATAGACATACGGCTCAAGTAGTAAAGCACTAGCCTTTAGTACAAATGCTCAGGGATGGTGCCCAGGCCCTGAGTTCAAGCCTGAGGACCAGCACCAAAAAAAAAAAAAAAAAAGAAGGAGAAGAAGAGAAAGAAAGAAAAAAAAGTCTATGCTTCTTGTGTGCATAAGCCATTAACAGAGTATGCATTCTGGGCATTCTGGAATCCTTATATTTGTCACACTGTCTCTTTGCCTCCATTTACCTTTGTGACCTAGATCCTGATAAGGAAGATCCATATTGTTCTATTGCTATCATTACTTAATTTTTAGATAGGCAATATGTATTGAAAATTCAAAATATGTATAAAGAAGTTAGCCATAAAATCTCTTCACCTTTGCCTGTCAGCCACACAGTAAGTTTATTTTTGTGTCCTTGTGTACATTAAATATACACAGAATAAATAATACTGATTTTTTTATCTGTTCACAAGTGACAACATGCGATATATACTTGACATCTTGACTTTAAAAGTTTATCTTTGGACTTGAGGTGTAACAGTGGTAGAGTTTTGGCCTTATACGTGTGAAGTGTGTGTGTGTATAAATTTATGCAGAGTGCCTCTTAGAAAAATCAATAATGTTATTGTATTTATATAACCATTTATTTTTGTCGGTCGTGGGGCTTGAACTCTGGGCATGGGCGCTGTCCCTCAGCTCTTCAGCTCAAGGCTAGCACTCTACCACTTGAGCCACAGCACCACTTCCATAACCATTTATTTAATTAAGGCTTACTGAATGTTTTAGACTTATTTCACATTTCTAGGAAAGCACTGTTGTATGAAAAGTATTGACTTTCTATTTCTCTTATGTCCAAGTGTAGGCAGAGCAGTTACAAGTAAGAACAAGGTGATCATAGGTTGACTTTCTGTGGATTGATTGACCTTGGGCTTTCTACTTAATTCTTTGTCTTTGGTTCCTTACAAGCAAGAATTCTGGGTTAGTGTAGGGAACTTGCCTGTACAGGTGGCTTAGACTAGGCCTGATAGACTACTATATTGTAACAATTGGTTACATGGTTTTTTGTTCTCATTATCTTTACATTAAATTACCAGATATGGAATTACTAGGTCAAGAAGAAACTAAAACACTGGGTGTTCTAATGCATGGCTGTAATCCCAGCACTTGGGAGGCTGAGTCAGAGAGGATAGTGAGTTCTAGGCCAGCCACAAGCTACAAAGCAAGATCCTGTCTCAAAAAAAGAGGGGAGGGAAGGAAGGAGAAGGAATAGAAGGAGGAGGAAGAAGAAAAAGAGAGGGTGAAGAACTTCAGCTTGGATGGATGTTGACAAAATTGTCTTCATTGAGGGTACATAAATTTGTGTTCCTAATAATGCTTCAGTAATAGAATATCTGCTTTCCACACCTGCCAAAACCAGATCAAATCCAGATCCATGTGCCTACTAGGCTAGTGCTCTTCCACTAAGCTAAGCCCCAGGCCCAAGAATATTCTAATTGTGTTTTCACTTTATTAGCATGTATTTATTGTACAGCTAGACTACACATAATGTGCTTTGGTCAAATTTATCCCCCATATTACTTTCTTATTCCTCTTCCCCCTTTTCTGAAACAAACTAATGAGTTTCATTATTTTACTTTCATACCTATGTATGAAGTATTTGGATGATATTCAACCCCACACCCTCTCTCCTTCTGCTGGCTGCCAGCATCATTTTACATTGTCTTTCATTTTTGAGGTCTGGATTCTACATATAAGAGAGAACTTGGAATATTTGTCCTTCTCATACTGGCTTATTTCACCTAACACGATCATTTTGAGTTCCTTCTATTTTCCTGGAAACCACATATTTTCATTCTTTTTTATGGCTGAGTAATGCTCGTGTGTTTGTGTGTATGTACATTTGTTTATCCATCACTTGATGGAAATATGTGACATTGCCAACAGTGTCTTGTGTCATGTCTTGCTTGCTGTGTAGCTACTGCTGACCTAGAACTCATAATTTTCCTGCCACAGTTTCTTGAATATTGGGATTACAGGCTCATGCTAACAAGTACTCTATTCCTGGGTTATATCTCCAGCATGACTTTATGAACTTTTTATGGAAGCAGATGGAACAGAAGATGGACTTCTGCTTGAGAGGACAGGGCTTGATGTGCATGCTTATCAACTGTAGCACTATGATTGAGAGTATAGTCTCCCAGAAGAATGGGAGCCAAATCCCACTTTCACAACCAAGACCTCGTGCAAATTATTTTATTTCTCTGTACCTCCTACAGTAGTTGTGGGCATTGTATAGATTAATAAGTGAAAAATACTTAGAACAGCGTCTGGGATTAAACATTACATTTGTGTTGACTGTTAAGATCAATCTTGTTATTTGGGTCTTCAAGAGCAGTACTACTATCCAGTGAAAATGTAATATAAGCCACATATAAATTTTAAGTTTAAAGAAGCCATGTTGAGAAGGTAATAAAAAAATGGGGAGAAACTTTTAACCTACTATACTTAAGATGTTCTCACTGCAACATGTAATCACTTCAGAAGTTATTAATGACCTACTTTGTTTTTTCTATAAGCTTCAGAAATACAGACTATTTTGTCCTTACAGCACACACCAGTGTGGACTAGCTACATTTCAAATGCCCAGTGGCTAATGTAGCTAAAATCTACCATATTCAGTGATACATGTACTTGTTATTTGGTTATCATGAGCTGAGTATTTACCTTTGAATATCTAACAATTTTTGTTCTATAAGTAATGCTGCTATGTAATTGGGTAAAAAAGATTCATAATTGTATATTTTTCATTGTGAGCTGTATCCTCTAGTATTAAAATGGGTCTGCCTTTGTCTTGTTATATGCTTCAGTGTTGTATGATAATACATTTATAATCAGTGTTTTTTTTTCTTTGTTTGCATTTGCCTGGTAGATCTTTGTACCTATTTAAATGTTTTCAGAACCTTAAATCATTTTATGATAAGTCTGTTGCCTGTAGCATAAAATTAGGTTTTTCTCGATTATAAATGTGAGAACCTTCTTTTTTTGTTTTTTTGCCGTTCATGGGCCTAAACTCTGGGCTTGGGCTCTGTCCCTCAGCTCTTCAACTCAAGACTAGTGCTCTACTACTTGAGCCACAGCACCACTTCTGGCTTTTTCTACTTATGTGGTGCTGAGGAATCGAGCCCAGGGCCTCATGCATGCAAGGCAAGCACTCTACCACTGAAGCCACCTTCCCAGCGAGCCTTCTTATTTAAATAGGTGAGTTTAGCCCATTTAGATTCATTTATATGACAGATACATTTATCTTAGTTCTGTCATATTGTTTAGGATCTGTTTTCTGTTTTTCCTAAGTTTCTGTAGATTCTCTTTGCTTTGGTTTTTGTTTGCATTCTGATACTTAGTAAGATTACAAGTTTTGCTCTGTTTATGACTGAGTACAGTTGCCTTCATTTTATATTTCCTTAGAATTACTAAAAAAAAAAAAAAAAAAGGGCTGGGAATATGGCTTAGTGGTAGAGTGCTTGCCTAACATTCATGAAGCCCTGGGTTTGATTCCTCAGTACCACATAAACAGAAAAGGCCAGAAGGGGTGTGGTGACTAAAAGTGGTAGAGTGCTAGCCTTGAGCAAAAGAAGCTCTGAGACAGTGCCCAGGCCCTGAGGACTGGCAAAAAAAGAGGGATCCAGAAAATGGAAGCAAGGAAAAAAAAAAAAAAGGTTTGCCTAAGTATCAACTGAGGGCCGGAAGGTGGCTCAGTGGTAGAGCACTTGCCTTGCATGCATGAGGCCCAGGGGTTTGATTCCTCAGCACCACATAAGCAAAAAGAAAAAAGCCGGAAGTGGTGCTGTGGCTCAAGTGGTAGAGTGCTAGCCTTGAGCTGAAGAGCTGAGGGACAGCGCCCAGGCCCAGAGTTCAGGCCCCACGACCAGACCCCCCCCCCCCAAAAGAAGAGTCAACAGACTTTCCAAAGCAGTGATTCTCACGTGTGGTCCCCAATTACCAGCATGCATGACAATATAGGAGCACAGAAAATGCAAAATCTCAGGCTTTGCCCAGGCCAACAGAGTCAGAAGCTTTGTGGATGGAGTATTTGAACATCAGATTTGGTCAACAAACCTCTTGTGATTGAGACGTGACAATTTTTCTCGGCCATGAGCAATTTTGCCACCCATGGACATTTGGAAATGTCTGGAGACAACTTTGGGAGGGTGGTGAGCTATCACAACTCAAAGGAAGGGAAGGGAACGCTGCTGCTGCCAACTAGCTAAAATCCAAGTGCTGTTAAATGCAGTAGTAGACTAGCACCCTACCCCCCAAATCCCCGCTTCCCAACAAAGCATTAGCCCCAAATGTCCAGTTCAATTGTGTTTGCTTTGCCAGTTAAATATAGATTCAAGTTCAGGTGCTAAGTGGAAGAAAATGGATAAGATACAATCTGACAGAGAGGTATATTTTTTCAGTATAGTAGAAAAGAAAACTCCCAAGGTTATGACAAATTACCCTCTAGGATATTGCGTTTGTTGTCTAATGTAGGACCAAATACTCTAATACTTTGCAGCTTAAAACAATGAGTGTTTATTATTGTGGTTTCTGTGGATCAGGGATTCATTACTTTAGCTTTAATTCTTAGAGAAATAATTTTCTTATGTTTTGCAGTCATTTTTGTTGTTGTGGTCTGGTGAGAAGTCTTCTGACATTTAACTTTTTTCTCCCCTCCCTTCTACTGTACTCTGGCTTTTTGTTTTACTTTGTGTTTTAATTTAGAGCATCTGTCTAAAATTTGTGACAAGTTCATGTAGGGAAGGAGCCCAGAATAATGACTAGACAAAATGAAATGATTTTTACAGTCCTATGTTTTGCTTGTTTTTGCTGTACTGGGGATGGAGCGTAGAGCCTCATACATACTAGGCCAGTGTTCTAGTACTAAGCTGCATATCCAGCCCTTGACCCTAGGTTTTGAGTGTGAGTTATATCTTGGTAGAAGACTCACCTAAAGACCCTCTAACCCTCTGCTGCCATTGAGATGACTAGTTTCTTTTAAATATTACTTACCTTGTCTGCCCAGCTCTTCTGCTTTCAGAGCCTATCCAGGCCTACTAGTTGCTGTATCACTGTTCCTTCTGCTATAAAAGGAGGAGGGCTGGGAAGGTGGCTCAGTGTGGTACAGTGCTTGCCTAGCATGCATGAAGCCCTGGGTTCGGTTCCTTAGTACCACATAAACAGAAAAAGCCAGAAGTGGTATTGTGGCTCAAGTAGTAGATGCTAGTCTTGAGCAAAAGATGTTCAGGGACAGTGTTCAGGCCCTGAGTTCAAGCCCCAGGTCCAGAAAAAAAAAAAAAAAGATCTAGGATTGAGGATTTGCCCTGCAGAGTGTCATCTCTTTGCAATGTCTGCTGCTGTCTGTGATGTGTCCTGGTTGGTTGAATGTCCTCTGTCACAGCAACAGGCCCACATAGCCGGAGCCGTCCCTCCTCTTTTTTCTTTGCAAGTGGAACTTGGGTTTTTGTTGTTGTTGTTCTTACTGTTTTCTCGTTTTTTAAAAAGGTTATTTACAGTAGTTAGAAGAAACGTTTAACTAGAAATGTTCAGAAAAGCTTAAAAAGATAGTAAGTGAAAATTCATCAGCCCTTGGCCTTAGAGTCAACATCTTAATATTTTATCATATTGTTTTATTGCTCTCTACACATAGAAACTTTTCTTGTTTAAACTGGATCATTTGAAAATAGGATATTGCCAAAAGCCATGGAGCATGTATTTTGGCCCAGTTACTTGGGAGGCTGAGGCAGGAAGATCTTGAATTTGAGGCCAACCTGGAAACCATAGTAAGACCCTTGCTCAAAATGAAACATTTTAATTGAAGCGAAAAATATTGGTGATATTGTTACATCTCTACTACAGCAAGCATCTTCTAAAAATACCTTTTCCTACACAGCTATAAAATCAAATCCTTACCTTGAAGTGAACTTGCATTTATTCAGTGCATTTAATTTAACCTCTGATACATAGTTTATATGTTTATCCAAACCGTAAATATGCTTAAGAGACTAGCTTCATTTTGTTCACTAGAAGGAGACAGGAGGAAGACAAAAATTAACTTTTACAATAAAAGGGCATCGTCTCTAGTTGCCCTTAAAATACCCTATTTATTTGTTTTTGCCAATCCTGGGGCTTGAACTTGGGCCATGGGCACTGTTCCTGAGCCTCTTGTGCTCAAGGCTAGCACTCTACCACTTGAGCCATGGCATCGCTTCCAGCTTTTTATGAGTAGTTTATTGGAGTTAAGAGTTTCACAGACGTTCATGCCCGGGCTGGCTTTGAACCTCCATCCTCAGATCTCAGCCTCTTGAGTAGCTTGGATTACAGCCGTGAGCCACCAGCACCCAGCTCAATTTATTTATTGTTGATCCAACCCAGGTTGTTGTTCAAGCCAAGTTTATATGTCTCATTAACTCTTTTGATTCAGAATGGTCTTTTCTGCTACTTTTATGCTTTCACATTTTGCTTTTGAAGTATTCAGGCCACTTGTCTAACTGAAGGTCCAGAAATGTTTTCTTTATGGCCTTTTGTATAAACTCTCTGCCACTTAGATCACTGGATAGAAATTCCAGCCTGACTGCTAGTAATCTTTTGAAAAGATAAGATAAAGTAACTGGTTTTGTTAGAGGCTTTTTAGACTTCAGCTGAATTAGGGGTACCCTCCCCAGAAAGCTATTTGCAGATCAGCTTTGAATGCCAGTAGTTTCCTGTTCCCACCCATCTCCATTCCTTCTAAAATACATCCCTGTTATCAGACAAATGATGCTCTTTTATTGTGAAAGTTAAATTTTGTGTTCCTCCTGTCTCCTTGTAGAGAACAAAATGAAGCTAATCTCTTAAGCATGTTTATGGCTTGGTATAGTTACATGTTCTCAACATGTTTCTCTAAATTGATTTACATTGTAACCATTGCTTCTTTTAATCTTGCCTATTTTCAAATAGGGTAAGAACACACCATTTTAGGAAACAAACCAGAACTAATCCTACATATACATATAAGATCCAGCATAAGAAAAACTCGAGTATTTTCATTTGTAAGTTTTAAGTAATGTTTGATGCCAAATTTAGTTAAAGATTGGGGTTAGAGCCTCCAAATTACACAATACAATACATAGGAAGTCTAAGACCTCAAGACAATTTTAGAAGACATCTCTGCTCGATTGCAAAATATCCATTTTTAAGGTCTTTACAAAGTCCTTTCACATACATTCTCTGGCATGATTCTTCCAAGGACTCTGAGGTAGCTGAGGAAGAGGAGGCAGTATCCCTCTTGAATGAAGAAACTGATTGCCCAAGATCTCATGAGCATACACAGTCGACATGAGATTTACAGCTGGTTGTGAGTTGCATCCAAAGGTAGACTCTGGTGATGTGATTTGACTGAATTTACCTGCTCAGTCATTCTTGTATTCGGTAACCCTGGCAGAACTACTGTGTTGATCTTAGGGACACAAAATCTTCCTATCACCAATAACAAGTTGGTGTTCCCTTGGAGTCTTGCCTTCACTTTTTAAACAACAAACCTCTTAGACCATTAGAAAGGCATGATACGGGGCTGGGAATGTGGCTTAGTGGTAGAGTGCTTGCCTAGCATACATGAAGCCCTGGGTTTGATTCCTCAATACCACATAAACAGAAAAGGCTAGAAGTGGTACAGTGACCCAAGTGGTAGAGTGTTAGCCTTGCACACAGAGAGGCTCAGGGACAGTGTCCAGGCCCTGAGTTCAAGCTCCAGGACTGGCAAAAAAAAAAAAAAAAAGGAAAGAAAGGGGAGGGGGGGGGGGGGGGAAGGAAGGCAGGCAGGCATCTGAGGATATTATTGATCAAGAGGCAAACATTCCTCTCTGGCTTAGGCAGACCTCTATAGGTATCCGTCCTATGTATACATGGCTTACTGGAGACTTAGTGGAAGCATCTAATAACTCCTGCCCAGGACATCATATGCTCTATAAAAAGTTTGAAAAGCTGACAGTCGTCACCAGATCTAGAAAGAAAACATCTTCAGGAAGCAAGAATAATGCTTTTTTGTCCATAAACAATTTGCCTATTTTGTTTATTTTCCTGATTATGAGAAATAAATAGGTTGGAATCATCAGAGTCACCATTGTTTGTAAGTAAATGATATACTCAAAATTAGTCTCATGCCGGTGGCTTTCACCTGTAATCCTCAACTACTCAGGAGGCTGAGATTTGAAGCCAGCCTGAGCAGAAAATCCCTGAGACTCTTACCTCCAAATAACCACCAAAAACAAAAACCAGAAGTGGAGCTCTAGCTCCAGTGGTAGAGCATTAGCCTTGAGCAAAACAGCTCAGGGCCAGCACGTAGGCTCTGAGTTAAAGCCCCAGGACTGGTATACACACAAAAAATTATAAAGAGCTTCATTATGGCCTAAATCCCTCTTCAGCTATGTGTATTTGGGTGTACACACACACCACACAGACATACATAGTTTACAGACATAGATACATATATCTGTTTTCTGTTTTGTATTTATTTTTTACTCAGTACATTTGGTCTGCCACAAGAAGACTGGCAATATAAAACTGATCCTATATATGAAAACTCATAAATTTCCATCCTGCTAAATGAAAAACAACAAGAAAATCCATGCAACATGTATTAACAAGTTTCTTCCTGACTTTTACATTCTTTTTCAACACAACAGAAGTCTCTCATACTGTGCTTGGTGTTTTCTGATTTTGATTTTGCCAACTTATTTCTTTGCCTTTTTGAGGAGGAATAGGTAGTGCAGATGCATGAATCCCACACCTGGAGGATGGCTGGTAACCCTCTCAGGTGCTCATAAGTGGTGAGATATTACCCAGCCCAATCATAGATCCTTCAACTAATTATTTAATTTGCAGCATTTCTGTTCCTGAGTCTGCTCTGCATAGTATATCCATTCTAGCAAATTTCCAACCGCATCTCAAATCATTCAGAATCACCTGGCCTTACTGTCCACAGGCTCTCCATTCCCAAAGGCTGAGACCACTTGGCTTGTTTTGCAGGGCCTGCCCAAGAGCGGGTGCTCAACAGATTGGCTCAATAGCATTTCCTCAGTTGTCTTCCATGGAGAATGATGGCCTTGAATACAAAGTTCGACATAAAATGTGTACACTTAAGCTGCCAGAGTGGACCGTGTTCATCTGTGGAGTACACATTGTGGCTGGTCACTTCAGTAGCTAGTCATTCCTTTCATGCACAGGCTCAGCCACATATGTGTGGGCAGTGTTTGTGTGTGTGTGTGTATGTGTATTTGTGTATGTGTGTATCTATTCAGGAACTCTGTCACTTGAGTCACACTTCAGCCCTAGTTTTAAGGATCTTGAACAAATTCTCTACCCATTTGAGAATGAAACGCACATATATTTAGTTCAGGGTCAAGAGAGTATATTTAAATAATTGATGTTTTAAAAGTTTAAAAGGCCTAAGTGCTCATGGCTCATGTCTGCAATCCTAGCTTAAAGGCTGAGATCTGAGGATCCAAGTTTGAAGCCAGTCTGGACAGGAAAGTTCATGAGATGCTTATCTTCAATTAACCACCGCAGTGTTGGAAGTGGACTGTGTCTCAAATTGTAAGTGCTAGACTTGAATGAAAAAGCTAAGGGACGGCTTCCAGGCCCCGAGTTTAAACATAAGGACTGGCACCAAAAAAACCCACAAAAGTTTAAATAAAATGTTAATTTCTTTCCATGAATGTTCTTTAATTGTAATGAAATTTATTAGGAAAAGTACAAGAGTTATCTTTAAGAAGCACAATATTTTTAAACCAAATTCTTAAAATTACTTTGGGCTTTAAAATATTGGTGATAATTTTTTGCATTTTGCTGCATTGACTTCAGTTTTTCTGCTGAATTTTATCTAGGGATCATTTTTTTCTTTTTTTCTGTCATTTTTCCTTTTTCTTTCATATTTTTTTCCTTTTTATGGCATGTGGTTTCGTCTCTTTTGTAGTCTAGCCTATCTTTGAACTTGTGATCTTCCTACTCAGCTTCCTAAATTCTTTTTTTTTTTTTTTTGCCGGTCGTGCGGCCTGAACTCTGGGCCTGGGCGCTGTCCCTCAGCTCTTCAGCTCAAGGCTAACACTCTACCACTTGAGCCACAGCGCCACTTCCAGCTTTTTCTGCTTATGTGGTACTGAGGAATCGAACCCAGGGCCTCATGCATGCAAGGCAAGTACTCTACCACTGAGCCACCTTCCCAGCTCCTAAATTCTTAGATACAGGAATGCACCCACATACTAAACTTGAATCATTTCTTAATTGCTATTCCAGTTTCAGGGTCTGAAGAAAGATGGTGAACTCAGATAGGACAAGATAGGGATAATTTCCCTCATGGCTATTCTAAATATTTGAAACACTTTCAAGGCTGGTCATAGCCCTTGGTGAAGCACAGTTGGTAAGGCATAGGTGATGTATGCAGGTGTGAGTTGTATTCTCCATAATTAGAAGAACCTTTGTATTCCAGGATGGGAAGCGTATCCTTGTCCCCAGGAAAACAGTAAGTCCATTGACAAAAGCACACACACAAAAGAGCTAAGTCAACTTATTAAACAATTCTACACACACACACACACACACACACACACACACACACACACACACACACACCTTAAAATAATATTCTCACAAACAATCTGAGTTTAGAGAATGGGTATCAAGGACATGCACAAAAGCTTTCGTTCCACCCGTATGTAAGTGACTCTAGAGAAAGAGAAGTGAGAAACGCCCGACTACATAACAGTCTTTGGGGCAGGGGAGGAGGAAATAAATAGTTCATAGCTTGGGTAAATCCTCTGTCCCATAGTCCAGATGTGGCGCTCCCATGATATCACGAGGCAGTAAACAGCCAAATATTGTCCAGACAATTTCCTGAGACTCAAGTGCTCATCAGAGTGTCTCATCTTGCTCTTTCCAAAGCCAGCGTGATTGGCTTCTAATTTCTCAGCCTGGAGTCAGCCATCCTGCAATACACATAAGAAGGTTGCATGGCTGAGTCTTACCAAAATAAGAGTAATCCTAGCAAGTGGTTTTGCTCATGAATGTAGGGAAGATCACAAATCATCAGTATCATCTAATCTCAGAATTAAAATCATGTGGCTACGGGCAGTGGCTCAAGCCTGAAGTCCCAGCTACCAGGAAGCTCAGGGGAAAAGGTTACTTGAGCCCAGAAGGTGGAGCCAGTCTGGGCAACACTGAAAACTTGTCTCACAAAATTAAGTTTGCCTGGAACCAGTGGCTCACGCCTGTCATACTAGCTTCTCAGGAGGCTAAGATCTTGAGGTTTGTA
The DNA here is from genome assembly GCF_019054845.1 of Dipodomys spectabilis. Classification (NCBI taxonomy): domain Eukaryota; kingdom Metazoa; phylum Chordata; class Mammalia; order Rodentia; family Heteromyidae; genus Dipodomys; species Dipodomys spectabilis. The sequence continues at coordinate 89,781 of NW_024871414.1, read as the reverse complement.
CAAAGCAAGCCTGGGCAGGAAAAGTCCATGAGACTTCTCTCCAACTAACCATCAAGAAAACAAAAGTAGAGCTGTGACTCAAGTAGAAGAGCACCAGCCTTAAGTGAAAAGCTAAGAGACTTGAGTTCAAGCCCCAGTACTGGCACAATATAAATACATACATACATACACACATATTAAAATTAACATCATACTGTCCACCCAGCATATATAAAAGATGTCCATGTATGGGCCAATAAGGATTTGTGTAATACAGGGTTTCTTAAAATGTACTCCACAAACATATTAGCCCTTCAAAATGCAACTAGTTAAAAATGCCTCCCTCGGGGCTGGGAAGCTGGCTCAGTGGCAGAGTGCTTGCCTAGCATGCATGAGGCCCTGGGTTCCATTGCTCAGCACCACATACACAGAAAAAGCCGGAAGTGGTGCTGTGGCTCAAGTGGTAGAGTGCTAGCCTTGAGCAAAAGAAGCTCAGGGACAGTGTTCAGGACCTGATTTCAAGCCCCAGGACTAGCCAAAAAAAAAAAAAAAAAGCTTCCCTCTTAGAAATCCACAATATAAATTTTAATAGAAAAGTACTTGTGGATATAAGAAGTGGATATATAAGAACTTACATAATCATATATACATACATATATTTGTATATTAAACATTGAATTTTATTATTCATCATACTACGATAAATATTTGTTGATTCAATTTAATCTTGCAAATATAATGGAAAACAAAAGAAGGCTTACAAAGAAAATACTTATATTCTTATTGCCAAGAGAGTAATCATGGCAGTCTCTGTAATCTAAGTATGTAGTGGTCACTTGGGAGAGAGAATCTGTCGCCATGGGAAACACGCACACCTTTCAACTTCAAAATGAGGTTAAATCCTAGCACTTCATTGAAGGAAATGCACAGGTTATAGACCCAAGTACATTTTCAGTTGCTATGGTTTGCACATATCCCTTAAAATTCATATCATAATTGTGGAGAGGTAAATACAATCGAAGTATGTTATATATAGGTATGAAAATGTCACAGTACTTTGTACAATTAATACAGGTATGAAAATGTCACAGTAGATGGGCGCCGGTGGCTCACACCTGTAATCCTAGCTACTCAGGAGGCTGAGATCTGAGGATCGAAGTTCAAAGCCAGCCTGGGCAGTAAAATCTGTGAAACTCTTATCTCCAATAAACCACCAGAAAACCGGAAGTGGCGCTATGGCTCAAGTGGTAGAGCGCTGGCCTTGAGCTTAAGAGCTGAGGGACAGCCCCCAGGCCCAGAGTTCAGGCCCCACGACCAACAAAAGAAAAAGAAAATGTCACAGTACTTTGTACAACTAATATATGCTAGTGAAAGTTAATTAGAAATTGAAAGAAAAACTAGAAATTGAAAGAAAAACTTGACTCCGAAATTCCCATGTGCATGGTATTCAAAGGTAAACTTTGGAAGGGGTTGAGGAGGAGATGGCATGAGGATGGGGCCTTTATCAGGGTATTGTGGCTTTCCAAGAGCGAGCTGAGTGGCCTGCGTGCTCTGTGCTGCAGGTGGAGTCCTCTGCCATGCTTTAATGTAGATGCTGGTATCTCGGCAGTGCACTTGTCAGCCTCCAGAACCTCCCGCTACCTAAGTAACATCCTTTTGTAAGGAACCTGATTCTAGTCTCAGAAAAAGGACTGACACCTGTTGCTTATCACTTTAGAATTTTTTAGGGCTGAGAACTATCACCTGATGCTAATTAAGGCAGAGCGCCTTTAATGCATTCGTTGGTCTTGCCTGGCAAAAAAACCAAAAGTTTAATAACTGCTTTGTCTACATTACTCAACTTGTGGTATAACTTCTTTCACATTTTTTTCCTATGTGTTTTTTTTTGCCTGACCAAGGTCAAATGTTTTCTCATTTTCTACTGATCTGGTTGAACGTAAAACTATACGCCATATATATGCATTTTACACAGGACCATAACTGCATCTAATGACTGGCACAGAGAAACTAAATATTAGTGGTCAGTGAGGCTTTCCTATGATTTATGAGATGAGAAATTGAAAGGTCAAGAGATCATTTGAAAATATTTGGATTTCATAGTGTGTGCATTTTATTTCAACAAAGCAGTCTTTTTAAAGAAAATATTATTTCACCTATTTTTAGTCCTGAGGATTGAACCGATTCTTACGCATGCTAGACGTGTGCACCACTACTGAGCTACACCCCCAGCTCCCACAGAGAGATTCTCAAAAGTTAGTGCCCTTGAGATCTGCACTTTCCCCTTGAGGGAAAAGAAGGAAAGAGGAGGAGAAAAGAGGCGAGGAGAGGAGACAGGAGGGGGAAAGAAAGAATAGAAAAGGAGGTGTAGTTTGAATAAATGTCACCCAAGAGCCCTTCAGGTTAAATAAAGGCTTGGCCCTCAGCCTGGCTCTACTAGAAGGTGCTGGAATCCTGTAACAGGTGAGGGCTAGTGAGAGGTTTCAGGTCATAGCATAAAGCTGGGCCGGAGGGGTGGCTCTAGTAGAATGCCAGCTGTGAGCAAGACAGTTTTAGGAACAGGAGGCACTGAGTTCAAGCCTGGGGAAAGAGAAGGGAAGGGAAGGGGAGGAAAGGGCAGGCAGCAAACAAAGCCCTGACTTTGTAATACATTTCCTATGGCTGGGGCAGTACAAGGCCTTGTTCCTACCTTCAGTGAGGATAGAGCTAGAGGGATGATGGCTAAAGGTTAACAGGGCTTGCTTTATCAGGAGGCAGTATGGAGACTGTGGGCTTGGGTCTCCAGAAGAGTGGAATGTGGAGGGCCACCCAGGAGAACAAAGCGCACTGGCTCAGTCCAGTAGAATCTCTGCCCAGCTCAACACTCCATTCAGGAGCCATTTCCACAGGAAGGTGATGGCCACGCTCCATGACATTGCTTTAAATTTCTCCAAATCCTTTTTCTTCGTATCCTACGAGCTGTTGACTCACAGATTTATTGAACGCCATCTTGAATCAATTTATAATTTCAGTGTGTTCTAATAGATTCCATATGGGTCTTAATTGACTTGAGCTGATCTGAATGTAACCCTTGTGTAGAGGCTGAGCTGGTTCACAGAGCTTTGGGGTCTTTATCTCTGACTCTCACTACCTTTTCTCTGTGCTGCTGTCAAAAGTCTTTTTTTTTTTTTTTTTTTTTTTTTTGTAGAGAAAAATCTTTCCAATTCTGCTCTGTCTCCAACTCTTGCTTCCATTGCCCTGACTTTGGGCCCTGGTTCTTGCTTGAACAATTAAAGCTCAGGGGCATAGTGCCCTGGATTTTAGATACATGGAGTCCACAGGCATGACCACCTTTGCAAAGCATTAGAACACAAGCCAGGTCCGTTTTCCACACAAGGGAAAGGAGGTGCAGGGAGAAGCAGCCATCTTCCCCAGGTCACACAACTAGCCAACAGCCACCCTGGCAATGGTATGCTCGATTCCCGCAAACACTACTTTCAGAACTATCAGGCTGCCTACCGAAGCCCATCTCAGCACCTCCAACCTCCTGATTTCATTTGAGGATTGACGGGCACTGACCTCACCATCCTATCTGGTTTCCCCCTGACCATCATCTTCATCAGGTTCAAACTCGGTGCCCCGATCTACCACATCCACACCGGCTTGTACTCTTGGCTTCTCATTTTCCCACTTGGCAAAGCCTTTGTCCTTGGCGGCTTTGTCATGGAACTTGGATTTCATTTTGGGAAACGTGTGGGACCCAGAATCCCCCCAGCTGGCTTCTGACCACACAGGTTCGGTCTGGGTGGCCTGGCTGGTGGTAGCCCGCTGAAGTCTCACAGAGATCTTACGAGAGGAGCCGGTGACCAGTGTGATTGCTCTGCTGTCCAGATCCCGGTGTCCAGCAGTGACCCCTGGAAACTCAAACACCTCATCCTGCACTGTGAGGAGAAAGAGGAAGGTGAGTATTTGGCATCTGTTTGACAGCCAACCTCCCAAGGGGTTACAGCAGGAGTCCCACATTCAAGGTCAAGGTTGGAGAGGAACACACCACGCGGAGGACAGACTACATTAGCTGCAGCTGAGTTGCGCCTTTAGCAGGACAACAACATAGAGAGAAAGTGAGGAGGATCAAGGAGGCTAGCCATGGATGCTCATTGGTGTTTCTACTAGACTCGGTTTAAACCAAGAACCTACATGAGGTCGAAGGGTGGAGAAGTGTGGCAGCCAGGAAAGCAGAGAGCATTACCTGGGGGCAGTGAGGGGCTTCCTGGCAGTGATCCATGACTACTGCCCAAGGAGGGTGCCCGAGCAAGTCGCCTGCAGGCCAAGACCAGAAGGTCCTTGCACTGCTTGTGACAATTGGCTCCACAGTCTGAAAAAAAAATCCCAAGTGCATCATAGGTGGTGAAGGGGAAGGACATGGACCCGGTGCTGACAGGGTTCTAGCATCTTCCCTCCCCTCCCCTCTTCTCCTTCAGACTGGGTTGGATCTCAGAGTCCTCCTTAGGCCCGCAGAGCATTCTAGGGGTTGGAAAAGAGCCTTGGGCCTCTTCTTTGTTTCCTGTAGGAATAAATTCTCATAATGCCCTCAGCTTATTTCTCTATTCAAGTCACTGAAGTGTCTGCCGAGCAAACAAACAGAATCCAACCTGAGACATCTGTTTGCCTTTGCCTAAAGCTAACTGGACATTTTTATGGAGCCTCAGTTTCTCTTACTAGCAGGACCACCTGCTACCTCTCCATTAGGGCATAGTGTTTCTCCATTCCGTAAAATTCATTTCCCATTTTCCAAGTACTTTTCTAGAGTATGTGATTATATCTTCTGCTTCCTTTCATTGTATGGAAGTAGAAAACAAGGCTGGCTTCTACTCCATAAACAGGCTCCACATGGAGTCTATAGCCTTGCAGGGGACAGCAGAATCTGAGAAACCTCCCACAGCAAGGTCTGGTGAAGACAGTCAGATACTAAGCAAGAACCAGCTCCTGCTTAAATAGCAAGGATGTAGCATAAGCCTGTATAAACAAGTAACACATTTCTAATATGTATTGTATATGGCATTTGCTAAATCCCTGTATATTTATAAATTTGTTTATAAATGTCAGTGAAATGGGGGCACTAAAAGTAAGCTCATTACAAGCAACCACAAGTGTAAAGGCTTCTCCTCTTCCACTACCCCTGTGATTTAGTAGAGAAGGGAGCAGAGAGAGGGAGAACAGCCTTCCTCTTCCAACCCTGGGTGTGGCTCCTTCCATTCTCTGCAGTATTTTAGGTAGGTAGGCCTGTCTCTCTTCAGAAATCCCTCATTCCAACCTTAACTGGTGCTGGTTCTCAAAGGATCATGGAGCTGAGGGATAAGCTGCAGTGTTATTAGGGGAATTTGCTGTCCTCTTGTCAACAAGCCATACAACTCACATTTTAGACAGGAAGGTCACAGATTTGTCACCAGTGTGGGCTTAAAAAGTGAATTCCAGCTGGGCGCCGGTGGCTCACTCTGTAATCCTAGCTACTCAGGAGGCTGAGATCTGAGATCACGGTTCAAAGCCGGCCTGGGCAGAAAACTCCGTGAGACTCTTCATCTCCAATTAACCACCAGGAAACCAGAAGTGGTGCTGTGGCTCAAGTGGTAGAGCGCTAGCCTTGAGCTGAAGAGCTGAGGGACAGCACCCAGGCCCAGAGTTCAAGCCCCATGACCACCACCACCAACAATTAAAAAAAAAAAGTGGGGGCTGGGAAGGTGGCTCAGTGGTAAAAGCGCTTGCCTTGCATGCCAGAGGCCCTGGGTTCGATTCCTCAGCACCACATAAGCAAAAAGAAAAAGGCCGGAAGTGGCGCTGTGACTCAAGTGGTAGAGCACTAGCCTTGAGCTGAAGAGCTGAGGGACAGCGCCCAGGCCCAGAGTTCAGGCCCCACAACCGGACCCAAAAAAAAAAAAAAAAAAAGTGAATTCCAAACATCCTGGGTTACACACATATCAAGATCCTGGGATAGGCCTGGAGAAAATGCCCTGAAGTGAATGAAGTAAATCAGGCCAGAGAGACAAGGGATGTGTGTTTTTCTCTGCTACATGGAAGCTAGAACTAAAATATAAATGTATACGAAAACACATACAGAGTTGTCTGCCATGTGTCCACAAATGTATTCAATAAAATACGGTATTTTCAGGGGAGAATTCAGAAGGTGTAACTTCCTTAAAGACAAACACAATTCACCAGATGAATACCAAGAAACTGGTACTTGAAAGGTGGAAGAGGTTAAAGGGAACGAGGTAGAGGAATAAAGAGGGGAGGGAGGGTAGAATACACGCATAAAATGGCTTATCCAACAAAACTATGAACATTGAAGGGCGAGGACAGGTTGGGAGGGATGGGAAGAATGATGAAAGGCGTAATATTGTCCAAGATGCATGCATTCCTAAACCGATTTCTTGAATGGTAACTCCTTTGTGCAATTACTTCAGGATAATACAAATATCATTTTTAAAGACTCTGTTTTGAAAATCAAACAACCAATCAAAAAATTTCACATTTTACCTCTCCAAAACTGGGACTCTTTCCTGAACATGATCACTTATGTCCTTCGTTCAAGAAAGACCCCCAATTCTAGATAATGCCAATTGCTTCAGTGGTTAAACCAGACTAATTGATTCCTATTGAAAAATGTCAAAATATTTTTTTCAATACTAACAAAAAAAACCACCCCACATTTATTTACCTTTGCATTTGTATCCTTGCTTGATGATGCCCCAGAGCTGTAACAAAAGACAAAGGAAAGTCAGGGAATCTGAAGAAAACTCTTGAAGGAAAACAGGGCTACAGAAAGGGATGTCCTGGGAAACAGGATAATAAGAAACAAACAGGATGTAGCTGCTGGGACACACTTCCTGTCTGAGAGGAAAGCCCTCCCCCAGTCTTCCCAGCTCTGGTGATGGGATGAGAATCTGAAGTTGGTACTTTGGTGATGATATAGCCTCAGGAAAATTTATTGGGAGAGATGGCCACTCGGGGGTTCTAGCAAGCCCCTCACTCTCCCTACCCTTCAAGAATGATGCCCTTTGTGGGAAATAAAGTACTCTAAGAAGAGCACTGATTTGGATTCTGTCTCTATATTTTCTGAGTTGTTCCTTGAGGAATCCAGAAGAGCAATGGATTATATGTATTCATGGATTCAATATTCATATTTGCTCTATGTTTGATCTATGCCAGGGCAGTTGGAGACATCAAAAAGGCTTGGAATCTGCTAACCAAGATCAATGACTTCCAAGTCGTTGATAAGTGGGATGTGATTATTAAATTAGAATTGCAAGAGATCGGTGTTTTGGACTAAGCTGCTGCACTGGGCCCCAACAGACCAGGTTAAAATAAAAATGGGTTCTATACCACCAAGCTGAAACTAAGTTGTTTATCAGACCTCCTCAGAAACCAGGAGGAATGAGAGATAGCTACAGTTCCCAAACATCCAGTGTCAGTGGCCACAGTAATGAAGTTCCTTTTACTTACCCTAACAATCTGAAGAAAATATATTAACTAGTGGTTTTTCTCTTGTTCTGTCTCCCTAACCCTGGCTTATAAGCAATCAAGGGGCCAATCAGTTTTTAGCATTTATTTATTCATTATTCTTAAGTAGTTGCACAAAGTGATTTCCACTCAACATGTCAGTCTGGGACTACAATGCATCTTGATCAATCTTACCCTCTCATCTTTCTCCTCCATCTCTCCCAACCCTATACATCCCCTCAGTTTACCTAATTCCATGTTTACTTATACACATTGAATATCATGACTGCATTTGCCTGCCCTTCCTCTCTCCATTCCTCTATTTTCTTCAACCTCTCCCTGATTGTAAAGCCAACCAGTGCTGCTTGGCTCTTATGGAATACTTATTCTATTATGGTCCTAGAATCCCAAACAAAGCCAAGTTGAATAGCCACAGCTAGCACTCTACCACTTGAGCCACGTCACCACTTCTGGCTTTTTCTGTTTATGTGCCACTTCTGGCTTTTTCTGTTTATGTGGTACTGAGGAATCGAATCCAGGGCTTCGTGCTTGCCTGTTGAGCACTCTACCACTGAGCCATATTCCCAGCCCTCAGGAAGGGTTTAAAAGAAAAATCTTTGCCCAGGCAGTTCTGTGCTGTCATCCTGTTGGTGGTTTCTTTACTGTCCTCATGTAGGCTCCATTTAAATTCTGAGTTCAAGGAAACCTTTCCAAGTCTTCCCTTCTCTCTGCCCACAGAGCTGAGCACAGGGAGAATGAGGGCACCACATACCACTGTGTTGGGCTCAACTTAATTAAAGAGGCTTAGCTCAAGGTGAAAGACTTCCACTGCCAACATTTCCAGAGGTCAGGATAGGTGTGTGTTGTTTGCTTAATGAAATGATGTGGAAAGAAGCAGGATCAGTGGCCTCCTGGGGCTTGTGAACATTTTCATAATGTATTTCAGGCCAATGCAGCCCCCAGGTGTGGGAATCATGGCCCTAGGGAAAGAACAAGTGAATTCCAACACACAGTGACTCAGGACAGCAGCTAGACTGTTCTTTAACGTTTTCCTAACAAGGAAATCCCACCAGTGGAAAGCCCAGGGCTTCTGTGAGCCTCAAGAGTTACTTAAAATGCTTTATTAAGGGCTGGCGGTGGCACAGTGAATGAGTGCTTGCCTAACCCTGGGTTCAAGCCCCAGTCCCACAAATAAAAAAGCTCTCTCCTGCCAACAAGAAAAACAACCATCAAAGGCAGAGATCCTCCCAGACTCTCTTCCTTTATAGGGAAAATATGGTGGACTTGTGTGGGTTTCATCAGAATACATTATTAAGATGCAAACGCCTCCTGAGACAGGGCAACCCTCTGCCTACGGGCTAGGAAGAAATATTTGACAACTGAATGGTTGAAAGACCTAGAAGCAGAGGATGAGCGGAAAAGGGATGGGGGACTGGAAAGAGAAGTGGGTGGTCAGGAGAATCATGCTTTGTCTAAACCACAAGGATTTGAAGATGATAGCCAGCTGGCATCTCCTTTATAAAAGGTGACTATGATTATCCAGGAAATAAATAATCTGTCAGGTTCTACCACATGGAAAACTTTGTAGTGATAAAAAAGATTCTCTGCTGGAATAGCTTGTAATAGTAATAGTTAATGATGATAGCTAACGTTTATTGATCTCGTGTTATGTGAAAGGCACAGTTTAAAGCTCTTAATATGTATTCACCTACTTGATGTTCATGATGGCCTTTTGAGACAATATTTTCTTCATCTTTACAAGGTGTCATAGCTAGTAAGTAAGGGAGACTGTGTCACCTAAGGAAAACAGAGGAGGGCATTGTTTCTGGTGGTCTGCATGTTAGCAAACCCAGGGCAGTGGGCAGAAAGAATGACTTAAGTACAGCTTTGTGGGGAACTGGGGAGTACACACCTGTAATCCTAGCACTAGGGAGCCGGGGCAGGAAGCTAGCTTAAGCTAACTAGTGAGACAATAGAGGGATATGTACTAAAATTCAGGACCTAGCAGGAAGGAAAGTGAGCACATTGTTTCCCAATGCTCGCCTGACCACCATGAGAAAACACTAGCCAGGGAGAAGAACTGACTCAGTGCACCAGGCAAGGAAAGTAGAAGGTGAACTCATGTAGATGGGTATCAGGAGGATTTCCCACAATCCTTTGTCCTGAGATCAAAGGCTGCGGTAATATTTGGAGGAATTCTTCATGATGTCAGGAGCGCTGGACTGACCATCACGAGCCCTGGCTACGGTTCATGGTCCTGCTGCTAATTGCCCATGCGCCCTCCAGGAAGTCACCTTAACTTCTCCAGATCTCAGTGTCTTCATTTATAAAATATGGGGATTACCAACATTCGTTCAATTCCAGATTCCTAATTCAGACATGTACCACAGGGAAAGTAGAATCTGTCCTCCTTGCCCTTAAAATAGAATCTATTTTCAAAAAAAGAAAAGCCAAGGCGACTGGGAAATGGTCTCTTGCATTCCTTCACAATTTCTTTCAATGATGTATCTTTAGAGTTCTATTTATAGATTCCTTTTTTTAAAAAAAAAGACAATCATTTTATGTTTGTAAATTAAGATTAAATAAAACTGTACCAATGGAATTAAGTACATTTAAAAAATATAAAGGATTATAAAAACTAAAGATGGCCTACTTTCGGAACTCTAAGAGTGTCAAGGAATGCTTAAAAAGGAATATAGCAAACATCCCATGATATTTTCTTTTTATTTATTTTATTTTTTAAATTTATTTATTTTTATTGTGAAAATACCATACAGAGGGGTTACAATTACACAGGCAAGGTAATGAGTACATTTCTTATCAAGCATTGTTGCCTCCTCCTTTGTTTCCCTTTCCTATCCCTTCCCCCCCTACCCCCCATGATATTTTCTTTGCGGCAGCATGTCTGGTGTTAACTTGATCACTACAATGATAACATGGTGGCTAAGTGTTCTGTGGAGTCCCTTTTACAGGTAGGAAACAGAGACTCAGAGACCTTATTCAAGGACATAGAATTAGACATAGAGGCAGAACTGAGATTCAAACCCCTGGGTTCCAGACTCCAAGTCCAGGGCTTTCTACTTCATCTCAGCTGTATGAAGGGCCATTCAGCACCAGCACTGATGCTCTCATGAGTCTAAAAGAGCAGAGTTGATCATCATCACACCTCACCATAGGTCAGATGACTTATCCCAACCATGGGGGAACCATGCCAAGGCATCATTGCTACTTGGTCAGTTGTTGGAGGTTGGACTTTTACAGGCAGCATTACACCCAGCCCATCCTACTTAAGCTCTATTTTGTTTATTTGCTTGCTTTTTGGTGTTTTTTTTTTAAAAGGTTTTTTGTTGTTTGTTTGTTTATTGGTGCTGGTCCTGGGGCTTGAACTTAGGGCCTGGGCACTGTCTCTGAGTTTATTTTTGCTCAAGGCTAGCTAGTGTTCTGCCACTGGAGTCATAGCTCCACTTCTGGCTTTTTATGGTGCTGAACTGGAAATAAAAGTCTCATAGACTTTTGTGCCTGGCTGGCTTTGAACTGTGATCCTCAGACCGAAGCCTCCCAAGTAGCTAGGATTATAGCTATGAGCTAACAGTACCTGGATGCCTCAACATTTTTTTTAAGGTTGTGCCTTTATTTTTTATTTTGCCAGTCCTGGAGCTTGTCCCTGAGTTTCTTTTGTTCTAGGCATTCTACCACTTGAGCCACAGTACGACTTCCACGTTTTTCTGTTTATGTGTTACTAAGGAGTTGAACCCAGGGCTTCATGTATGCTAGGCAAGCACTCTACCATGAAGCCACATTCCCAGCCCCTGCCTCGACATCTTTTTAAACTTTAAATCATAATAGAGAAACTAGAGACACATGTAAAAAGAGACACATTTATTTTCGGATGGAGTGGTCTGGTCATGCACTTCCTGTGGGAAAACTAACAGAAGAGGAAGTTTTTCCTCCCTAGGGTGGGTGAAGACTAATTAGGCTGGTCTTTCCTCATAACCACAGGAGTTTCTTATGACCACCTGGGGCCATCTTTGAGTTGACAGCTACCTCTTATTTATCTGTTTCCAGGAGGAAGTCTGCTTGAAAACAAATGCCTAACTTTAGACTCCTCAAGCCAGCCAGGGCAGAAGAGTAGGTGAGACTTTTATCTCCAATAAACTACTCAGAAAAAGCTGGAACTGGCACTGTGGCTAAAGTGGGGTAGAACGCTAGCTTTTAGCACAAAGAGGCTCAGGGACAGTACCCAGGCCCTGAGTTCAAGCCCCAGGATCAGCAAAAAAAAAAAAAAAGGTTAAGTAAGTAGTATTTATTTATTCCTACTACCATCTTCTCTCCAAAGATTTATTTTTTCCCTGTTTAAATTGGGAGTTATTAAGCTATACCAGGGTGGGTTTGTAGTGATGAATACGTTCTTAGATAAGTGCTAGAAGGAACTGGTTAACATTAGTGTTCCCCTTAATTGTCGTCATTTATGCATCCCAATGATGAATGCCGGCACTCTTTGGTATGACACCTTTCCCTGGCCTAGGTTAGACAGACAAACCACTTTCCTGGACTAAGAGGCCTCACCAGCCTTCCCTGTCTTGGCTAGTTCTACATACCTAGAACATGGCTAACCTCACGGGTCTTGCTTTGGTTATGACTGAGTCTTAGATTTTAAGGAGCCGCCATGTTTTACTTCTGATTTAAAGCAGATGATGGGTGGATTCTATTCAGTCTACCCTTTCCTTACCTTATTGGAATATGACAAAAAAACTACATATAAGGGAAATTAAAAAAAAAAACATAATGGAAAGCAAACTTACAAATCCTGCACAGTGTTCGCAGAAGGTTGGCTTGAGGTAAGTCATCTCCTGAAAGTTATGGACAAATCCTGGTCCCATTTTACAGTGTAGTTGGGATTTAGCTCTCAGGAAGTAAGCCATCATTTCATCTTTACTAATTAGGCCATCCCTGTGAGGAGAATCAGAGAAGGGATCTTTGAGTATCATATTGCTAAGTCGTTGCCATACTTCAATCGCCCACCTCTTAAATCTTTGTCACCAAAACCAGATGAAGAGTGTTCTTTTCCCTGTCACCTCTGGAAGAACGGGAGGACTTCAGAGGACAGTATCCAACATTCAAAGCCATTTTCAAGAACTGGAAGATGGTGTGTGCATGTGTGTATAGGTGTGTGCACATACACAGGATCATACATATGTGTGAACACATGTGGCCTGTGTACTTGAGCTCAGTAAGTCTCCTTTATTACTGAATAGCGGCTTCCAGAGGGACATTTCTCTAGCCCTTTCCTAGCAAGAGGATTTCAAGAATCATGCTTCTGGGGAAAGGTAGGAGACTCAATTAACACAACCCACCATTTAACCTGATGCCATGGGCTACATCCTCAGTGATCTCATTCACATGCTAGTGGCTCACAGCTCAGTCATTGGAGTGATTGTTCCAGATCTCCTCCAAGTAGAACAAAGTCTAGTTCCAAACATTTCCCTACCCGCCCCCCCCCAGCAAACTACAGACCCTGGCTGCTTGCTTATCCAAAAAAAAGATCAAGTCCATATGGCAAAGGTGAACTCCATACTGTTCTTTCTCACAGAAGCATGTGTTGGAGATCAGATTCTTCTTGCCCATTTGGAATTCTTTTACATCTTCTCTGACCTCGCTTGGGTCTTCCTGTGACACGGGAAGGGGATGCCTCCATTCTTCACTTCTGTGGAACTCTGTACCTTCTAGGCCCTGAGAAATCCATTCACTTGGTTTTTCCCTTAGTTTGCAAATCGGACTTTCTCTTCCTGAAACTCTCTCCTCGGTGGTGAGGCCCCATCCCACACTTGTCCTTTCTCTCTTCCTGTTCTCACTCCCACTGTTTTCAAACCCAGCACTCATCAGACTCTTGATTCATAGTTTCGTTTCTAACCCTTCCATCCTACAGAAACTGTTCTCAGTGGCTGTTTCTCATTCTTGGAAGTTCCTAATCTCTTGGAAGCTGGTGGCCTGGGGACGTACTTCCTTGAACCCCCTGCTCCATAAATGGAGTGATTCCATGTCGTCCTGGTTTTCTTCCTTTCCTCTCATGATCTCTCTTCTCTGGCTCTTCTGCAGGCTCCACTTAATGTGTTCAGCTTCAACACGTAGGGAAGGGAGGTTCCCTGCAGGTGCATTCCTCAGACCCTCAGCTCACCTCCGCTAACTTCCCCATTGCCGGGGTCTGGGTGCTCCTGATTCCAGCTAATTCTGCTGAAGACTTAGTCTATGTCTCCACCCATGATTGAGCTCCTGAATCTTGAACCAGAGTCTTCAAAAAAGTTTCTAGATGTTTCTCTTTGCTATTTTCTCTCAAAATCAATCTGTCTAAGCCAAACTCTTCATCCATTTTTTTCCCCCAATAAGTCTTATCCCAGGCCCCAGGTACTATTAGCCATGATACTTTTCTCCCAGATATAAAAATTTCTGATCCTATTCTTGCTTTATATTCTAAAAACACTTGAGAAATACTTAACAAATCTTATTAATGAAATTAATAAACTGTATTAAAATGAAATTAATTCCACTAATAACTATTAATTTTACATTTTTATCAATATGTTTTCCTAATTAAATTTCTAAAAATTTAAAAGCCATCTAGTGTCTTACCTACCTCCAGAAAAATGTGTTAAGTGATCTCTACTTAATCACAAACACACGTAAAGGGAGCCTGTGCTAGAGCTTGAATTCAGGGCCTGTGTACTGTCCCTTACCTTTTCTGCTCATGGCTGGCACTCTACCACCTGAACTACAGTCCCACTTTTGGCTCTTTGTGGTTAAGAGTCTCACGGACTTTGCTGTCAGACCTGGCTTCAAACTGTCATCCTCAGATCCCAGACTCCTCAATAGCTAGGATTATGGGCATCAACCACAGGTGGCCAGTGGAGCCTCAGTTCTTCTGTACAGTTGGGAGATTACATAGATAGATCAAAAAATGAGAGAATGGGGGAGGAGAAGAATACATAAAGAATCACTGAGCCCTACAACCCCAAGGGCATTTATATTACTAGAATATAAAGTGAGTAGCGTCCTGAAGCACAACCATCAGGCAGCAACATGGCTCAATCTCGTCCATGGGTTGACACACAGAAAAAGGAGGAATGGATGCTGTTGCCTAGCCTGTGCAACATGTTTCATCATGTAAATCTAATGCTGAAAGTATCTTGTCAAAGCGCTGTATAATGGTTCATGGCTATAATCCCGGTACCGTGAAGTTTGAGCAGGAAGATTTCACATTCAAGGCCATCCTAGACTAGCAGAAGATCTTGTGAAAGGGAGGGAAGGAAGGAAAAAAGAAAGGTGAAGGTAGGAAGGAAGGAAAGAAGGATGGAAGGAAAGAAGGAAGGAAGGAAGGAAAGGAGGAAGGGAGGAAGGGAGGGAGGGAGGGAAGGAAGGAAGGGAGGGAAGGGGAAGGGAAGGAGAAGGGAAGGCAAGGGAAGGGAAGGGAAGGAAAGGGAAGGGAAGGGAAGGGAAGGACAGAAAGAAGGATGGGAAGGAAGGAGGGAAGGAGGGAAAAAGGTGCTGAGCCAATGCTACAATTCCCAGTTCTTTCGTCTAGGTAGGGCCATGTGATTCTCAACCACGCTAACAACTTGAATGCATGTGACATGTGATACTTGTCCAGATGTGAACATGGAACTCCAGGAAGCCAGAGATATGTAAAGGGGCCTAGTCCGTGAGTTACCCAAAGGAATGTTGACCAGTCATCCAGAACATGGGGCTCACATGAATGGGAAAAACTTGAGTGTGTCACACAAGTGAAAAGTCAGGGTTTGCTGCAGAAGCTGCTGCTTTGCCACTAAGTACCCTTGGAAACATCCAGGGTCCCTCCTGCTTCAGCCCACAGCAAGGGTCTTCATATCATGAAGCTGGTTTCTGTGGCAGTCAGGACAGGCTCTGGCCTTGACTCGGAGAGTCTACTGCACTCACATCCTGCCTCCATGTGCCAATCAGAGGCAGACTATCTCTAGCCCTCAAGTGAAGTTCTGCCAGGCTTTCTGATGGAATGAAGTTTTACTCCCAATATGGCCTAAAACCTATGACTTCTTCCCAATAGAGTCTTCCAGATGAAAGTTCCCACAAAGACTTCTGTGGAAACATAGATCCTTGAGGTGCTAATAGAAAATGTTCAGAGAGTTCATTATTATATACGTAGATAAATACACCTGGAAAATGGGGTGTTATCCCAACACGCCTGAAGAGAGTGGCAACACATCTTAGCCCATTAAAATTTTGGAGAAGTATTGCAGTGAAGACATCCTTTGATTAGATTTAACCCCATATGTCCCACACTCTCTTAGGTAATGGCTGTTCCAAAAAGACTAATAGCTAGTTCTGTGTCACAGAGTTTGGAAAACAATAGAGAAATTATCCATTTGAGACTTGCCTGTTTGAACCCACCCAAATTCCCATCCAAGTAACTATGGTGAAGTTTGAGGTATCACATGTGAGGTATCACAGTGTCTGGCAAAAGAAGTCCTATGAGAAAACCAGGAAAAGTTCAACATTTCATTCTGAGAGAAAACCCATTTCTGTAGCTAACTATGAATATTAATGGATAGAAACGTATCACAGAGTCAGAGTCAGAGCTGCAGAGAAAAGGTAGGCAGGCAGAAAATGATCTGAAATCCATGTCGTGTTTACCTGTGATAGATAATAAACTAGGGAAAGAATAGGTAGTCGGCAGATAATTTAAATTTTACTTGGTAAGCTGGGTGCCAGTGGCTCACTCCTGTAAACCTAGCTACTCAGGAGGCTGAGGTCTGAGGATCGCAGTTCAAAGCCAGCCTGGGCAGGAGAGTCTGTAAGACTCTTATCTCCACTTAACCACCAGAAAACTGGAAGTGGTACTGTGGCTCAAGTGATAAAGTGCTAGCCTTGAGCTGAAGAGCTGAGGGACAGCGCCCAGGCCCAGAGTTCAAGCACCAACACCAATCTCTCCCACAAAAAAAATTTTACTTTGCAACGTTTCTCATTATTTCAATTGTTTCAAAGGTATTTGTTTTGGGATGTAGAGTGAAGATAAATTTTAAGTTCTTTGTGTTCAGGCATCAAGGCTTCAGAAGGACTTACAGATTAAAAACATTTTTTCATACTGACAAAAATGTGTTTAAACTCATCAAATTAGTTGAATGTGACTTAATCTGAACATTTCATCAATATAAAAATCAGAATTTTATTATAGATGTTATTTCTAATTCAGGGCCTCATGCTTGCTTTGCTTGCTCACTGGGCTGGCAATCTACCACTTGAGCCATGCTATTCTGGAGATGTAGTTTCAAGGACTTTTCTGCCCAGGCTGACCTTAAACCATGTTTCTTCAGATGTCAGTTTCCAGAGTAGCTAGGCTTATAGGCCCATATAGATGATTTTTCAAATTAGGCATTAATCTCACACTTAGAAATTAATTAGTCTCTAATTCTCAAGTTCATGACCAGTTTGAGCTACATAATGACCTGTCTCAAAAAAAAAACCTAATAAAACTATTTATGTCAGTCTTCCCAGCAATTATTTTAAATATTTTTTAAAATGAGTTTGATGTTTGCTCTTAAGGCCATTACATTTTTCAGGAATCATTTCAAGTGAAAGAAACTATATTTTCTTCGTTTACAAAGACTCAAAATATGGCTACCATCAGCAATTACCATCTACTTTCATGGAGATCATAAATAATCTAAAACAAAAATATCTCCTCACACACAAGTTTTGAGATTGTCCTCAGGTCTACCCATGCTGTGGGCTCTCCAAAGCAGATATGACTGCATCTTTCCTGACAGAGATTTGCTTGGAGTCAATAGCTAAGCAGAAGAAGTGAAAGAAATGGACAGCAAAGGTTAATTTGCAAATGGACACAAGGATATGGTCTGCCCTGTGACCCCCTTCACCTGGTCATGGTCCTGGATGCCAAAAAAGCAACCACTAACAAGACAGATTTGCTGGGAGCCAGTGGCTCACACCTATAATCCTAGCTACTCAGGAGTCTGAGATCTGAGGATTGAGGTTCAAAACCATCCCAGGCAGGCTGAGACTCTTAGCTCTAATTAAACACCAGAAAACCAGATGTGACACTGTGGCCCAAAGTGGTAGAGCACTAGCCTTGAGCAATGAGCTCAGGGACAGTGCCTATGCCCAGAGTTCAAGCCCCACGACTGACAAAAATAAATTAAGGCAGATTTGACACACTTGAAGCTGTCAAGATGTAAGTGATAGGTGGTCCTGTTTCCCTCTGATATTTTTTTCATTAAAAAAATAACAAACTTTGGTAGCCAGGCATTGGTGACTCAACACCTATAATCGTCCCTACTTAGGAGATTGATATCAGGAGGATCACAGTTTGACACCAATCCAGGCAGAAGACTCCTAAGACTTCATCTCAACAACATGCTAATTGGGAGACATGACTCAAGTAGTAAATTACCAGCTGAGTAAGCATGCTAAACAAGAGTCAAATTCTGAGTTTAAGCCCTAATAGTGGCAAAAAAATTGGGGGTGAAGATGTACTTCAGTGGTAGGACATTTGCCTTAGTGTGTACAAGGCCTTGGTTTTCATCCTCAGTTCTGTGGGATTTTTTTTTTTTTTGACTTACTGATCTTTATCCAGCACACAGAAGGAATCCAGGAAGGGAAAGTTGGCGGCTATACTTTCAAAGTCCTCTTGGGAGATGTATCCGTCATGGTCATGATCGTAGTTTCTAAACACAGACTACAAGAGGAAGACAGCATTTACTGAGTGATGATGTATGAGTTGGGCTGTAGACTTGTCAAGTATGTATGCTGGCCTACATATGTATGTCCTACATACGTATGTTGCCAATTACGAAAGCACTTACCAGCCATTCTCTCAAGAACTTTCGGAATCTAGGGGGAGATCAGAAAAATACAAAATCCTTCACAGTATCAGGTAAGGGGTTTGTTGAGGGGAAAAGCTCTAGGAGGGAAGGGGTGTAAATTAAGAAAGACTTCAAGTGAAGTCTACACGAAGTCCTCTGCTTTGAGCAGGAGTTAGGCTTAGTCAATTTACAAACACCATGACATTAGAAAATGAAGCTTTAAGTTGTTGAATTATCTGGGGCAGATAAACACAGGGTAGAAGTAAGGAGGAAGGTTCAATCCTAAAATTTTTAAAAAGGTAGGGAAGAGGTGGATTGGGTTGGGAGGGAAGGGTTAGAACGTTAAGTGACATTGCTCAAGATGCGTTGTATTTTTTCATATACTGCTTTGTAAAATGACAACTCTTTTTTTTGGGGGGGGGGCGGTCCAGTAGTGGGCCTGAACTCTGGGCCTGGGCACTGTCCCTCAGCTCTTCAGCTCAAGGCTAGCGCTCTACCACCTGCGCCACAGCGCCACTTCTGGCTTTTTTCTTTTTGCTTATGTGGTGCTGAGGAATCGAACCCAGGGCCTCAAGCATGCAAGGCAAGCGCTCTACCACTGAGCCACCTTCCCAGCCCCTAAAATGACAACTCTTTTGGACAACTACTTAGAGCTAATAAAAATAGGTAAAAATATCTCAGAAATCAAAAGTCAATGTTGATTACAATTCCAACCAAATTCCCAGTTGAATTTCTTTTTAAAATTTTCATTATCTAGCTAGCTAGCTATCTCTATCTGGGTGTGTCTATAAGTGTGGGTATGTATGTATGTATATATTTATTTAGGAATGAACACACTGATGCTAAAGTTCAAGGAGAAGTTAATATGTTAATAGCCTAAAAAAGATTCACAATGAACGTAATCGGAAAGAAAGCATCCTTTTCACAAACCAAACATTCTAAGAAGCTAAATCATAAAACAAAATGTGAGTAGTGAAAGAAATGGACAGCGGGGATAATTTGCAAATGCTCAATTATTCTTAGCACACAGCTATGGTCTGCCTGCTGATTCCTTCCGCTGCTAATGCTCATGGGCATCAGGCAAACAACCATTGAAAACTTAGACGTTATCTCACAAGGGTTGAAGCTGGCAAATCAGTTAAAGGTGCTCCTTTTCCCCCCTCTAAAAACTTATTTTCTTTAGGATAGTTGCATTGAAAAATAACAAAATGGCCGGGAGCTCATAGCTCACACCTGTAATCCTAGCTATTCAGGAGGCTGAGATCTGAGGATCGTGGTTCGAAGCTAGCTGAGGCAAGTAAGTCCATGAGACTCTTAGCTCCAATTAAGTATCAAAAACTTGGAAGCAGAGCTGTGGCTAAAAATGGTAAAGTACTAGCCTTGACCAAAAATACTCAGGGACAGCACCCAGACTTTGAGTCTAAGCCCTACAACCAAAAAGGAAAAAAAAAAAGAAAAGAAAAAAGAAAGAGTCACATCCATAGGATTTGAAATGATAAATTATCTAGTAATTGCTGTTGAGTTAAATATCTAAAATCTTTCCAAATAAACTGTACCAAGATACTAGATATGTTAAATATGTTAGTGCAAAAATGCAAAAAATGTTAATGTAATAAAAATTCCAAAGGTAAGTGGATGAAAATACTTTTCATGGTCTGTATTCTTTGAGTGAGAAAGGGCTTTCTTTTTGAGATAGTCTTGCTATATAGCCCCAGCTGTCCTGGGATTTTTCATCTTCCCAGTTGAACTTTCTGTGTGCATCACTGTGCCTTTCTAACCTTCACACACTCCAAAAAACTTTCCTTTTCAGTATTGCACATTTCCCTGGGTTACCAAGATGTAGGATGTTCTTTCTTTTTCTTTAAATATCCTTTCCCAGTAAAAGTACACTCTACCACACAGACTAACCCCTACTGTACCTGAGGATATATCAACCCGAGAAAGCAGGCAGTTAAACAGGCCAAGATCACAATTTCTAGTGCTAAAGATGTTTCCCTTTCTCTATATTGGTGCTTCTACTGGTCTATTTGTTGTTGTTTTGAGACAGGATCTCACTGTGTAGCCCAGTGGCCTCAAACTCATGATCCTTCTGGCTTTCCACTTCCAAGTGCTGGGATTACAGTCATCTACCACCATGCTAGACTCTACTATTCTATCTATATTAAAAAAAAATCTTCCAGATCTTGTGTATATGAAGTGATTTTTCTGCCCTCAATGGCATAAGGTTCCTGTCCCAGACCCCTAAAAAATATATTGGTTATAAATACAGGAGTATTTATCTGGCATTTTACTGTGACTCATGTGGGTTCTTCATGAAGGATTCTAAGATCCCCCCGCCCCCCCCCCCCCCATAGCCCCATTCCCCAAGCTTTTCAAAATTGGTAGCAATGGGAAGTGGCAAGAGAGAAGAGCGAAGTATCTGAGAATATTTGGGCAGATGAGAACACACTGAAAAGAGAGAGAAGGAGTCATTTGGGGGTGGGCACCTCTCTGCCCGCCCAGAGGACAATGCCAAGAGCACCTAAATGTCTGTCAACTTGTTTTGGCTTTCCTGTTTTCATGGCCTCCCTTTCATCTAATCTCCGGACCAATCACAGAACAATTCTGGAAAGAGAAAAGGGCCTTCTAGAACTTTCTGTGTGTTCTCTTTGAACCGCCACTCACCTCCACCAGTTTCCGTATATGCTTGTTGATGACTGTGGGGTCTGGCTTTGGCACTACCCCTGATGCCCACTCCAGGGGCACCACAGGCTTGGTGGGCGTCGTCGGGGAGGTAGGCTGCAGAGAGGAGACACACATTTTTCAACTTTAGCTGGATTGGAGCTATTAGTACCAGGGACACTGAGAAAGACGGTCCCATATGTTAATTATTGCAGTGAGAATTTCCACTCACACCGCCACTTCAATGTTGACAAAATAAGCATCCTTTGTTAATGGGCTCCACTATTCAGATACTGAGTTTTGTTTAGTAGCAACCTACTACGTTTATTTTAATTTTATGTGTTTACATTTGAGTTTTTGAGATGGCATCTTGCTATGTAACCACAGCTGGCCTCAAATTTGCCACATTCCTGCCTCAGCCTGGAAATGCTAGGATTACAAGCATGGTATTACATACCATGCCTGGCTCATTCTATTACTGAATGTCCTCCCAGCCAGGCACCAGTGGCTCATGAGCCCGGTGCTAGTGGCTCACACCTGTAATCCTACCTAATCAGGAGGCTGAGATCTGAGGATCGTGGTTCAAAGCCAGCCCTGGTAGAAAGTCCATGAGACTCAGAAGTGGGGCTGTGGTTCAAGTGGTAGAGCACTTGCCTTGAGTGGAAGAGCTCAGGTGCTGATTTTTTTTTGGTCGGTCGTGGGGCTTGAACTCTGGGCCTGGGCGCTGTCCCTCAGCTCTTCAGCTCAAGGCGAGCGCTCTACCACTTGAGCTACAGCGCCACTTCTGGTTTTCTGGTGGTTTATTGGAGATAGGAGTCTCACAGTCTCTCCTGCCCAGGCTGGCTTTGAACCGCGATCCTCAGATCTCAGCCTCCTGAGTAGCTAGGATTACAGGCGTGAGCCACCAGCGCCCGGCCGAGTGGAAGAGCTCAGGGACAGTGCCCAGGCCCAGAGTTCAAGCCCCATGACCAACAAAAAAGAAAATGCCTTCCCAACCCATCCAAATTCCATTCAAGTTCCCTAAATGCCACTAAGTCATCCTTAAATGGATATATAACAATCCAATATGGTTCCTCATATGATCTAAGTTATATTTTAAAATAGTTATCAAGGGCTGGGAAGGTGGCTCAGTGGTAGAGCGCTTGCCTTGCATGCATGAGGCCCTGGGTTCAATTCCTCAGCACCACATAAGCAGAAAAAGCTGGAAGTGGCGCTGTGGCTCAAGTCGTAGAGCGCTAGCCTTGAGCTGAAGAGCTGAGGGACAGCGCCCGGGCCCAGAGATCAGGCCCTATGACCAGCAAAAAAAAAAAATAGTTATCAAGTTGAGCATGGTAGGATACACCTGTAATCCTAGGACTGAGGAGGCTGAGGCAAGAGGATTATAAACCAAAGGTTGGGCTATAGACCAGAATCTTGTCTCAAAAGAAAGCAGCATTTATCTAATTTCTTTAAGTAGCTGGGCAAAGGAGTTTCCACCTAGCAAAGCAGTTCATGGATAAAATATATCTTGATCAATGTCACCCCTTTCAACATCCTCATCCATCCCTACCCACCCACCCCTTCCCTTGCTCTTCTTAATTTTGTACAATATACATTAGATTCTTGTCTACCTCTTCCCTCTCTTCATTTGTTTATGCCTTTCCCCTGACACTACCCTGCCCCCTTTGAGTAACACTTCTTGGTGTTTTATTTTGGTGAACTTTGATTTGGGCTTCCAAAGGAATTTCACTATTGAGACATTTCTCTATTTTTTAATACTTGTTATCAGTGATAAATTTGCACTAGAAGATACATGTAAATCAATGGACCCCAGTGCATGGCCAAGCACATATCCTTTGCATCTTGCTTAGTGTGCTTAATCACTCTGTTCTGCAGGTCTTTATGTTTCTACATCTCTGGGGTACTTGCTTTCTCCCTGCGTTCTTCTGTACTTCAGGATATTTAAACTTACTATGGGGAAGATGTGGGCAATAACGCATAGCACAGGATGACGCCCAGCCCATCCTATCCGGAGTCTCATGCATCATGGATACCTTCCTGTCCCTGCGACCCACACACTGGTCACACGTATGCGTGAACCTCTATCAGCAGAGTCAGTGTGGTGATGAATTGGGGGTTACACATGTTTGCAAGAGGAACTGAGAAATCACTAGGACACAGTTAAGTCCCAAGCAATGCCGTGAGGTGTGTGTGTGATTAGTGCTATGTCAATGACTAACAGGATCAAAAATACTCTACCCATTTGGACCCATTCATGGACACACACACTCACTCACTCACCTGATCCCCTCCCACTCCCCACACATGCTTGGGGCCCTTTCCATTCACACTCTGAGCTGACGGATCTAGTAGAAGATAGAGCTGAGTTCCAAACTGTACAGCAAAGTCTGCCTGAGAACTGTGGTACATCTCAAGAGCACCCAAAGGTATTTCAAAACTCCAAATGAAGTACAACCAGGCACCCTCCATATTTGTCAGGTGCCACAAAACAACCACCTCAAAGCAACCCACACACAGTTTCTTTACCAGGTCCCACAATGGTAGCTTACAATAGTATCGTAACTTTGTGAAGAAAAAAAAAATGCAAAGCAAGAATAAAAAAGCGGGGGGCTTTCACCTCCAATTTGAATCTAGGACAATAAGTTAGTGTGCAACAGACACATACATCTACTAGTAAGAATTGTGTTTCTCTATGAAGGTGGTAAACACATTTACCTGACTTTCTGCTTACATACATTCTTTTGAAATAGCCATTAAATTGTTAGAACACAAATATTCATTAAGTCAATTGGACCTCACTATTCTCTAAGTATCACTGGTGGGTATTTCTTTGACTTAAGGTACCCTAAAAAAAATCTGTGGGGACACAGAGTTAGCAAGACTCTGGGAACAGAAACAGAGACCTTCTGGGACTGCCTATTGAGGTGAGGTCAGCTAGTGCCACCTCTAAGACCTTCAAGCCACCTGTTCTGAGTAACAGAATCCTGTCTAGAAATTACTCTTTGGTTATCAGCAGAGTCAGAAAGAGACCTAGGATTTTAACACTTGTTCAAAACAGCTTTGAAAACTTGTACTCTTATAGCAAATTGGCTTTTCTATGCTTGTTAGTAATGTCTCTTACATTAGGCAAAAACAACTTACCCCAGAAAATCTAATGAAGCATAAAGTAATGTTCCTGTGACCCTTTCCTACCCTGTTCCTGCTGCAAAGACAGCAGAGAAGGCACAGACACAGAGCTGAGACTGAATCCCTGGGGCCAGCTTAGGGGCATCTGCACTCTGCTGGCCTGGTTTCCTAAACAGAGATAGCATAACTCGGATGTGATGCCTGCAGGCTTCCAGTGACTGGGAGCAAATAACAGCACATGGGGAAAGGGAAGGGAGGTGTCCCAAGGTAGAACATCTGTCTCGGTGCAATCCTAACACACCTAGCCAGGTTCTCTGTACTAACCCCACAGGTGAGATGGGAGATTTCAAATTCTCGTGCCTCCATCAGGCTAACTTTGAACAACCTTGGTCCCACTCCTCCCTTTGAGTCTGTGGAACCTTCCCACGGGTTCTGTTCTCCAGTGTTCCCAGGAGATGGCCTCTGGGGACTGGTGAAGGGAACTCTGGGAACATCATTCCAAGAACAGGTTCTGAGAGGTCAGTTAACTTAGGCTCTAGGGCAGTTCTACCAGCTCTGTCACTCAGTTGCTTTCACTCACTCCAACGGTTTGGAATTGAACTGGTTACTCGTTATTACTAGATTTAGTTATTGCTAGATTTAGTGGCCATAGTTGCTAACCTTCCACAGAACCACCTATTTAAAAGGCTGTGATGAAAACTTCTGAAAGACAACTCCTCTTGGGGCTGGAAATGGGGCTTAAGAGGTTGAGCAGTTGCCTACCAAGTGTGAAGTTCAAACTTCAGAGTGGGGGGGGGGGAGGGGAGGGGAGAGAGAGAAGGGGGGAGAGAGAGGGACATTATTTTGAGCTATGACTAGAAGGAAAAAACACAGACACTTTTATCTTCCAATATGCAAACTGCATCTACATTGTAAACTTTAAAACACATTTTGGCTTTAAAAAAATGATGTTGGGTTTTGAACCCAGGACCTCACCCATACTAGGCAAGCACTCTACTACTGAAGCTACCCTAGCTGACCCAATTTCTATCCAGGTGTTTTCTTTCACTGTAAAACATTTCTAAATATAGCAGTAAACATTTAGGGAAGACATTCTTCAATCTCATTGCAAGTGTTGATTTATAATGGGCCAGCCATCAATTAAATAAGACACTATCCAGTGTGATGTTGGAATTCTGAGTCAACTTTTACAATCACGAATAGAGAACTCTGTGAATTATAAATTAAAATCAAAGTATTTAAAATTTCTTAAATTATAGTGAATAAAGATATAATTATAGTGAATAAAGATTTACAAAGCCTAGGAGATTATAAGTGATTTTAAACTAAGATGAGTTCTTTTTTATTCCCTTTGGTCCCAGGTAGAGGGATGATAAGAAATAGAAGATTAATAATAAAATGGAGTGATGGAAAAATATTCTTCCTCTTTATTAGCCTGGTATATGAAGAAATCATTTGCAAGCTATCAGAGCTAAACTGCTCTGCCAGTAAAGTGGGAATAATTCCTTTTTTTGTTTTGTTAGTACCAGAGTTTGAACTCAGGGTCTTGTGCTTGCTCAGCTTTCTTGTTTAGTTAGCACTCTACCACTTGAGACATGCCTCTAGCCCAGCCTTTTGCTGGTAATTAGAAATGCAGTCTCTCAGAGTTTTCTGTCCAGGCTGGTTTCAAACTTTAATCTTCCAAATTGCAACCTCCTCAGGAGCTAGGATAATAGGCATGAGCCACCCATGCCCAGCTAAAATTCTTCAGTCTTTACAACACAGTACACCACTTAATAGCCAATTACAACAGAAGACAAACAGCAGTGTTTAGCACCACAAGAAAACAATACCTACCGATTTAGAATTCCTAGGCTCCAGCACCAGCGACAGTTTGTAAATATCATCTTCTGTGTGATAGAGGTCCAGAGAGAGCTGCAACAGAATTAGAGGGGGTAAACAATTCTGTGGGATTATGTTTCTTTATTGACATTGCTGGGAGAGATTTTAAATTGAACATCTCAAGTCCAATGGCCAATAATCTAATGAATGAAGAACAATTTAAAAAACCAACATGCAGAAGTTAAAAAAATGAAAAGACAAAGTTAATCCTGATGTGCTTGTCATCATGAATAAAGATTTGTACATATCCAGAACAGAAGCTGGACAGATATGTAGAATGAGACCTGGAAATGTAATGAATACTACTTTAGAGATTTGATTCAAGAACTGTAGAAATAAAGGAGAAATGAACTCAGTTCCTGTTTTGGACCATTGTGAAATGTCCTGATGATAAAAAATGATATAATGTTCCCCACCCCCTGACAAATATTTGAATAAACAGGACCTGGACAAAAATGACATGTCCATATCAATGCAGGCTTAGAGTAACAAAAAAATCAACACAGGGATTGTTCAGAGAAGCAGCTGGGACATGTACAAGAGCAGAAGACTTTATCCATACATATGCACACACACATCTGTATAGGTATGTATGCGTAAGGTATTTTGCCTATACTTTGTCACCTAAAGTTTCTTTTTGCCATACATTGTTCCAGCATCTTTTCAGATCTTGAAAATTTTGCTCCCAAAGAATAGACATTGTCTCCACCTTTCCCTAAACACCAAGCTCAGGAGCTCTGGCTTCTTAAAGGAATCACCAAAATGTAACAAACAAAGGTTTTTAGGAACCATCTTATCATGTATAACTGACATAGATGATCAAAAGGGTTATTTCAATGGAGACATTGGTGCCACGAAGACTGATATGGAAAACAATAACAAAAAAATCTTTGCAGGGGCTGGGAAGGTGGCTCAGTGGTAGTGTGCTCGCCTTGCATGCACAAGGCCCTGGGTTCGATTCCTCAGTACCACATAAGCAGAAAAAGCTGGAAGTGGTGCTGTGGCTCAAGTGGTAGAGCACTAGCCTTGATCTGAAGAGCTAAGGGACAGCGCCCAGGCCCAGAGTTCATGACCAACAACAACAACAACTGACTTAGGGATCTTTCCTCTGGTGCTGGGATGTAACACCAGCTCCCTGTTGGGGAAGCAGTAGGGAGGGGTGTGGCCTGGGAGGGGAGGAAGGGCAGCAGCCTTCAGACTCAGATGGCAATACTAGCAATCAGCAATAAGCAATTTTGATAATTCTGCATGGACCAAATGTATCTCATCTGCCATGGCAGATGCCAACTTTGGGCTCATGAAAGTGGACAGCACTGAGGTCTGGACCCTCGGTCCCAGTGGGCAGCCTTGTATTGTGAAGCTCTAAAAACAGAGAAAACAGAATGCTGTCTTTGTTTTGCATCCTGATGTTGGTAAGCATGTTCTTTTCCTCCAGACTCACCCCTCCCAGCCCCTAGTCCTTTGATGACCGACTTCCACCTCTGCCAGTGACAAGATATCCAACCCTAAAGGAACACACAAGCCATCCACCAAGTTGGAGAGACACATGCAGAAGACGCAGAACCTCCTTGTGTATTTTCCGATGTCGTAAGGACGGATATCGGATCTAGTAGTAGACAGGTTTTGCTTTTGCTTTCTACTTAGTGGCTCGATCCTAGGCCATCAACCAATCTTGAGTTTCAGTCTCCTGATCTTCAAAAATGAGAATCACGAAGGATAAGTTCTGTCCCAGGACTGTGGTGAATATGTGTCCCACTGGCTTTGCTTCAAAAGTCATATAGGAAGTTGGGTGCCTATGGCTCATACTTTTGATCCTAGCTACTCAGAATGCTGAGATATAAGGATTGCAGTCCAAAGTCAGTCTGGACAGACAAATTCAAGGGAATAAAAAAAAAAAAAAAACAATTAACCAGCAAAAAAGCCAGGAGTGGAAGTATAGCTCAAGTCACAGAGTGTCAGCCCTGAGTTCAGACCCAAGTACTGGCATAAATGCATAAATAAACAAATAAAATCATGGGTGTGGACTTGGCTTTCAGCCAATACAGCACAGCCACTTGCTTATCTATGGATAGAAATCCACCCTCCAGTCACTGCTACACGCTCTGCACTCCCAGCTACAATCCACGGCCCCTCTCACATATCTGGCTTTAAAAACCTGCCCAAAGAGTGACCGACTTCCTATACACCTTTAAAATAATGAGAAGCTGGTCAGTGGGCACTTTTAAGAATATTTGCTTTTGTCTCACATATTTCGAGGCTGGGTGTTTCTGACTAATGTTCTTCTCCATTGTCTCAGGCTATTGCAATTGTTAGCCAATCCTGCCAGCAAGGATGGTAGTAGTTAGTCTTCATCTACACTGGTGAGGTTTGTTGTAAAATAAAACACACTTGGTCATCAGACTCTCTCAACTCCTTTGTCGTCATCATCTTCTTCTCCTCCTCCTCCTCCACCTCCTCCTCCTTCTCCTCCTTCTTCATTTGTGAAATGAGACTGAGAATACGGGGCTTTCCAGTAATTTGCATATACTCAAAATGGTAAAAGTAACTGATGGAGCTAAAAATACTAGGAGGAGAATTAGGTTGGTTCTCATATTATGGAACCGAATCATCAGCTTCCAAAACTATCAGGTATGTGAAGTGGAATCCTGAAGACAAATGTCTTCTCCAGGTCTTCCCCCCAAAGGAGGAACTCTCTAGACCCTCACAGCTTGGTGTCCTGCTCCTCCTCCTGCACATGCCCCGTGCTCTTCCAGGGGCCAAGGACACAATGATAAAAGTGACTGAGTTCCTGGCCCTCGTAAACTGTGCTTTCCACGCACCTCCTTCACTACACGTACACAAAGGACGTGGGGAGGGGGGTAATTATTTAATTTTTCACTGATACAAGTGGTAGAACACATGCCTGACAAGAGGGAGGCCCTGACTTCAATGCTCAGTATTAGAAAATGAAGTAAATTAGATGTTAGCAGCATGCTCACACTAGAGGTGTGAATGTGCCTCTGAGCTAAAGCATCGGCTACAGTTTAAACCTTAAACATTCCCCAAAGACCATGTGTTAGAGTCTCCAGTTTGGTCCTATTGAGAAGTGGCAGAAGCATAAAGAGGTTAGGCCTATTTAGACTCCCAGAGGTAGGTCCGGCATGCCTTCCAAGGCAATTGTCAGGTACCAGACCCTTCTCTGCTCTCTCTCTCTGTTTGCTTGCTTGTTGCTTGCTTGCTTCCTTCCTTCCTTTCTCCCTCCCTTCCTGGCAATAGTTCTACTCTACCATACACCACAATGTGCTGCTTTGCCACAGAGTCAGGGTAATGGGGCCAATCATCCATAGGCGGAAGCCCCTACAACCATGAGCCAAAATAAGCCTTTTCTCTTTATAAATTGGTTTATAGCAGTTATTTGGCATAGTAATGGAAAACAGACTAAGATACTATCCAAGGGAGTGGGGAAAAGAAAAAAAACATGCTAGGAAACAGAAGTTTCCTGTTTCCATGCCTCCTGTCCTTTCCAAATCTCAATTTCTTCATTTAGAAGAATGGAAGGGGCAGTGTTGGTGTTACACTGACTGCCTCGCCCAGGCTGTATCTCGGAGCATTTGTGAGCATTTGCCAAGAACATATATGTGAAGGGGTTGTGTAATCCAGTTACCATCAAACATTCAACATGGCTAGACAGCTTATTGCACAGGAGTAGGCATTTTGGAAGTTGTCAGTTTACTGGAAGAATTATTTTCTCTCTCCTCCAAAGCTCTCCACAATAATGTGTCATTCAGATGATCTTAGCTGGGGCCATGTTGAGACAAAAGCAACCACTTTGAGTAAACACTTGACTGAGTGTTGGACAAAAATGAGTCACCCCTACAACACTATGCTCAGAAACGTGCTCACCTGCCTACGGACAGCTCCATCGTATGGTTCTCATCTGAACGTGTACGTGCTTTGTAAATGGTCACTAGGTTCTGGGAAATATATAGTGCTAGTCTCAGCATTCATACTGGAGAGATTAATTCCCCAAAAGTCAGGAAGAATGAATGTATATTCCTATGTGTTGAACTTTCACCTTGGTTTGGAGGAGAGAAAAAGGATCCTAGGTTTAGGTACAAACTGGCTTGACATTCTATGATTCATTAACAGGGTGGTGCTATCCTGAGAAGTCATGAGGCCAGGACTAGAGAAATGATTTATTACCATGCCTCAACTATTCCATCAATCTAAAGTTATGCTGTTTAAAGTTGGAAAGATACCTCACAAGTGAGCAAAAATCACGTATTTAAAAAAAGAAAAAAAGGACTAATGCTAAGAATGTGTAGAGACAGAGCTAAAAGTAAGCTCTCCTGTATGGCGTTTTACCATTATACTAAGCAACACACCATTGCATTTGAGAATTATGGTGTTTGGGAGTTTTAAATGTTCTCTTCAATACCTCAAAGAGATGATAAAGAGGCCCTGACATCCTTTTCTTTTTTAATGTTACTTTCCCCAGCCAAAACACATTATTTTGGGGATTGAAAATTTTTATTGATACTACCAAAATGTCATTCAAAACTTCTCCAAATGTGTGTTTGCTTCCCATATGATGTTTGGTGCATTTAGGTTTTGTTTTGTTTGCCTTGTTGGGGACTAAACCCAGGGCTTTGTACATGCTTAGTAAACATTGCCACTACTGAGAGTCTCTGCTAGATGCATTTGTAACTCAAAATTAATTTCCTTATTCCATTACTCTTTTTCATTTGGTTGAGACCTTGCCCAAGGATAGGCACCTGTTTTGTGAAGTTTTGCTCAACATCAGTGATCCAGGCCTGGATACAGAGACTTGAAACTGAGGCCCCGATCTGGGTCTACTCTTCAGACATCACCTGTGCCTGTGGGTTTGTTGTCTGGTCGGGGGTTGCAACACTGGTCACTTATTCATGGAAACAGATTTACATGGCAAATGATTAATAAATGCAGGTGGTTGAATTATTACAAGTTGGTTTTCTCCCCTGCTAGACAATGTCTGAGTGTTTACTATTCCTCACCCAAACTTATTCCCAAGAGATAGGTACATTGACCACTTCTGCTTTGTACTAAGAGTGAAGGTAGCCTTATCAGCTACACTCAAGGGTCTGTTGGACTGTGTGCTCTAGGAACAGTTTGCGAGATGTCTGTTCTCACCCAATTCCCATGCTGCTGTTTAAGAGGAGATTTAGGCAGTCTGGGTCACAAAAGAGTTATCAATTTCATTTTATACAATCTTACAAAATCCATTTATACAGTCCTTTATGGCCCTGCATTGCAGCCTTGTTTATGATGTTATAGTGTTAGAAACCCAAACGGGGAAGTTATGTTTCTGTATGTTAAGGCAAGGGTAAGTGAACTTTATTATGCTTTCTCCTCTTCCCAAAGAAAAGCCAATGGAAACTGTTCTTGTCTATATTCTTGTGAGGTGGAAAAGTTCTAGAACCTGAATATCTGATAAACTAGTATGTCATAAATGTCAAAAAGGGGGAGGGGCATGGTATGGAAGTACCACAATGAAACTTTTCTGTACAAATAATATATGCTAATGCATTTTTTAAAACATGAGTGGTAGATAAATACTTTCGGTGAACTCTCATCGCTCCTTAACTTAGCATTCATTTCATCCTCCAAGTTCTTAAAGGGGCCAGGTATGGAAAGTGCTGGGGGACATAGAAGACACATAAACAGAATGGAAATCAGATTCTAAGTGACACCTCCTGGACTTGAAGGAAGTGTGACGAGCAAAGGAAATACAGAGAACAGATGTGCTGCTGCTTTTGGAAGGGAACAGAGGATGCCAGAGATTGCTCCAGACAAATGAAGACTTTGGAATTTGAAGTCGCCATGTGGATAGACAGAGACAAGATTACCCAAAGACTTGCTAAAGCCAGGAAGCAGCAAGCGGAAAGAACAGGTCCTATATTCCTCAGTGGCTATGATGTGGGAGAGGAGGAAGAGAAACACTGCGGTGCTGAAGTGCAGAGATGGGGTCTTGAAGGGTCTCAAAGGCCAGCCTAGGAACAACACCCTGTTGGTTTGGTGTGTGGCAGTGACAGGAGATCACAGTGGGGGGTCTCGCATCAGTCCAGCTTTCACTAAAGCAGTCAGGAGGATAGAGAGAAGCAGAGCATTTAAGGCCATGTGGCCGTTCATGACAAGGAAGTGGAAGTGTAGCTCAACCTTGAGCAAAAAAAAAAAAAAATCCAAGTGAGAATAAGAGGCCCTGAGTTCAAGCCCCGGTACTGGCACACACATTAAATAAAAGAAACTGGCATCAGCTGGGCAGGTAAGTGTGCAGAGAGAATGGGAGAGTGATGGATTGAAAAAGGGGGCTCCTTAGGGGCTGGGAAGGTGGCTCAGTGGTAGAGCACTTGCCTTGCATGCCTGAGGTCCTGGGTTCGATTCCTCAGACCACATAAGCAAAAAGAAAAAAAAAGCCGGAAGTGGCGCTGTGGCTCAAGTGGTAGAGTGCTAGCCTTGAGCTGAGGGACAGCGCCCAGGTCCAGAGTTCAGGCCCCACGACCAGACCCAAAAGGGGGCTCCTTAAGAAATCTAGAGGGAGTGGCCCTGTGGCTCAAGTGGTAGAATGCTAGCCTTGAGCTGAAAAGCTGAGGGACAGCGTCCAGGCCCAGAGTTCAAGCCCCATGACCAACAAAAATAAATAAATACATACATATATAAATAAATAACTGGTGCTAATTCCAAGCCAGGGACTTAGCTGGGTACTGGTGGCTCACGCCTCTAATCTTAGCTACTCAGGAGGCTGAGATCTGAAGATCACAGGTTCAAGCCAGCCTGGGCATGAAAGTCCGTGAGACTCTTATCTCCAAAACCAGAAGTGGCACTGTGGTTCAAGTGGTAGAGCGTTAGCCTTGAGCTGAAGAGCTGAGGGACAGCACCCAGGCCCAGAGTTCAAGACCCATGACTGACAAAAAAGAAAAACAAAAAAGAAAAAAGAAATCCAGAAAGGAGAGCTATATGGGTCAAGACTTGGCACCTCCAAACAAATGGAAATTTGTTTGCCAAGGTGATAATAGTCTCAAGTCATGTTGGTTATGGATGTGAGTTCTCTTTTTCCTCATTCTTTGAGAATTTTTTCCCATTGACGGACCACCCCCCCCCCTTTCTCCCCCAAAATCAATCATCCCCAAGGTGAATGGCTGGCACAGGTCTTCCTGTATGTCCTAGAAAGTGAGATGCATGAGGGTCATTTAGCCCCATGCTTCCTCTTCCTCCCGCTCCTTCCCCCCAACTCACAGTAAGTAGGTTGATCAAATCCATGTTAGGTTCTAAGTGGTGAGAGGCATTCTGCAATGAGACCAGTTCACTTAGGGTCACGGAAAGCTGGTGCATTTTCACAATGTTTACTTTGTTTTCTTCCATCCAGTCTGG
This sequence comes from Dipodomys spectabilis, assembly GCF_019054845.1. Classification (NCBI taxonomy): domain Eukaryota; kingdom Metazoa; phylum Chordata; class Mammalia; order Rodentia; family Heteromyidae; genus Dipodomys; species Dipodomys spectabilis. Next base: position 56,428 of record NW_024871414.1, on the reverse strand, counting down.
GAAAATGACATGGACTGCTATCAAGTCTTTCAAGTGGACTCCAAGGATAGGGATTTTGAAGCCATCACAGTCAGCAAAGGCCTTGCGGTAATTGCAGTAATTGCCATTGGAGGAGACCAACTCGGTCATTTCATTCCAGTTCTGGGAACAGATGGAAAAGTAGACATTTCCAATAACCTTCTCTTCTGCCCACTTCCCGCTTCGCCTGCCATCCCACCAGCCCTGCAACGTGTGGCTAGCAAATTCCTCAGCTACTGTGAGAAGTATCAATTGCACCAATGTTGATGCAGGAAAATATTAACCAGGAAAAAGAAAATTAGAAATATGTATTAGGTCTGCCTAATGAATTGGATAGCCTGTTTTATCTTGCTACAAAACAGAACTAACCACCACCTCTGTCTACTCAGTAGGGATGCTGGGATATTAAAGAGTATCATGTGTACTTAGTAACTGCAATTCAGGAGACTATCACAATCCACAGAGTTAAGCATGGAACATGTTACAATTTCCTAGTTATTCCAAGAACATTGCATTTCAGATATTACTTGAAGGTTGGCATAGGACACTATTGGGCAGGAAAAGTCACACTAAGATTTGAGATAGCTGTAGTTCTGACTCTGTACTAACTATAAGGCTGAACTTGAACAAATCAATCACACTTGATATGGTGGGGAGAGCGTAGTTTCTTTTCTATCAGAAAGAGGAATTCAAGGAGATCATTTTGAAAGACAAACTAGTAATTCCAATCTTTTGTGAGCCTCTGTCAGAGTCTTAGTCTTTACAACATTTAAACTCTCTTTTTTGCTTTTTTATTTGAAATTTAGTACAAAGCTAAAAGAAAGCAGAACACATAATGAGTCATATTATACTTGGAATGAGTACAGAGTTTGAGGTTCAACAGTAGTACTTCTGTGCCTAACATCCTCTTGTTTATATGCATAAGCCCTAGTTGGTTTTTTAACAGCAACCAGGCCATCCTAATAGATCCCAGTGGAGGTGGAGATGGAGCTGGTTGTTTCTATAAGACCAGTAATTCCATCCCTTTGGTTTATGATTGGTTCAGGAACAAAGGACTAAGCCATTTATATGCCATCTTTCTCTAGCAACTGCTATTGGTCCAGGATGGATGTGTCTAAAAACAAGGTCTGTAATTGCCTGGGAGCAGTCTGTCTTACAGAGTAAACACTAAGTAAATACTTGTTAGTAGTTCCAACTAAAATACCTTCATTTTATGTAAAAAAATATGCTTCTTTTCTAGCTAGATTCAGCTGATGTGGCTTTTCTTTTTTCTTTTGTGGTTGGTTGTGGGGCTTGAACTCAGAGCCTGGGTACTGTCCTTGAGTACATAAGCTCAAGGCTGGCGGTTAATTGGAGATAAGAGTTGCATGGCTTTCCTGCCCAAGCTGGCTTCAAAATGAAATTTTCAGATCTCACCCTCCTGAGTAGCTAGAATCCAATACCTATAGGTATGAACCACTGTGGCCAGATTGAGGTGGCTATTCTTATTTGTGTAACCTACCATTGTTTAAGAGGAAAATAGTCCCTCTCCAGGAATGTTGGGTAGGAGCACACTTTAAGCGATTTACAAATATTTACTTAGAATTAGGACCAAAATTCACAGTACCTTCGTAACCTCTGAGGAAAGATGAGAATGGGTCTCTTTGAGGCGTGAAATGGAGCTGTGACTGAGGCCTCCCACCACGGCCATCAGTGTATTAAAATTCTTGAGCTGAAGGAGTTTCTACAATAAAAATATTAACACCAACACATTGTAAGGATCTCTTAATTGCTCTGAATGTTTCGAACTACAAACGAATGCAGGCATAACTTTGTAAATGAAAACTTAAAAAAACATCATTGATGTGTCTTAAACTGAAAGCACAAATAGAATCCTTTAGAAAAATAACTATGTTAAACACTCTGGGTATTTATTTTAAAAAGCAATCTTGTTATTCAAGAGAAGTATGATTTTTTGTTATTATTTATTGTAGTTTGATTTTTTGTTTTGTATATTTATATGCTTATTTGTTTTTGACTGTCCTAGGTCTGAACTTAGGGCTGTGTACTTGCTCAAGCACTCTGCCATTTGGACTACATCTCCAGCCCAAGAAGTATGATTTGTCCATTAGATATCTATGAATAGTTTAACCAGATTTCCTCAATATTTTTCCAATGAAGTGAATGATTATTCAGAATCCCAAGATCCCCATCTGTTTCTAAGACATACCTTTGCAACATTGATAAACTTTATGATGACCTCTGCCCTTTGCTGGGGTGTTGGTTTGCTAAGAACCATCAACTGGACCCACTTAGAGATTCCATTAAATAAACCAATAGATCTCTCCAGGGTTGGGTTGTTCTCCAGGCAGCCATGGATGACATAGCTTTGATAATCAGTAAACTGGTAAAGGAAAATTCACAGATCCTGAGTTATAATTGGGCTTTTGCAAAATTTGAAATTTTACATTTTCATAGAAGATGTGAGACATTCTTTCCCTTTTCCTCCCTCCCTCCCTCCCTCCCTCCCTCCCCCCTCCTTCCCTCCCTCCCTCCCTCCCTCCTTCCCTCCCTCCCTCCCTTCCTTCCTTCCTTCCTTCCCTCCATTTTTATCTCCTCTCTTTCTTTCTCCCTCCTCTCTCCCTACCCTCCCCTCTCTCCCTCTGGTCTAGCAATGTAGCTCAGGCTTGCTTCAAACTGCAATCATCTTTCCTCCATCTCCCAAGTGCTGTGATTTACATGTGTGTACCAACTATGGGCAGCCCATGAGCTTTCTTTCATAGCAACATCATGATTTCTTTTAATTCATATGCATGATGACACCCATGTATTTGATACATATTCACCATTAACAGGTTATTTTACTGTATCTCAATCTTGAGTTCAAGACCCAGCCCTGGCAGAGAGAGGGAAAGGGGGAGAAAGAAGGAGAGGAAGAGAGAGATGGGGAGGGGAGATAAAATATCAGCTGAGGAAGGACGATTTGTTGGCAGAACAGATTCTCAGAAAGTTAGTGTGAATGTCAGGAAATATACCTAAGCCTTTTATCATGTACACAGTACAGGGGAACACACACACACACACACACACACACACACACACACACACACACACACACACACACACACACACACACACACACACACACACACACACACCCCACCAGCCCGGGTCTGCTTGGAAGAAATGGTCAGGATCCTGTGCAAGTAGGACTACTTAGTGAAAGAATCAACCTTTTAGAATTTCAGGCTTCTCATCAACAGGGCCTTCTTTGCCACCAATAAAGCAATTCATTTCAAGAAATACCTTCCCTAGAGCTGGATGAAGCAAAGCAAAACAGCTGGCTGACTGTGAACCAAGGTGAAAATATCATCATAACATACTTGGTATAGAGGGAGAAGGCAACAAAGTTGGGAACACAATCCAGGAAGAAAGGAGGAAGAAAAAGGGGGTGTAGAAAAGGAATGAAGCAATAGGAAGATGAAGAGGGAAGAAAGGTCTTAGATCTCTCTCCTTGCATGATGAGATCCTCCTCAAAACCTACAATTCCTAATTTTGTACTTGTGCTCCTAATTAGGCATTTATGCAAAATCCAACATAAGCACATTTTTCTTCCCTCCAAAATGAACTCACCCAACTAGACACATTCACTGGGGAGAAAAGTCAACGAGCTAAATAAACCTTGAATGGTTAAATCTCCATTGAGTATTTAGAAAAAAATCATGCTTTAATTCTATGAAAGGACACATTGAAAACAGCGACAGAAATATAGCTCCTGAGCCATAAAATAAAGGCAGGCTAATATTTATCTTTGGTTAAAAGGGATTGTTCCTGTGAATTAAGGGCACTTTTCTAGCAAAGCATAGTGACAGAGCCTGCCAACACTTCGGAGTATGAAAATGCAGCTCTTGGGAAAGTTGGCATGATGGTTGTTGTCCTTGGAAGAATAAATGTCAAGTTCCTTACTGCGATCCTTCTAAAAGATTTATGCTCCAGAAAAGTGAGGTGTTCAGCCAACTCAATGGGCTCCAGATGGTCAAACAGCAGACAGGCCTTTCCCTTTTTGGATACTTTTTTCCTCTGTGTAACTCTTCTCATCCAGTCATAGGAAGGACTGTAAAAGCAGAGGGAGGTTGGTCAGCGTGCTGAAAATCCGTTTCACTCGATGGAAGTTATTAACCTACTGACTCTGTAACTCTTGGTCCGCTGCCAGGGGCTTGTGCACAAAATACATGCCCTTGTCCTTCATATTTGAAGAGAAAAACCACTGACCCCCATTGCCAACAGAACATAAACTTGGAGTTGTTTTTCCAGACGGGGTAGGCTTGCACTGATCCACCCAAAATCTCTGACTTGGTTTTCCTGGTGACCAAACAAGATCTGGATGATAAAGGAGAGGTCATAGAAATGTGGGAGTTGATCAGCAGATGGTGACTTAAGGCATATTGGAAACTACTAGAAGTTATGGTTCTCAGATTTCAGCATAATAGGAATTACCTGAGAAACTTGTTACAGAAGCAAAGGTTTGGACCTACCTTGCCAGAGATTCTAATTCACTGAGAAAGAACCTGAATAGTGTATACTGTAAACAGTTATCAAATCACACATTGTTGATCATTTCTTTTGGCAGGGGGAGGAGAGGGGGAGGGAAAAGGGAGCTGTGCTGGGGATTTCACTTCTAGTGTCATCACTCAAAGAAATATTTGAAATAAAGGGAATATAATCTGAATGCCTAAGGCAAAAGAACATACATTTTACAAGATTGATAAGCATACTTGATCATCCAGTTGCTTTCTCAACCCAAAGTTACATAGCAAATTTGAAAAAAAAAGTCTAATCAGTGACAGGAAACCAGTTCCCAATAACTGACCTACCAAGTTCACGTTACAACTCCAGGCATATTTGTTAGTCTCAAGCCAGCCTCAAAAGCTCCAGGGTACTGTGCTTCTCTAATTTGAATGAACATAAGAACCACCTGGGCATCTCATTAAAGTATAGACTACCATTCAGCAGGTTAAGGGTGGAGCCAAGGATTCTGCATTTTTAATGAGCCAATTCTGGTATGGAGTCTCCACAGCACGGAGATCATAACTAGATTCAGATTCACTAACTAAGCACTGAGCATCTATTATCTGCCAAGTGCTTTCACATGCTATACTTTGGGGATGCTTATAATAATCCCATAAGAAAGGCATTATCCCATTTGACAAATAAACTGCCACGTGGAGAGATAAGTATATTCAGAACAGCTATGTTCACTGCAGCCAGGCTGTCCTCTAATTCTGGAATAACATGAGCTTAAGCCAAGTGAGGGTCACCACCACAACCCCTCAAAAGCTGTGGACTCATCAAGTGTGAAAGAGTCGCCCCTCTTACATGCTGGATATGTCGATGAGGCTGACGTGTTTTTCATAGCCTAGTTGACTAGCCACTTCCCGGAACTCCTCAGTCATACGAATCAAACCCAGATCCAAGTTAAACTCCGCAGGAAACGTCAGAATCCAGTACCTGCAAGGTATAAAAGTGCTTTTGAACAGCTGAAAGATTTCAAGCTGGACCTCTATAGAAACTGCCATACCATGTTATGGACAACAATGAACACTGAATCCAGGACTGACTGTACTTCCAAGTAGCCATGGCCAGATATTCCAGATTCTAGTCTCTCTCTGCCCTCCTTCAGTCCAGAGCCAGGTTCCATCATTTCAACTTTGAGAATCATCTTGATGCTGTGTAGGACAGGCAGCTGAGAGGAATTGCTTTCCAGTTCATGACAAGTAATGAGTGTGTGGACAGGGAGTGGAAAAAATTACATTCACCCTCTTCAAGAGGTGTTTTTGTTCCCTGATTACATTCATCTCTAGTCCAGAAGGTAAATTCTAACCCATCCCTAACCCCTAGTAATCAAGGAGGACTAATTTTAACAAAGTTGGTCAAAGAAGGCATCCCTGCTGCTTGGAGAAGAGCAAATTGCCAACAATTCCAGAATGAGTGACTATAGTTAATGCTACAAGTCCATGAAAATCTGTAAGTCTATTGAAATCTGTATATCCATTTACCTCATGAAGTAGCAGATCTTTAATCGAAACTCATCACAGCTTTCTCCACTGGCATTTCGATACGTGCACAAGTTAAGGAAAAGTTCTGCACACTGCTCTTTGCCCATCCCTGCATCTTTTCCATACACACATTGCTAACACAGGGGACATACTTGACATATGGGTTACAGGTGGAGAACCTCTAATTCAAACGTTTGAAATTCAAAATGTTTCGGCCTCTGAAACTTTAGGGCCACCAATAATGTCCCCATGCCCAACAATGACTCTCCTCACTCTACATGATGGGCAACAGTCAAAACACATCCTGGGAATGTGGCTTAGTGATAGAGTGCTCGCCTAGCATTCGTGAAGCCCTGGGTTCAATTCCTCAGTACCACAAACACAGAAAAAGCCAGAAGTGGTGCTGTGGTTCAAGTGGTAGAGTGCTAGCCTTGAGCAAAAGAAGCTCAGGGACAGTGCCCAGGCCCTGAGTTCAACCTCCATGACTGGAAAAAAAAGAAAAAAAGAAAAGAAGATCTCAGGCAACATACATAAAATGCATTTGAAGTACAAATGAATTTCACTTTAAGAATTGAGTCCAATCTCATTATGCATATGCAATGGTCTAAAATTACAAAAAAAATCCATGCTGTGATGCATACTGATCTGAAACATTTTGGAGAAGTGATCATGTGTACATAGACCCTCACATGGGGAAAGAAATGAGCTCTGACCATGAAGTAATTAAAACTTGAACTGTTAGTGCTCTTATATGTATTTTGGTGGGGGCTGGTGTCTGGAAGATAAGCTACTTAAAGAGTTGGTTTTACCTTCTTAAACACTAACCCATAGCTGCCAACTATAATTAAAAAGTACATTGCCAATTGTATCTACTGAAAATGGATAGTAAGGGGCTGGGAAGGTGGCTCAGTGGTACAGTGCTTGCCTTTCATGCATGAGGCCCTGGGTTCGATTCCTCAGCACCACATAAGCAAAAAGAAAAAAGCCGGAAGTGGCGCTGTGGCTCAAGTGGTAGAGCACTAGCCTTGAGCTGAAGAGCTGAGAGACAGCGCCCAGGCCCAGACTTGGCCCCATGACCAGACCCAAAAAAAAAAAAATGAAAATGGGTAGTATGTAGAAGCACCATTTTTACAAATAAAAAAGTTTTTTTTTTTGTATTTAGGACTAGTACCTTACCTATGTAACCTAATTTGTTTTATATATGAGAATGTCATTTTCAGGTACATAAATATAAAAGTTGTGGTTTATTCTTAAGACTACTTATTATCTTAAAAAATATATATAATTGTATTGTTATTATTAAGGTGTAATACAGAGGGGTTACCATTTCAGGTAACCCATACATCTCTCATTTAGACAACATTACTCCTTCCTTCATTTTCCCCCTGCCCACAAGTTGTATATTGATTATCTTTTTAATAATTATTTATTGAACCCCTACAAAATGCTAGCACAATGGATATGAAGTGTACGTTTTCTTCTAAAGAGAGGAAAATTTAAAGAATGTAAAGAATGTTGACTCAGGGGCTCTCTCCAAGTTTTATACAACTCCAACATTCCCATATGAAGATTTTAATATGCTCTATTAACAGTGGACATAGTAAGAGTAAGAATTCTTGGGGTAAGAGCCAGGTGTTGGTGGCTCACGCCTGTAATCCTAGCTACTCAGGAGGCTGAGATCTGAGGATCAAGGTTCAAAGCCAGCCTGGGCAGGAAACTCTGTGAGACTCTTATCTCCAATAAACCACCAGAAAACCGGAAGTGGTACTGTAGCTCAAGTGGTAGGGCCCTAGCCTTGAGCTGAAGAGCTGAGGGACAGCGCCCAGGCTCAGAGTTCAAGCCCCACGACCGACAAAAAAAAAAAAATCTTGGGGTTAGGTTTGGAACATGAGGAGTGATAGGGCCACGTGGATCAATTCCTTCCATTTTCCCTACTCTCTACTTTGAACAGCAAGTGCTACTGGAGATATGCTCACTTCGAGGACCTGGGTTCAAGGCCATTATTCCTGAACATCTGCTCTGGCTCTGATGTTCTAGGGAGGATAGGAAGGAAGACATAGAAAGTGGAGAGTGGAGAAACCTGAACCAAAGCAGGCGGATCTCCACTTAGCCCAGGAAGCCTAGACAAGCCCTAAAAACTGTCAATGAACCTTCTCCTTCCCCCTGTCTTTTTTTTTTTTGTCGGTCGTGGGGCTTGAACTCTGGGCCTGGGCGCTGTCCCTCAGCTCTTCAGCTCAAGGCGAGCGCTCTACCACTTGAGCTACAGCGCCACTTCCGGTTTTCTGGTGGTTTATTGGAGATAGGAGTCTCATGGTCTCTCCTGCCCGGGCTGGCTTTGAACCGCGATCCTCAGATCTCAGCCTCCTGAGTAGCTAGGATTACAGGCGTGAGCCACCAGCGCCCGACTCTTCCCCCTGTCTTGTAGGGATTTTTACTCATCTACACAGCCCTTGGACTTGAAGAAGGAAGAGACCACTGGAAGTAAGTATCAGAGACTGCACAATAAATATTAAATCTCAAGGGAAAAGATGAGACTGCATGCATTGGCAACCATTAGACGTTCAATCACTTTTCCCTTTTCCTTTTTTCCCTTCGTCTTTTCTCTTATTTCACTTATATTTTATTCTCAAACTAAGAATGGAGCCCAGAGAGTTGTCTGTGCCAGGCAAGTGTTCTAACACTGAGCTACATCCCCACTCCATGTGGATATTTTTCTTCTCATATCAGAAGAAATTCTAAAATCAGCATCAATCAACAAAGTACAATACAACTAGCAGGGTGTTTATGGAGTCTTGCCAGCAAGGGAAGATCAAAACTTGTGTTTGTGTCTGAGCTAGTGCATATTATTTTAGCCAGCATCTCCATCTACATAGGCAGGGTCCTCTGTGCCCACAGTTTGGTCATTATGGAAAGAGTAAGTTAGGTCTTAGATCAGTGTCCAATATTCTTCCCTTGAACTAACAATTGACATGTTTAAGACAAGTTACCAAACACTCAACATGCAGCTCCTGTTTTGTTTCACATTATCCTGATTATATTCAAGTACAGCCAAAACATTCAGCGGGTAATCAGCTATTTGGGCCATCATCCAGAAGTTTCATCTAGACATCTATATATTCTCAAAAGAGTTGGATAACTGACTAAAGACTTTATTCATCTTAACTCACTGGCTTTGGATAGGCTCTCTAAAATACAGAGCTTGATTTATGACAATAAAAATTACATAGTAGTTGAAAAGATATATGCAGAGAAGTTTTCCTGCCAATTCGGTGGAAGATAAATACCATCGGTGCATCAGTAGAACTATTCTTGGCAAATAGCTATTATTCAGCTCTCCATTGTCATCTGTGAAAAATAAAGTGAGAATTAAAAGACAACAGTGCTAATATCACTAGAAAAAAATGCCAGCTTTTTCCCTTAAAATTGTCTTAAAATCATACAAAGGGGTTTGAAGTCAATGTGTCTAGTTATGAGCACAATTATCCTGATCAATGTCACCCCTTTCTTCCTTCTCCTTCATGTCTCTCTCAACCCCATTCCAAAAATATTTTCATAAACTAAATTAGCTTTAAACTCCTACTTCTGTGGGTTCCCTTTACTCGATAAGGTGGGTTGGGCTGTTTGTAGCTGTTACGTTCATCAAATAACAGTAGGGGATACCCAGGAAAATTTGAATATGATGTTAAAGAATGAGTGCTTTTGTCAGTGTAAGTCTGGCCTGAGTATTTAGGGCACATATTTTAAAATGTTTATATATAATTAAAACTTAATTGATCACTCTATAATTGGTCTGCAATATTGTGCTGGCTTACATCAGATTTTATTTCTTTGTTTCTTTCTTTCTTTATTTATTTATTGGTGGTCCTAGGGCTTGAACTCTGGGTCTGGGTGTTGTCCCTGAGCTTCTTTGGCTCAAAGTTAGCACTCTACCACTTAAGCCACAGCACCACTTCTGGCTTTTTGTGAGTAGTTTATTGGAGATAAGAATCTCATAAAGAGGGCTGGGAAGGTGGCTCAGTGGTAGAGCGCTTGCCTTGCATGCATGAGACCCTGGGTTCGATTCCTCAGCACCACATAAGTAAGAAGAAAAAAGCTGGAAGTGGCATTGTGGCTCAAGGGGTAGAGCGCTAGCCTTGAGCTGAAGAGCCGAGGGACAGCACCCAGGCCCATAGTTCAGGCCCCATGACCGGACCCAAAAAAAAAAAAAAGAATCTCACAAAGAGTCTCACGGACTTTCTTGCCTGGGCTGGCTTCAAACTGTCATCCTCAGATCTCATCCTCTTAAGTGGTTAGGATTAAAGGTATAGCTATCAGCACCCAGCCTTAAGTCAAAGTATTTAAGGGATCAATTAAATGAATTATTCTTGTGTGATTCTATTTATGCAAGGAATATTTTAACAACGGGGTACACATAAGCAACATAAGAAGTACATAGTTGCAAAGAAATAATTCAGCAAGAGCTATAAGACATATACAGAAGGATTAAGTCTGAAGACATATAATTATCACACCAGAATATACAATGTGCCCATAAACAACCTGTAGTTGAATTGAGAAAAGCAATTGTATCAGTATGAAAGGGGAAAGGTTCATACCAAACATCTCAATGCAGGTGCTCAGCAGTTCATCTAATGTTGCTGCTTTCCCAAGGCCGCTGGACCCCATGGTTATTTCCTGTTGTCAAAAAACTGGAGACATTTTCAACATCAGAGAGATCATCTCCATAATCCCATGAATCAGTGACTTTTGTGCCAGTGACTTTTGTGCCAGTGACTTTTGTGCCTAGTGGTAACTTTTTGTTCTTAGTTGTGCTTCAAGAAAACACTGAATAAACAAAAAAAGTTATCAGACTAATGGAAATTGAAGCATTGTTTCTCACCTGGAAAAAAAAATGACTTCCACTTACTGTATCTTTCTATACAAAAAGAACAGAACCTAAGGGGCTGAGATTGTGTTAAGTCTCATGAGAGTAAAATGACAAACTGTCCCCAAGGGTGTGTGTGTTTTGAGACACACCCATTTCCTGTCTCATAGCTGAAATGGTTTTGAAAGAATATCTTACAATTGCTTCATTGTCTTCCCCTGTCCCCTTTTCAATACTAATTCTGGGGCTTGAACTCAAACCCTCTTGTTTAGACTTTCCCACTCAAGATTGGCGCTCTGCTACTTGATTTACACCTTTACTTCTGGCTTTCTGTTAGTGAATGGAAAGTAACAGTCTCTCAGATTTGTCTGCCCAGGCTAGCTTGCAAACTTATATCCTCAGTTCTCAGCTTCCTGAGTTACTAGGATTATAGGCTTGAACCACTGCTTCATAGTCTTAGTAATATGGCATTCAAGAATATTATAAATGTTATTTGGTTCAAGATTATTACATGGATGTATGAGGAGATGAATTTTTTAATACAGATATATTTATAAGCAGTATCCTCAGTGATTATTAAATGTTCAACAAATGTAAACAAAAATTGTATTTGCCTCAATTTGCTAAAAGTAACAGTAGTAGTAGTAAAATTATCAATAAGTTATTGAACAACCACATAAAACACTATGGGCAATGTTTTCTATATATATATAACCCAACTTGACCTTCACAATAATGCTATCATGGAATTCTTATTCCCCTTTCACCTGAACTGGTAGGATTCACAGAGATTTAGCACTATATTTTTAAAAAATCATATATATATATAATTAAAAAAATCATATTACTCAATGGACATTATGTTGAAATGCCTACACAACTTCTAGGCAGGGATGGAAGGGAAAAACTGGAAGAGAGTGAAGGAAGGGGTGACATTGTTTAAAAAGAAGTGTAGCCGGGCACAGGTGGCTCTGTCCTGTAAGCCTCGCTACTCAGGAGGCTGAGATCTGAGAAAGAGAAATTTTGGTGAGTCTGTACTAGGCATGCAACTCTGAAAATATATATATATATATATTATTCCTGTCAATTCAGTCTATACAAAATATATTTTTGTGTCTGAGGTACCATTCTTAGAAGACAAAAGAAGGATTATTTCCAACACTCAGTCACAATAACAGAACCACTGGATTTTTGAAAGGGAATTCTTTTTTTTAATTATTATTTTTATTTGAAACTTGTGAAAGAGAATTCTGAAAGTCACCTAGAACCAACTCTTTCACATGTCTCAGGAAGTTACCTTATTGGCAGGGCCTTTTCTGACCACCACACCTACCTCCCAGAGGTTCCCCCTCCAACCTCTCTTCCTGGATTTATTTTTCTTCATAATACTTATCACCATCTGACTTACTCTATATTTTATTTATTAATTTGTACCTTTCTAGAACTGTAAACCTAAGACCTGTGATCGAAAGGTGTTTCCCCTGGTGCATGTTGAATGCCTGAGATTGTGCTTTTCACACAGAAGAAAATAAAAAAGGACTGGCTAGTGGATTGATGGAGAAATGAGTAAAATAAACCATGTCCAATTTTGTTTCTGAATATGGGTATATTAGTGTGAGTTCTAGAGGTGCCATAAATTTTTTGAAGGTTTTTTAAGTTTGATTCACTTATTTAAATCAGCTTTAAATAAGTATCTTTAGAACAGACATTCTGTCAGCTTTCTAGATTATAATAGGATCTGTCCACAGTGATAAGAACTTTGGGCTCCATCAAGATATCTCAGGGGCTGGGAATGTGGCTTAGTGGTAGATTGCTTGCCTAGCATGCATGAAGCCTTGGGTTCGATTCCTCAGTACCACATAAACAGAAAAAGCCAGAAGTGGTGCTGTGGCTCAAGCAGTAGAGTGCTAGCCTTGAGCAAAAGAAGCTCAAGGACAGTGCCCAGACCCCAAGTTCAAATCCTGGGACTGGCAAAAAAAATAAATTAAAAAAAAAAAAAAATATATATATATATATATATATACATATATATTTCAGGCAGCAGCACTTCCCTGATTTCACTGTTGTAAACTCTATCCATGTACTTAAAGGTCAAGACTGAACAACGAACAAGTTTTGTTGCTTTTCTAAGTATACAAACCCTAAAACGTTGTCACCCATTGAACAATAAATGTTCATTGTAAAGCCTGGGTTAGTTTATTTGGCTTTTCAAGTCAAAACCAAACTGATTCCTCTGAGCTGTTTTGGGAAGAAGTTGACCTTCCAACAAGAGGTTAGAGATAAGCCAGTATTAAAGACCTGATCAGAGTTTGGGGTTCTGTTTGTGATGAGCCAGGTGGGGTGGGCTATTAGGTTGCCAACAGTAACCTGATGCTTCTGCCATCAGGAGCTCCCTTGACAGTCTGTTGCCTTGTAGTTACCTGAGATCATATTGCATAGGTGTGGACTTTATTGTGTCTACAGCTGCCTTTTCAAAAACAAAGCTTCTTCATTGTGAAAGCAGCCTGCATTTAATATTTAAAATGGACCAGGAAAGGAAAAAAGTTGCCTAGTAACTCATCATCTAGAAAAAATAACCCTTATTACTATCAGAGTATGGTTATTTTAAATTTTATATGAATATTTTAAAAATAATTTACAATGGTTAAAAATATTTACTGTTGTTTTCACACAAATAGATTTCCAGGTTTAAAAGGAAGTGAGGGGCAGTTACCATTACTGGGAAGTATGAGGAGAGGGAAGTCTACAGAAATGGATTGTTCAACTTCAACCATAAGTACTTTGGAAAACCTGAAAGAAAAACAAAAGAATAGAAATCAAGAACCCACATATGTTAAACAAAGAATCTGTACTGTGTTACAGTTCTCAAAGGCATTTCTTAAGGTGTTTGAGACTGGGTCCAAACTTTCCCATAAAATCAATAAACAATAGAAAATAGTCAAAGTAGAAATTTGGTGACATATTTTTAATCAGTTAGCTTTATTTTTTGAATAAAATTGTCTTTGAAAAACACATGTGTGCTAAAGCCAAATTTTAGGTACATAATGTAAAATACTACTTTAGTTCACTCCTGATGGCCTCAACATAAATGTCAATGCTATTTTAATTCAGGTTGTTTAGTCTCCCATAGTTTAGGACTTAACTGTATTGTTGACTGCTCATATTACTTCTAAGAGGGACACTCTCCATTTAAAGGAACCACAGGGTATGATTAAGCATGATGTGTTCATGTAACAAAGACTTTTATTAAGAAGGTGTGTGAAGACAGTCATTCAAAAAAAAATCAAAATCACAATCCTAATTCTAGAAGTGGTGACGGGTAACAATTCCATGCAAATATTCATTAACAGTTATAATTCAACACCAGGGCTTTTGGCTTGGAAACTTTCAATTAAAAAAATGGGTTTCACTTATTTGCAATAACTAGTATATATCTGAGTCAAGCACAAAAGGTCAGATAAGTTGATATTAGAGAAATGAACCCTAAGATATGTATTCAAATGTTTTTTTTCTTTCATGGGATTGTTTCTAACACATTTATAAGATTATTTCTTTGTTGCTTTGTATGTCCCTCCCCCACAGTATAACCCCTGCTTTCACTGTATTTGATGTTGTTATAATTTGTGGAGGGGAAGGGGAAAAACAAATCATTTAAATAGGGATACAGGTGGACCCATTGCAATAATGAGACATACAAGTCATTATGTCGAAAACGAACTTTACAACTTTGGTGTGGGGTGGGGGGAGGAGGAGGAGGATGGGACGGGAAGGGGAAACAAAGGAGGAGGCTACAATGCTTGATAAGAAATGTACTCATTATCTTGCCCATGTAATTGTACAGTATTTTCACAATAAAAAAATGAGTTTCAGAATTATAACCACATGGGCAAAGTTTAAATTGCATTGGAGTAAAATACCATCAATGCAGCATGTTTTAGTAGATTATTTAGAGGGTTAGTAAAGTAAAATAAAATGTACACACTCGAGCCTGTGGAATGTTACATTCAAGGAAGGGAATCTCCTTCACTTTTAGATAGTTAAGGCTTTATTTTTCCCTTTAGATATTTAATACTTTTTAAGTTGAATATTTAAGGTGAAGTAGAGAAGCCATTTATAGAAGTGTCAGAAAGAGAGATGGTAGGGAAGGGAAAAAGAACCTGAAGGAAAAATTACTGTTGCACTAGGCTTTATGGAGTGGGTAGGTGGCCTCCACAGCAATGAACTTTCAGGAATGGAAGCTGGGTAAAGACTGTCAAGTTGTAGATGAAGTTTCCAGATGGTGTCTAGAAATCATGCCAAATTGACAGTGAAGGTTTCTCCTGGCTCTGGGATTGTAGGATTTATAAGGCAGAATGCTGGCTCTAGGAACTATGTAAGAAGCCCTTTGTAAATGATACTGGCCATATTCGAACTTCCAAAGACTGTCTTGTGTGTAGCTTTATCTCCATTCCCAGAAAAAGAAAAACGAAGACCCTTGAAGATTCTCCTCTGTAAGCAGTAGAAACTAACTTCATACCTAAATGACCCAGTACATGTTTCTTTACAGTCAACTGGCCTTCATATGGCAAAGAGTCTCTAAGTGCCTAAATCCTTTGTGAAACAAGAGGTAATTAGTATAAACCTTTAAGTCTTGAATTCAATAAAAAAAAGCATTTATCATGAAAGTGAAAGATATTTGATAAATACATTGGGTGTGAGACACTAAGCAAGGTACTAGAGTGTCTGCTAGCGGGTGTTGGAGTGGTCAAGAGGAAGAGTAGTCTGTTGACAAGACACAATTCTTGCATTTATTCTACACCAAAGACCAAAGACGTGGAGAGATAATGATAATAAAATGTCCTCTGTACCACAGAGGAGGTAGTGGGGGAGGGGGCAGTTTAGTCTAGAAGTTAGAGGAGATTTAGCCAAGCAATGACCCAGTGAGAAGATGAAAAAGAAAAGAAATTGAAAGCCGTTGAAGGACTGAAGTGTTGAAGGTAGCAAGTGATGACACCAAAGAGGTAGGAGGCGCAATTCCTAATAAATATAAAGCTGTGAGCGAGTACGAGCTTGATCTGAGGGGCAATGGAAAACCATTCATTGTTCCAAAGATGAATAGAAAAAAAAAAGGGCATAACCTCTTGGATTTTTCTTTTCTTTTTTTCCTTTCTTTTATTTCCTGTTTTTTTCTCTTTTTCTTTTTTCTTTTCTTTTCTTTCTTCTTCTTCTTCTTTTTTTTTTTTTTCTGATCCTGGGGTTTGAACTCTGAGTCTAGGCTCTGTCCCTGATCTCCTTTTTGCTTAAGGCTTGCACTCTACCGCCTGAACCACAGCATCACTTCCAGCTTTTTCTGTAATTAATTGGAGGTAAGAAGCTCACTGACTTTTCTGCCTAGGCTGGCTTTGAACCATAATCCTCAGATCTCAGCCTTCTGAGTAGCTAAGATTACAGGCATGAGCCATTGGCACCTGGCTCACTTTTGAATTTTTAATAGTTCTTCCAGCTTTAGTAAGGGGAAAAGACTGAAGAAACCTACACTGAAGATAGAGGACTGGTTACTTGTTAATTATAACCACTATAGCAAGAGATGATTGTTCTCTAAAGCAGTACAGATGAAAGCTAGATTTCACTTATAAACCCACAAGGACACATGTTGAGCGGCATGCAAGTATATGTGTGTGTGTGTGTGTGTGTGTGTGTGTGTGTGTGTGTGTGTGTGTGTGTGTGTGTGTGTGTATTAACTGAAATATGATAGATTAAAGGGAAATCTCAATGGAAGGACAGCTCAGTGAGAAGTGAATCCCCATAGCAAGATCTCTGGGAGAACAGAAAGATGGCTCCATGTTCTGGTGAATGGGTTGATCTTAATAGTGCAAAAGGTTCCCCACTTTCAATACAACAACTGGACACAGGAAAAGATAAGTCTCGGTGAAGTTATTATTTTGGTGGTAATAAGAAGTTCTTGACTGGAGACTTGAATTTACTCTAAAAAAGGAAACAAGGTCATATGCTGAAAGGTAAGATGAGTACAGATCTGAGGATTAAGAGAAAAGAATATGCAAGAGATGTTGTGAAGAACAGAATTACTGGCATTATTTTCATTAGAGTAGAAGGCTGCTGCTTATTTTAAGTTCCTTGTTCCTTGATTATACTCACTTGTGCCATATTTCTGAAGTTATTTTTGGATGAACTTTCTGGAAACAATGTATATTAGGAAGCTTGTACTGTATTGAAGAGCAAATGCTGTTGTGATCTATTCATGCTTTCTATAAGTTGTTGCTGTTGTTGCTTAATTTGTTTTGCTTTGTTGGATGGTACTAGGAACTGGATTCAGGATCTCACAGCTGCTCTACCTCTTTGAGCTTTGTGCCTACCCCTTTTAGCATGTTCATTTTGTTTTTAAAATAACATCTTACTAACTTTTCTGGGGCTGGCCTCAAACTCACCATCCTACTCTCTCTTGCCTCTTAAGTAGATGTTATTACAGGTATGCATAAACCTAGCCTACCTGGTTGTGCTTGCTATATATGGTGGAGCTTCAAAACTAAAATAGGGCTTGCATTGAACAGGTAGTATCTTCAGTAGGTGCCATCAGCAGGGCACAGATCTCATTCAATAGTTCATCAACTTTTGCCTGATAGGGCAAAGAAGGCATGAAGATACCATTGGAAATGAACTAATAGGGAAATCATTTCTGTCCTGCCCTTTGAGGGGATCCAGGGTTTTGCATTCTGGCAACTACAACCTTAGCTACATTTGTCATGTTCTCTGCCTTCCCAACCAGGCTTTCTCTACCTCTGGCCTCCTCATCCTACTCTCCAATAGCCTCATTACTTGTCTCTCAAGTTATCATTTCTGTTTTCTTCCCAGCTCACATTTTGTATCTGGTATCCTTTGGTTGTATCTGCACTTTCCTTGGTTAAGCTCCTCAGTTCTTTGAATTTTCCTTTCTACTCTGTTTCTTCTGATTCGCTGCCCTTCATAGGATGCTCAACAGCTCTGTTCTTGTCACTGTCAGTTCTAACACAAAAATACTGGAGTAGGATGAACACAGCAACATTAAATCATCCTAAGCAGACCAGGACGAAGGCCACAACGAATAAAGTACCTCACATTTCTGGATAGTGGAGCTTATCTCCCAAAGGTCATTTGATAATGACAGTATAGAGTAGATATGGAAAATACTGTATTTTTCAACACTAAACGTAATTGTTTCCCACTCTTCGTTTTGATAGGCTTATTTAATAAGATTTCCAGTGTCTTATTAATTTTTTGCGGGGAGGGGGTATTTGTTTTCCCCCAAAAGAGCTTTTACTAAATGAATGGAGAGTGAATCATTGATACTCTCCTGGATTTTAAAAACTAAAGTAATAATAGCATGCAAAAATACCAATTGTTGGTGACAATGTCATGTGAAAGATGCAATGCTGGAGGATGTTACCTATATATGGTTATTCTTATAAAACTCTGAAAGCCAAGATAAGAAAATTGAGCCTAGAGAGGTTACTTTAAGTGTCCAATAACATAGTAACTAGTTAGATTGCAAAGCCAACTCTGACTCCAAACATTTCTTCTTTTTACCACTACCCATACAATTTTTAGCTGTTATTAAAAGGTTTGTCCATTAGATACAATTCCTGGGCATTGTCTAGAACACATGTTTACTCTTCCTGGGGCTGAGCTTCTCAGTAGCTAACACTGGCCCTATTGTCTAAAAGTGAATAAGCTTCATTATTACAGCAAGCTTGACAATGTAGGAAATCTCTGGTACCAAGTCCCAAATAGGAGTGAATGCACAGCTCAGAGCTCATCTCCTAACACTTCATTGCTCTTTTTTGGTAACAATGAAGTAACAAGGCTTAGCTGCATTTTATCTATTTATTTATTATTCTTAATACTGGCAACCAAACAAATAAATGTACAGCTGCCTGACATACATCGAATGGAAAGGAGAAAATCCTGGAAGAAATTCAACCAATAAATACCATTACATTATAAGGTCCAAGCTAGGGATCACTTTCCTAGAACTAGCTTGGAAATGAACATGGAAGAGAAGCAAATACCCACCTGTTCTAGACAGGTGTAAGGGGCCCAGGGTTTCCAGATGGACACATTCCACCACATTGAAGGCAAAGATGGACTAGGACAACTCCAGTGCTCACATTGTGGTAGGAACGCCAAACAAGGTCAAGAATGAAGGAAATTAAAATTTTAGAATTGGGGAAAATGGCTTTATTAAAAAAGTTGATGTTGGCTGGGAAGGTGACTCAGTGGTAGAGTGCTTCCCTTGTATGCATGAGGCCCTGGGTTTGATTCCTCAGCACCACATAAACAGAAAAAAGCCAGAAGTGGTGCTGTGCCTCAAGTGGTAGAGCACTAGCCTTGAGCTGAAGAGCTGAGGAACAGCGCCCAGGCTCTGAGTTCAGGTCCCACGACCGACCAAAGTGGTAGAGCTCAAGTGGTAGGGCTCTAGCTTTGAGTGAAAAAGCTCAGGGACAGTGCCCAGGCCCAGAGTTCTGAATATATCAATGTTATATTCATAAGAACCCACTCTGTGACCCTCTTGCTCTGGAAGACGCTGGCCTTGATTTTTTTTTAATAGTTGCATTCCTAAACTTTTTTGATTATTCCACTTACATCAGAGTGAAGTTGATAATGACAATGATGATGATGATGATGATGATGATGATGATGATGATGATGATGATGATGATGATGATAAGGAAGGAAGGAACAAGAGAACTCCTTTTCAGTGTTTCTTCGATCAATGAGATTTTTACCTCCTTCCCAGTCAGGTCAGATCCCTAGCCCCAACCCAGCAATAAGTAAAATGAGATTAAATCTTGCTACTTAGTTGTTGCAAAAAAAAAAAAAATACGGTAAGTTTTTTTTGTTTTGTTTTGTTTTGTTTTTTGTCAGTCGTGGAGCTTGAACTCTGAGTCTGGGCGCTGTCCTTCAGCTCTTCAGCTCAAGGCTAGCACTCTACCACTTGAGCCACAGCGCCACTTCCTGCTTTTTCTGCTTATGTGGTGCTGAGGAATCAAACCTAGGGCTTCATGCATGCAAGGCAAGCACTCTACCACTGAGCCACCTTCACAGCCCCATGGTAAGTTATTTTGAGATGAGCTCTAAGCTCAATTTTTTTCCAGTGCTGCTAGAAACACAACCCAGACCCTCATACATTCCAAGCAAGATAAGAGCTCCACTACTGAGCCATATCCCCTACATAGTCTTTGGATTCTTACAAAAGGCACAGACAAATATAGCTAGCTGAGGTAATATGTTCTTGTAGTCCCAGTAACAGGGAGGCTAGCTTGAATCCAAAAGTTCAAGACAAACCTGGGCAACATAGCTAGAACAACACCCCCCTCTGCCACCTCCCCCAAATACACAAAAAGTGAAAGCACTACAAAAAAAACCTAAGGAGAGAAATGCTTTATACTATATTTTTATATTATTATTATTGACTTTCCCTATTGACAATGATAAGCTTCTAAAGATAAGTTTCAAAGCCATCTCCAGTGGCTCACCTCTGTTATCCTACTACTCAGGAGGCTGAGATCTGAGGATCGTGGTTCAAAACCTGCCTGGGAAGAAAAGTCTGTGAGACTCATAACTCCAACTAATCACCCAAAAACTGAAAGTGGAGCTGTAGCTCAAGTGGTAGAGCTCTAGCTTTGAGTTAAAAAGCTCAGGGACAGTGCCCAGGCCCAGAGTTCAAGCCCCTGAACTGGCAAAAAAGAAAAAAGAACAGAAAAAAGAAAAGAAGAGATAAATTTTAGCCAGGCACTGGTGGCTCATGTCTATAACCCTTGCTACTCCAGAGGCTGAGATCTGATGATCCCAGCTCAAAGTCAGCCTAGCAGCAAAGTCCGTGGGACTCTTATCCTTACTCTTATCCTTAACCCATTAAAAAGCTGGAAGCTAACGTATGACTCAAATGGTAGAGTGCCAAGCTTGAGCAAAATACCCAGGCAAGAGTGTGAGGGCCTGGGTTCAAGCCTCATTTCTGGCATGCACACACACACACACACACACACACACACACACACACACACTAAATAATTTTTACACTATTTTGACACTAATACAGAGAGACCCTCCTCAGGATGTAGTATGAATTCATTTTTTCTAACTGAAACTGTACTACATTGTCATATAAGTAAAAGCATTCTGTTTCTATTTAGAAACCCAGTGTTTATAGTACCCTTTTATAGGATGGTAAAACTCCCAGCTTGAAATTACTTTTGGAATCAGGGATTTGGAGCTAGACTTTTTATTGGAACCAATTAAAAGTCAAGCGTAGGAACCACCAAAAAAGAGAGGGGGGGAGTCTTAAAAATGATTTCTGTGTTCTCAATTACATCCACCCAGCTCGAAGCCCATGATTAGAAGAAGACTCCACTCAGTGACAGCCATTCTATTTTTCATTCCAGATACTGCTCTGAAGCAAATGCTTCTCCTATTCCCTAAAAGAAAGAACGAATCTTAAGAGGCAGGGCTAACTCTCCATCTCCCATTGAAGAATAGCCTCTAATCTCCTTACTTCTGAGAAGAAATGGCAAGGCATGCAGATGAAAAAGGAAGCATCAGTGAACGGAGCACTCAGTAGTGTCTTGTCCCATTTAACTTCTGTTAGGATCACTCTTCCTCTCTGACATGACAGACATAGAGCCACTCTGTCTTGCTGGTCAAAACAAAACGAGCTTCCTCTGTCTTGTTCAGATTCATTTGAACAAGTTTTTAGGATCATAAATCACAAGAGAGTCCTATTGTTGGGAAATGTTCCCAACTACATTTGCAAAGTATTTCTCTGAAATTTAGCATAGCGTTCCCCTTTAGAATGGATTAATAGCACATTACAGGTGGGAGACAAGAAGACCAGTAAAGGTCTGTCAACAGTGCTGCAAACAATTCGGAATTTTCAAATGTTCTTTGGATTGGTAGCACTGGCTGGTTAACATTCCAAATCAGGTGGGTGATTTTGGTCTAGGTTAATAGAGAAGGAGAAAGATGGACAGGAAATGGGCTTTTTGTAGCAAAGAATCAAAGGAGACCAAGTAATGGGACTAAGAATTGTGTTGTTAGATAATAAAAGAATAATGAATTGCAATTGCCTAAAACGTGAGCAGATTAAGATGAAAAAAGCTATCAAGACTTATTTCCAGGCCCACTTGATGGCTTAACGAGGCCTTCTAGATGACTCTTTTTTTTTTTTTTTTGTCAGTTGTGGGGCCTGAACTCAGGGCCTGAGCGCTGTCCCTCAGCTCTTCAGCTCAAGGCTAGCGCTCTACCACTTGAGCCACAGCAACACTTCTGGCTTTGTCTGCTTATGTGGTTCTGAGGAATCGAACCCAGGGCTTCATGCATGCAAGGCACTGGATGACTCTTTTCTTGTATTTCTCTTGCTTCTCTCCTGGAGCCAAATCAATCGCCAAATCAATCTTTCCAAATAATTAGACTGACCACATAACTCCTTGATTCAAGATTCCTGCACAGTGCCCCTCTGCCTTATATAAATGTAAGGCCTTATCACAGTTTATGAAATCTTTCATAAATGGTCCCTCACTCCCTGTTTCCTATACCCTCAACAAGTTACTTCACCACATGTTGTGTTGCTGTATAAAGCAACTTCTACCTGGGCACCAGTGGCTCACACCTGTAGTAATCTTAGCTACTCATAAAGGCTGAAATCTGAGGATTGCAGTTTGAAACCTGCCTGGGCAGAAAAGTCCATGGAACTCTCATCTCCATTAACTACCAAAAGAGCTAGAAATGAAGCTGTGGCTCCAGTGACAGAGTGCTAGCCTTGAGCAGAAAAGCTCAGATACAGCATCCAGGCCCTGAGTTCAAGTCCCAGGGCTAGCATAAAAAAAAAAGGAATTTCCTTGTCTGTTTTTTTAAAAACTGTCTCAATATGTCTGCTTGGCAATTGAATTTTCACTTTTTCAAAATTTTTATAGCAATTTTTTATTGTGATTAAGTGATTCCATAAATTTCACAAACTTCACAGTATTATGGGATAGTGATACTTAGTTAAAGTCACAAACACATTCTAACCTTCATGGGGCAAACTGTCTTTATCATGGTCTATAAACTTTATGAGTTCTATGAGCTTTAACAATACAGTTATTTCTTCCACATCAGGCGATACATACATTTCTTTCCTTTTGCTTTGTCAGCTGTTTCCTCTTAGTGTAAGCTGTTCCCTCTTTCCCACTCATTCCCTCCCTCCCATCACTGCCATTGAGTTGCTTAGTTTGTTTTGATCAATGACCAGTACAGCTGATGGGTCCCGCTGTTCTATGCTTTCCTGTTTCCCTCTGTTTCTGTGTCTTCCTCCTAGTTTCCCTCCGATGTGCACACATATACCATATACGTGGTCAGCAGCATGGGGTCATTTAGTAATGATTTGACCAGATGAGTGGAGGTCCTTTGTTTCTCGAGTCTTGTTTACTTTGTCATATCTCCTAACATTTTGGATTTAGCATCCACTTATCAGGGACACCATGTGCCATTTGTCTCTTTGCTCTTGGCTTACCTCACTCAACATGATTTCTTCTAGTTCCATCCATTTCCCTGCAAATGCCATTATTTTGTCCTTTCTAATGGCTGCATAATATTCCATTGTCTAAAGGTACCACAATTTTTGGATCCATTCATCTGTAGTGTGACTTCTGGGTTGTTTCCATATCCTGGCTATTGTGAACAGTGCTGCAATAAACATGGAGGTGCATGTGTCCTTGTATCCTGGTTCCTGTTGTTCAGGGTAGATGCCTAGAAGTGGTATGGCTGGGTCATAAGGGAGGTCTATATTTAGCTTTCTGAGGACCCTCCAGATTGCTTTCCAAAGTGGTTGTATAAGTGTACATTCCCACCATCAGTGTAATAGGGCTCCTCTTTCTCCGCATCCTCTCCAGCATTTGTCGTTGGCTGAGTTTAGGATGTGGGCCATTCTGACTGGGGTAAGGTGGCATCTCAGGGTTGTCTCTATTGGAATTTTCTTTACAACCAGGGATGGTGAACATTTCCTCATGTGTTTCTTCTGAGAAATCTCTCTTTAGCAATTGGTTTGTTGGGTTTGGGAGGGATTAGTTTCTTGAGTTCCCTGTATATACTGAATATTAGCCCCTTGTCTGATATATTGCTGGTAAATATTTTTTCCCAGTTTGAATTTTCACTTTTTAAAAATCTTTTTTTCTTTTTTTTTGTCCGTCGTGGGGTTTGAACTCTGGGCCTGAGTACTGTCCCTCAGCTCTTCAGCTCAAAGCTAGCACTCTATAGGTTGAGCCACAGCGCCACTTCTGGTTTTCTGAGTGGTTTATTGGAGATCAGAGTCTCATGGACTTTCCTGCCCAGGCTGGATTTGAACTGTGATCCTCAGATCTCAGCCTCCTGAGTAGCTATGATTATAGGCCTGGGCCACCAGTGTCCGGCTTAAAAATATCTTTAAAAAGTTGTACAAAGCAGTTTCAATTCAACATGTCAGTTTATGAGTACAATTCATCTTGATCAATGCCACCCCTTTCATCATTGACTTTTTAACATTTTTCTGCTTCCCCCTTGGATCTTCCAGCCAGGCAATGCTGTCCAACACACACTTTCTTTGTGCTCTGTATGATCCTGGTTAGCAAATAGTTCTACTTCCCTGCAGTTTCTTTTCTTTCTTTTCTTTCTTTTTGTTTGTTTGTTTGCCATGGGGCTTGAACTCAGGGCCTAGGTGCTGTCCCTAAGTTTTTGTACTCAAAGCTAGCACCCTATCACTTTGAGCCACAGTACCACTTCCTGTTTTCTCGTAGCTAATTGGAGTTAAGAGTCTCATGGACTTTGCTGCCCAAGCTGGCTTCAAACTGGGATTCTCAGATCTCAGCCTCCTGAGTAAGTAGGATTACAGGAATGAGTCACCCGCGCTCAACATCCCTGCAGTTTCTTTAGAACATGACTGTGTATTTTTTGAACCTCAAACCCAGAAATGTATCTGCTTATCTTTTTCTGCCATCTTAGATTTCCAACCTGTTCTTTTAACTTCAAATTAGTTTCTTCGCTGAGCTTATTCTTTCATTGAATTTTTTTTTTGGATGATTAAACAAAACTATTCCTTTCAAATCCCTTAATAGGATTACAAGATATGCTTCCAGAATGTTAATATTGTGTGGACATATTTTCTTGGATAAAAATATACTGAATTCTTCTCCCAGCCATGTCTTCCTCTACTTAATAGATATATTTCTGTGATTGACACAATAGTGGATAGTGATGCTTAGGAGATAAGGGGGTGGGGGGGACACATGAACCAAAGTTGATTGAGGGCATCATGAAAGCATGGCGAGATAGAGAAAAAGCAAGCTCCTGAACCTGAGCTGAACCATGAAGCACAAGGGGAGTGGAACCAAATGGAGTCACGAAGGAAAATTCTGCAGGCTCAGAATTCCTTCAGTGCTAAAGCAGAGATTCTCACATGATGGTGAGCATTGCCAAACCTTTTCTAGACAGGGAGAACTATGACGTTCTGAACATCAACACAAAGCGAGACAAGGGAGCCATGCCCTGCGGGGTCTGTGAAGGCCTCACGCATTTCCCTGTCTTGGGTGAGTTCTCTGAGTACAGCTTCCTAGTTAAGATGCTGCACTTGACAATCACATAGCTGGCAATGAATTCAACTCTTTCTGCCCATGTGCCCTTGGCCATGTTATCCAATCTACTGTGTATCTTTATCTAAATAATGGGGTAGTAATAGTGTCTATGTGATAGAAAACTGTTACAGGAATTCAATGAGTTGATAACAGGTACTACATTTATTAACTGACATATATTATATTTTCAATGAACATCAGCTAATATTACCTTTTCCAAGAAAATATCGAAATGGCTTTCCCCAGGAGAGAAAATGTTTCCTATTTACGTTTGAAATTAATAGTCACATATATTTTGACCTACATGTACCCATTTAACACAGAAAAGGAGTGGTGGATGAAAAGGAAAGGCATCCTAGGCTGGACATTTAAGTCCTAAACTGAGAACTGGTTCACATGCCGTTTTTCCTTCACTGTGATTTAGACTCACTTTTTCGGTTGTTATTTTATTGGTAGGTCTAGGGCTTGAACTACGATACTTGTGATCGACAGGCAGTGTAGTCCTTGAGCCACACCATTAGCCCTTTTGCTCTAGTTATTTTTTTCACCTTTATGGACGCAATCCTAGTGTTTACCTTTCCTGCATAGCTGGGATGACAGGATGTCACCATTCAAGTTGTTTATTGGTTGAGATGGGGTTTCAACAGCTCTCTCCCCACTCCTGCCCACTGACCTGACCTCAAACTGTGATCCTCCCAATTTCTACCTCTTGACTAGAGAGGTGTGAGCCATTTCACTCAGCCTACATGTTCTTAAATAAAATTTCTATAATCTACTTCTTACTCTGTAGTGTGTATTATTTTACTAGTTGTCTCTAGACATAAAATCCAACCCATTCAATTCTATTTTCATGGTAAGTTTCAATCTAATTTTTAAACATGTACAAATAAATATTTGAAGGCATAGAAAGACATATATATGAAAGGAGAATAAAAGCCAAGAGACTTTAACAGCTGCCTATGCAAATGTCAGTAATAGCTCATGGGCACCAAGGAGTCTTGAGTAAGACCCAAGTCTGGATTTGACACTCATTCTTTGTGGAATGGAAGTAAATGTTGTGTCATTAAAATCCCTGAAACAATGTTTGGGAGTGAATGTTAAGCACAAACATTTCCACTAGAAATTTTATTCATGGAGACAGAAGTCACAATAAAAGTATTGGAAAGTTGAAATAGTAAGTGAAACTGAGCTGAGCACTAAAATTAGAATGAGAACCTCATCACCAGCTTCTGTGGTAATTTGTGGGGATTTTACAAGTCTGTAGGTTCCCACAATTTTAGACCCATGCCAGTCTTTATGACACCACAAGATCTCATTTCCAGGGCTTCACTTGATTCCAATTTCTAGCCCAGGAAACAGAGCATGTATTTATTTAATTATCTTGGCACTCCTTAAGGATTAATCACACAAAATCTGAAAGTACCCACTACTAAGTGGAACACAAATTATAGTGGTATTGTTAAAGTGGAAAAATACAAATAAAGCTCTCATTAACTTGTTACTACATAATTTTGCAGAGAGAGAAAGAAAGAAAGAAAGAAAGAAAGAAAGAAAGAAAGAAAGAAAGAAAGAAAGAAAGAAAGAAAGAAAGAAGAGAGAAGAGAGAAAGAGAGAAAGAGAGAGAGAAAGAGAGAAAGAGAGAAAGAGAGAAAGAAAGAAAGAAAGAAAGAAAGAAAGAAAGAAAGAAAGAAAGAAAGAAAGAAAGAAAGAAAGAAAGAAAGAAGAAAGAAAGAAAGAAAGAGAGAAGGAGAGAAAGAAAGAAAGAAAGAGAGAGAGAGAGAGAGGGAGAGAGGGAGGGAGGAAGGGAGGGAAGGAGGGAGGGAGGGAGGGAGGGAGAAAGGAAGGGAGGAAGAGAAAGAGAGAGAGAGAAAGAAAGAGAGAGAGAAAGAAGGAAGGAAGAAAGGAAGGAAGGAAGGAAGGAAGGAAGGAAGGAAGGAAGGAAGGAAGGAAGGAAGGAAGGAAGGAAGATAAAAAGCTACCAAAATAACATTAATGATTGACACTAAACGCCAGTGGCTCATGCCTGTAAACCTAACTACTTAGGAGGCTGAAATCTGAAAATCCAGGCTTCAAGCCAGTCTGGCTGAAAAGTTCATGAAAATATTATCTCTAAACTAGTAACAAGCTGGAAGTGTAGCTAGCTCAAGAAGTAGAGCTCTAGCCTTCAGTAGAAAAGCCAAGCAAGCGTGCAATACCCTGAGTTCAAGCCCCAGTACTAGCACACACACAAAAGTATTGGGATAACTTCAAAAAAAAAATGTTACCTACTCATGCTTAGAGACAAATGCTTTCAGTTTCTACATACTTCAGTGAGTATGGAGCTTGACTACCTACACTTCCTGGCTGTATTGCTGCAAGTTATTGTCTGGCTACTTGTTGCTCCTTACATCTCCATGTCAGACTCATTAGAAACCACAGCTACTCATCACCATGGACGTTCCAGGGTAACTCCCTCGAGTTACTTTCCAGGATCATTTCTAATACTTAGATAAAATGGGTCACACACAATTGCTGACTATACAAATTGAGCTGGGATTCTTCCTCGATGATTGTTTATTGCTTTAAAAAGAGAAACTAGAAACCACAAAAGGGTTTCTTTTTTGTGGTTGTTGTTTGTTTTTTTACTGGTCAGTACAGCTGCAGGATTGATCTCCCAACACCTGGATTCCATCTTTTTGTTCATTCAAGTCTTCAGAGAGGGTCAACGAAATGGAAGCCCTATATCTCATAGAGAAATGGTTGTATAGCAGGAGACATAGGGAAGACCCACTTTTCAAGAGATCCTTTGATGTCGTTGGTAAGTTAAAGACCACAATAAGAGCAAGCCTTTTCCAAGTTTGAAAAGTGAATACATAGGCGAAAGGAAAATACCTTACGAGTGAGATTCCACTGGTTTTCTGGGACATAAAATTACATGTGGCTTAGGACTGACATTGACATGTGGCCTAGGACTGCATCTGTGAAAAAAAAGTGTGAGTTTTCTGGCATGAGGGTCTTACGCGTGCGTTGCTTACACTGTACCACTGAGCTACGTGTATCTCTAACCTTTTGGTCAGATTTTTAATTTTTAAACCAATCAGCAAGATTTTACCTATGAAAACTTTATATAATGGAGACTATTTGGCTTATTTATTTATTTTTATTACAGTGAGGAGATTCAAACCCAGGGCCTTGCACACGCCAGGCAAGTGTTCTATCTCTGAGCTATATTCTAGCTGTTGGTTTTTTTTGTGAAAAGCCTTCACTATAGTTCAGGCTAGTCTAGAACTCAAAATGTAGCTCAGGAGGGTCTCGAACTCTCCATTCTCCTGCTTTTAAGTGCTGGGATTATAGGCAAGTGTCACCACACTCAGCTTTCTAAATCCAAATTTGTTCTCCGTCAGATTAACTGAAATGCTTTGACTCTCGTTTTATTCCCATTTCAGTTTTATTTTATCTTACTTTAACTGTTGATTATGTCTTACTTTTACCATTCCTCCATTTTGGAGAAAGTCAGAGAATAAATCTAGACACAACCAATTGTGTGTGTGTGTGCATGTGTGTGTGTGTACGCACGTGCATGCACGTTCGTGTACACGCCAGCACTGAGGCTTGAATTTGGACACTGTCGCTTAGCTTTATGTCTCAAGGCAGGCACTCTACCACTTAAGCCACGCCTCCACTTTCAGCTTTTTGCTAGTTAACTGGAGATAAGAATTTTAGGAACTTTCCTGGATGGGCTGGCTTTGAACTTTGATCCCAGATTTCAGCCTCTTAGATAGCTAGGATAACAGGCAAGAGCCACTGGCACCTGCCACTGATTTTCCTCTTGAGAAATTAATGGAAGTTTAGTTTCTCTTAGGCAAAAATCTAAATTTTTCACTAGCAACTGTTGAACCCTTGCTGATGATATACCTGATGAGTTCCTTAGAAATAAAGTGTGGTCTTCAATTTATTGTAAATAAAATCAATAAGACCAATGGTAAATAGTAAGACCAATAGTAAAATATAAATGGAGAGATCTGTTGAAAATCAAATACAGTGACTGGGGGAATGGCTCAGGTGGTAGAGCCATCTCTAGTGAAGATGTCAGTACTGGAAACAAGCAAATACAGTAAATGGTCCATTGTTAAATTGTAGTATTTGAGCATTTACTGTCAGGTCATTTCAGCTTTTTTGTCTACTTACATATATTCATTCTATAACGGGAAGAAAATTCTTTTCGTTGCTTTAAATTCATCTCTTTCAAATCTCTAGTGGTTTGGGGTTTAATGAATAAGTCACGACTATTAGCTTTTATGATTTAATAACCATGAATCATCTGTAAATTCAATGTGTCTCAGTTTTCAGACTTCCCTATTGGTTCTTTGTGTATCCTTTTTTGTTTTAAATGCTCTGCTCTGTGTGCTGTGCAAATTTTATTAATGGCTGGAACAATTAAAATCCTGATCTCAGCCTCCTGCTGGCTGGGTTTACAAGCATATCCATGGTACCCAGATTGAAATTTATTTCTCTCTTCCATAAGAGAATCCACAATAATATCTAACTCTGGATCAGCTAAATGCTATATATTACCTTTCCTAGGAACACGACAGTTGAAATGCCTACTATAAAAGAAAGACAGATTCATCTCAAAATCCAGAGTGGTTAGGGAGCATAATGGGCTACAAAGAAATGCTCAGCATCATCCTTCAGATTTGTGCCACTGTCCTGGCCATAAAAAGAAAACTAATACTGATTTCTAAAGTGTCCAGTCAACACATATGATTTTGCATGACAGGCATTCCATGCATAATTGAAATACTTTCTGCTTTGGAAAAAACAGAAGTGAAAGTTGAGCAGATTTCAATGTTCAGCCAAATGGAACTCATGATAAGAGTTTTCCGGAGCCAAATATGGAGATACACTCAGTTCCTCCATCTGAAACTGTTTAAGACTCTTTAGAAGTTCAGGAGTGGCAGAAATAGGAATGAACTTGATATTTAAGAAGATTCATCCCTGATGATCGCAGAGTAAGTTGTTCCAAGGTGGCCAGAGAAGGACGTGGTCCCAGGTCCAAAGCCTTCTGGGGGATTTGCATATGTAAATTCCTCCATCCTACCTTCCCAAAGCTAACTTCAGTTGAAGGCTCCAAGGAAATTTGCTTCAGATCTTTTGAATTGTTGGGTGGAAGGAAAAATACTTCACTTTCCCCAAACCAAACAGGCTTTCATTGGAGTTGGATTCCATCACAGATGGTAGTCTTTCTGGACGGTTCATTGGCCCATTGCTCTTCATTTTGGCCAATTTGTGAATCGCTTGGGTCTCTACCACAGAACAAATGTCTCATAAGGAAAACAGAGAGGCCATTAAAATCACGTAGACACTCTTCAATGTAGTTGTTTCTCTGTGACTTTTTAAAAAAATTAAACAATGGGAAAGCATGAATATATGAAGTTCTAGGATTAGAAATGTGTTTTTTTTAGTTTCCCCTTATTTTCACCTCATTACTAGTTCTTTGTCAAAGATTGTACCAGAAACACATTTCAAAATTGACACTCTGGGTGTATTTATAATACTAAGACAAGTCAATGATAAATGATCTATATGAGAGTCTTACATCATTTGATGGAGTAAGGTTGGTTCCATTTGAACCAACACTAAATTAAATGAAAAGATTGCACAGTATTGCCAAATGGAGAAACCTTTAGAAAAATAAAATTATTAATCTGACAAATTGCAGGAAATCTGCAATTACTTAAATCATGTATATGCTACACTTACCAAAGGGTTGTCAAGATTTTTGTTACTTGAGCTGGGTGTGGTGATTTACTCTTGTAATCTCAGTTCTAGAGAGGCTGAGACAGAAAGATAACTGGTTCAAGGCCAGCCTGAGCTACAGAATAAGATGTTGTCTTAAAAAATAATATTTATGTTACCTCAAATTCTATAGACTATTATCTAAGAAGGCATTTCTTTCTTTTCATTTTCAGATTTTATTTACTTTTTGTCCTTGAAAAGTAATTTTTTTTTTGGTTGGTCGTGGGGCTTGAACTCTGGGCCTTGGCGCTGTCTCTGAGCTCTTCAGCTCAAGACTAGAGCTCTACCACGAGCCACTGCGCCACTTCCAGTTTTCTGAGTGGTTTATTGGAGATAAGAGTCTCACAGACTTTCCTACCCGGGCTGGCTTTGAACCGTGATCCTCAGATTTCAGCCTCCTGAGTAGCTAGAATTACAAATATAAGTCACCAGCACCCAGATGGAAAGTAAAATTTTATTGCTAAGGAAAACTGTTCTTGGAGTCAGTTCATGAATCAGATGGTTTTCAGAATTATTTTTAATTCAAAGAAGCCCTTAGGTCAAATCCTAACTACCAGGAAGGTAACAGAAGGAAGATTACAATTCAACTCCAGCCTGGACAATATGTTAGTAAGAACCCCATCTCAACCAATAAGTTGGGCATGATGAGTCATGTTTATGGTCCCAGCGATGTGAGAGGTATAGCCAGGAAGCTTTTGGTCTGAGGCCAGCCCTCTACAACTTGTGCTTGCCTAGCAAGCATAACACCCTGAATTCAAACCCTAGTACCACCAAAAGTAAAGAAAGAAATATTCAAATGCCTCTTGTGGTCACAAAGCGTCTCATTTACTTTTCCCTGGCTGTTACAATAGGTAGTTGTACTTCATGTCTTCCAACATCACCTGCTGTTGTTTTCAAGACCTGCCAGCACACTGGTTTTCCATAGCAGACAGTAAAGAATCTGTCATGCTAGCAACCGAAGGCCCTCCTCTCTAGGGCTGACCCTGGATGGAGGGAAATGACAGCAGGGTGTACTCTTCCTCTTTGCCCCTCTGGTAGGGGCTAGAACCAGGCAGAACTTCCAGGAATGCTTATAGTTCCAGTGTAGAGGGACAATCTATGCAAGAACAATGACAGATCAACCAGATCCCCTCAAAACTGAATGCCACTCCCCTCCCCTTTGCCCCCAACACAGTTAACCCAACTCTGACTCAACTATATGTGGGCGGAGAGCGGTCACTAACTTTCTCTAAAAATGTGATCCTAAGCATCAGGACTGTCTCTGCAATCATGCTAATGGCCTGCCTGAAGTCAGCTGCCCATCGGCTTCAGCGACCCCACCATCAACACACAGGAGGCTGCACAGAGCAGATCAGCCACCCACTTACCCTGGGCCTATTTGAAGAGTATAAAAGAAATTATAGCCCTCTCTTTAAGGATAAGTCCATAGATTGTGCATAACATAAGAGACTGGTCACAAAGCAGCTAGCTGAAGTGGGTCTTTCTCTAAGATGACAGCATAAATGGATGAAAAAAGGTCTGTGGCCGATCAGCACCCCTCCACTGCACTGGAATAGGGGAATCCTAGCTCCTCCTGCTAAGGAGAATAGAAAAGCCATGTACTATGAATCTACTTGTACTGTGGTAAGCACTCTCCTCTGTGATTCATGGGCTTGTAAGTTTAAATATGTCTCTGAATTCTAGAATCGTGTGTGTGTGTGTGTGTGTGTGTGTGTGTGTGTGTGTGTGTGATGGTATCTCAGTTCTTCCACCTATAAAACTAGGATAGGCCAGGCACCCATGGCTCATACCTATATAATTCTAGCTACTCAGGAGGCTGAGACCTGAGAATCATGGTTTGAAGATAGCCTAGGCAGGAAAGTCTGTGAGACTCTTATTGCCAATAAAAGCCAGAAATGGAGCTGTGGTTCAAGTAGTAGAGCACTAGCCTTGAGAATAAGAGTTCAAGGACAATGCCCAGGACCTGAGTTCAAGCCCCAGGACTGACAAAATAATAATAATAATAATAGGATAATAAATACAAATGCTTTTCCCACTTTCAAGGAGGTGACATATGATAAATCCTTCATAAGTTGAAAATATTGTTAGTTGGTAGTTTAGTCAACACACTTGTGGTTGTTATTGTTTTATGCCAGTACTAGGGCTTGAGCTCAGGGTCTTCTGCTCTTGCTTAGCTCTTTTCGCTCAAGGTTGGTGTGCTACTATTTAAGCCGTACCTCTACTTCTGGCTTTTTGCTAGCTAATTGGAAATAAGAATCCTTCAGATTTCTTCGATCTTCATGCTGAGTAGTTAGGATGATAAAAATGAGCCACTCATGCCTCACTGTCAACCCGTTCAACCTAGTGAGCATCTTAACACCTGGTGCTCTGTAGACTCTGCTAAGGTTTGACCAGGAGCTGTGCACATTCACCTGCTTCCCTGAACCTCAAGAAGCTTTCCCTACAGCATGGTGTTAGCTAGGGGATGGAAAGCCTGTTGCTTTCACAGCCGTGAGAAGCTGGAAATTAAACTGAGTCACTAAAAACAGGTATCCTGAGAGTTCTGGGAAGGTTGTTGCACTGGTGTGTATCACGTAGCATAGTAAAAGATTGATGAATACATTTTGTAATCATTATTATTATTATTACTTAGTGTTAGCGTTATCCTATAGTAGCAGAATTCTTGAGTACTCTTTCCTGGCTAGGCATTGTGGCCCAAATAAACTTATTACAGTGTCCTCAGATTCAAAAGGAAGGCATTAAACCAAACATTCTGTAGTTCCTATCTAAGATCTGAACATTCTTGACTCTATGACTATAGTATCTTCTTGGGGGAAAAAAGTATTCTTTTTTATTACTTTGCTAGCTGTATTTTAAAAAGTCAAGGCTGATCAAAATCTGTGAGCTCTCAAAAATTCAGTGGTTGGATAACTTCAAAGGATATCCATTTAAACATTCCATTTTACTGGCTCTGTGTGTGTGTGTGTGTGTGTGTGTGTGTGTGTGTGTCTGGGGATCAAATCCAGGACCTTGAGCATACCAGGCAAGTACTCTCATCTCTGAGATATACCCACAGCCCTGTATTTATAGGGTTATAAATTTATTATCATTATCAGAGAATAGTCCTCAGTTTAGATTCAATTAGACCTTGCCTTTTATTGTGGGAGGATCTATTATTCTGGAAACACAATTTCTCTGGAAAGTTCTTTTCCACTATTAACTTGTGGAAAAAGTGAAATCATACCAGAAACAAACTCTCTAAAGAATGGCCCAGCAGGGCAGCCACCCCTCCCCCTCCCCCATCCCTCCCTCCCCTCCCCCCCTGCAGTCAGACAGGGAAGTCACCGGATGACTGGACACTGGGCCAGGGACCCTGGCCGAGGCTCACAGATAGACCTCACACAAATAGCTCAAAGAGGAACCATCACACTTGGAACTATTATTTTTTTTCTCATAGAACACACACTCTAGATTTTCTTGTACATTTTTAAGGGGGGGGGGTGAAGAGGGGGAAAATCCTCTGATGCCAGATGAGCCATTCTTCCCCATGAGGTATCCAAAGCTGATTCTATCAAAGATCTTTGGCTAATGAGCTGCTCAAAACAATTATGTTGGTAGCTCATGCCTGTAATCCTACCTACTTAGCATAAGGCTGAGATCTGAGGATCACAGTTCAAAGCCAGCCTGTGCTCTTATCTCCAGCCAGCAAAAAGATGGAAATGAAGCTGTGGCTCAAGGGGTAGAGCTCGAGTCTTGAGCAGAAAAAGCTAAGGGGCAGCACTTGGAGTTCAAGATCTCCAGTACTTCTTGAACACACAAATAAACAAGCAAACAAACAATGGCATGGAGGAAACTGAAGAAGAACCAGTTACTCCTCAACCATTTTTATTCCAGTCTCCACCAGTAGCAAGGGGTGATGAGAGAGAGCAGTGTCCCTTGAGGACAGTGGACGAAGTTGCAAACAAATCATACAACTCCACTCCCTATAGGACAACCCATCCATCACTCAAGAAGCTGCACCTTTCCAAGTGTCCTAAGTTTATCACAAGCAAAACACTGCCTTGTATGACCTGAAATGGGAACTGCTCCTCTCTGCTCCCTCTGCATGTCCAAGTCGTCCTGCGGAGGAAGCTGCCTGCTCATCTCTCACGAGTCTCTGGGGGCAGAGGGTCCATCAGCCATCCTGCGCTCTGCCCCTCTCTTTCCTCTTTTTTCTGTACAGCATTCTGTCTGGTAACCATCACAGAAGGACAGACGTCTCTGAAACTACAACTTGGTTCTAGCACTTGGCAAGTAAGCTATTTAAGGTTGTAAACTTAGGAAAGAATGATCCTCTCACACCTTTGCCCTACCCCTGCCCAGGCTGATAAGCAGCTCAGGCAATATTTTTATAATTCGTGTCACAAACAAAGAAGAAAAGACCTTAAGCATCACGAAAACACCAAAAGAAGGAAGGCCAGGGTCAACTGAACATTGCAGCTTTAACGCAACAGAGGAGAACCAGCTTGCTGAAGCAAAGAACTACAACATGCCACTTTTACTGAGTTAGAAAGCATGCATGAATACTCTTCAGAATGGACTAAGGGTGGTCGGGTCAGATGGACAATAACTTCACAAGTGATTTTTTTTTAAAAGAACTAGATCTTCAGGTTTCCATGGTAACACTGATCAACATCAAATCTGGTCATCAGCTCTCCTCCAGGGGCTCACTACTTGATCACCTGAATCTTGGTGCTGAACCTAAACTTTAAGAATCATACAGGTCCAAGACACATAGAAACAAACTTCTTTTGTGGCCAGGAATCAAGCCATCTACCCTCATGGGAGAAGGCAAGGAAAAAGGCGATTAATGAGTATAAACAAAACCTCTCTTTTTAGAGTGTCAGGAGGCAAGCAACATCAGAATTTTAAAAGTTAGGGGTGGCTTGCCACCACACACACACACACACACACACCCCACACACAGAGCAAAGTCTCCAGTTACTTACTGGGGTGGTTTTGTCGCCCGAACCCTCACACCAGCACCCAGCCTGTCCAGCTGCCAAGAGCCGGAGCATGCCGCCAACAGCCGTTTCCTTCAAGCTGGGGCTCGGTGTCTTAACCAGTCACATGTGCCGCTGATAAATACCACACTGTGCCAGGAGGTCAGGAACTGAAGATCCTTATTTGCCTCCTTCAACCTCCTCACAACCCTGGGGTTGGCTCAGCCCATCTCATTAGCATGCAGAGCGGGACATTCCACAATTTGTTTTCTGTTAGTGACAGACGCCTGATAAGTCACTGGGGAGAGCGGGTCACTGCTGGTGGGAAGGTAATGCTGCGGGTGGGGGTGGGCGAGGGAGGAGGGGAGGGGGAGGAGGGAGGGGAGCAGTCTCTTTCCACTCCTGTCTCACTCAAATTGTCGCTAGGGCTCTTCAACAGCAAGGAAAAGGAGCCAGAGATTCATGCAGCAAGCAGGTCCAAGCTGCTGAGTTTTGTTTTCTTGGATTTCAGGCTTCTGCTTGCCAGGAGAGCCTCCTCACTAACTACTGGGGTCGTCCTGGGGAAGATAGACTTGCATCAACTCTCTGTGACTGCTCTGGTTTGATTTCAAAAGCCAGTGCTTCAGGAGCCAGAAATGCCAAAGGGCAGATATTCGAGGAATCAGGTCAAATGTCGCTTTATCTAGAGACACTGGAAAAGATTTCAGGAAGCCTAAGACCATATTCCACCCCAACGGATGCTTGGCATCAACATTTTGGGATACGGTGAGCAGTAGAGGTGATTAGTGAAAGCTAGTGGAAAAGATGAGCACTATTCACATAGAACTTGGCGAATGGATTCCTACTTTCTTAGGTCTGCTGGGAAGTTGGGCCAAGTTGCCATTTGCGGGGGAGAGGGCCCTGCTCACCAAGGTAGCAAGCCATCCTGGATGTTGTGTGGGGTTCATACTACTCTTTTGAACTGATCTTCCCACCCATGGGTGACATCCTCTACTTAAAGAAAATCCCTTAGGGTAGTGGAGCTGCGGTTCAAGTGGTAGAGCACTAGAGTGAAAGAGCAAAAGAGGGTACCACCCAGACCCTGAGTTCAAGCCTCAAGACCAGAGTGCACACACACACACACACACACACACACACACACACATGCACACATGCACACAATCCCTTGGAGTATGAAACCTTGGATGGTGTGAGTACCTGACTTCACTGTGTGCTATGGTAAGTGTCACATTTCTCATAGTCAGAGCCTAAGCTTGCCCTTCAGGGTGGCGTGGATTGACAGATTTGGTGAACTGAAGATCCAAAAATGATAGTAAAAGTCCCCTAGGGGATTTCTGAACCATAATTAACCTAGTAGGGTGTCAACTGTGATTTTTAATAAGTCAAATCATACTCAGTTGGGAGTGTGTGGGAGCACACCTCTCTTCCTAGGCTTTGTCTCATAATTATATGCGTGGTAATTAAACCTGAAATGTCCTTCCACACAAAGGATAGTGTTTGGAAGAATAACAGAAAAACAAGTAAACCTAAAAGCTAGCCTCACCATACTTTCTGTGGTCTAACTTGTTACTAACTTGTGAGAGCTCAAACTATAAGTGGGAAAATTGAATTTCAGGTTAATAACAAATACATTTCAGATCCTGAAATCCAATGCCTTAAAATACATGTTATCCTCATGGGCATGTTCCCTCATAGGTTGATGTGATGATCTTCATCAGAAACAAAAAAGGAGGCATCCTGATGGCTTGAAATGTTGGTCTGATTTATTGATGCTATGCATTTATGGTAAGGGAAACTTCTGTGACCAGATGACCTAATTACTATTCACTGTATTTACAACTGACTGTGTTAATTATCCTGACAGTCCCTTACTTGGCACGTAGTTTCTGGGGAAAGAGAGACTTCTGGAAACTCTGAAATCTAACCCAGGAAACAGTATAGAAATTCTTTTCGAATTCTCTTGGCAGGAGATGGGGGGAGGGGTTGGAGCTGAAGAAACAAATCCAAAGCATGGCCCCTTCTTGTATTGTGTGGTTACCAGAATGAGACTGAAGATCCTACCATGTCACTTTATTTCAGCCTTGCCAAGAGAAGAGAGCCAGCCTTTCTGGCCTCTAGATCCTCACCATTTCCTTCAGCTGGAGATGTGGTACTCTCCTCTTGGCCACCCTCCCACTGTGATTGTATCCTACCCTCTGCCCACTCCTGTGGTCCTGCGCAGTCTCCATGACAACCATACCTTCTCTTCCTCATCAACACACGCTTGCGCATCTACATCCTGACAACCATCTCTTTCTCCTTTGCTCCTTCACTATCCTAACTCCCTTCACAACCCAAGTTTCTGGAGAAATACTTTACTCCTCGTTTTCCCTTCTTTTTAAGTAGCAACAAGTCACATCCTGGCTTCTTCCCCATCTTCAATGAAAATGCTTTCCCTAAGACAGCAAAAGCCACGGGCAATGGGCACTATTTTGCTTTTACCTTACGTGACTTTTTAAAGTTTTGACCCAGCTAAACAAATGGTGCTTAGAAAGTTCTATTATGGTTTTTTAGCTTGAATATGAAAACTCTCTTTCCCTTTCTGCCCTCTACATCTTCCCCCCCCCCCCCCCCGCCCCAACACACACACACACACATATTCTAACTGATTACTGAATGACTATTGTGGTTTCTTAGTGACTCATCTCCAAAATCCCTGTCTCTGACTTCAATTTATCTTTTACATTTAAGACTGGCATCCTGGGTAACTTTGGTTTCCCATAACCTATGAAGGCCTTGACTAACACTCTTTGCTGTGGCTCCCTTTCATTCATTGCACTGCTACTGCATCTCTCACTCTGTTTTTTCATGTGTCTCTGGTCCATCAAACCCATGTCAACTGTTCGGAAGCCTTAAAACTTGTTCACATATAGCTCATGATTCCCAATACGATATGGGACATGAGAGACACATAGTTGAAACCAAGCTTAATGAATAACTGAGTGACTCAATACAATGGCTTTCTGTCATTCTGTTAGCAAACCTTGAGGTAATATTAGGCTACAAAAATCTTAACTATTTCTTATCCCCCCGCAAAAGTAATTATTCTTGCAATGTACTGTGACCGCACTGTAACAAAACTAGTTACAAAAAGTAAGTCAAAAAGAGCTAACCACTCAAGAACAATTTTACATTTTAAAAAATGAAAATAAAAAAATATATATTATTGATTGGGGAAGAAATCAAAATGGTAATTACAGAACGCTCAGAAGTTTTCCAGAATGATATTTCCATATTATCAAATATAGTGGCCCAAGCCAAAATAGTTATTGGAGGCGAATTAACTTAAGGGGAGTTAAAAAAATAGGGCAATAGACATGAAGAACTTTAAAAGTTATTAAGAAATTTATTTCCAAGAACAATTTTAGTCCAGACTACTTACATAGTCAAATTCTCTCTGAGCTTTAAGCCACAGAGAATCTTCAGGCTGTATTAACTTTCTCAGATCAAAAGTATCTGAAATTTAATACCCTTTATTTATTAAATTGAAAAAAAAAACCGATATAGCATAAGGGGAAATTAAAGACTAACTTCATATATGAACTGTTGACCCTAAAGATGTAAATACTTCAATATTACAAAATACATGAGCTAAAATGAGCCTCCCACGTGCTGGATTAAGAAATAAGCTTCTCATTTTTGTTAATTGGATGCTACTGGAGATGGAACTCAGGAACTCAAGCTTTCTAAACCAGGGCTTTACCACTTGAGCCAAATATCTTAGTCCTCTTTGCTTAACTTGTTTGTTTAGTTTGGATCTCCAAACTTTACCTCAGCAGGCCTTGAGATTACATCTTCTTATCTCTGCTTCCCAAGTAACTGGATTACAGGCATGTGCTACCCTACTCAGTTTTAACCTCAATTAAAAAAATAATAATAATATAGAGATACAAGAGTTTTTCTTATCATGGTAATCTCTCTTAAAACAAACATGAACATCAGACTCCATAATAAAATACTTAGTGACAAACTAAAATCAGAAAAAAGAAAATATCATGATCATTACTATCATTTGGCTCTGCACTCCATGTGGATCCATTGTAAGCAAGCAAAAGAAAGAAACTAAAGAACTATTGATAAATTTTAGCAAATGACAAAAACACTAAGTTAATACTTACTCAAATTTTAAAAGTTTTAAGTGGCAAATTGAGTGAATCTAACAGTTATGAAATAAAAGCATAAAATTAGCAAAAACTTTTTATACAGCAGTGTAAAATAGCAACAACAAAATTTCTAGGAATAGAAACAGACAAAACTACCTACACAAACATTTTTACAATGCTTTTCTGAGAAAATAAGGATATGTAATTTTTCTACACTGAAACTCAATGTTTTAATTTATATATGTAACCAAATGGCATAAGCAAAATCAAATTTTTATTTAAAAGTATAGAACACTGAAAAGGCTAAAAAAATTGTAGAGGAAAACGGCATTAAATGTAACTGTGAACTTAAATTAACTTGTAGGATGATTTTCATTACTTTGAAATTATGTTGGGTCATAATACAGCTTTGTATTGTGAAAATATTTTAATCATGATTACAAAAAGCAGACGCCATCAAGAAAACAAATGTAGTACTTCTGAATATAAAACATGACATGACTATACTCACTTTTAAATGTGTGCTTTTAAAATAAGAAGAGAGAAAGTAGACTACAAAGATGCTTAAGCTCCTTAGCCATCCACACAAAGAAGAAAAAACCACCGATCAGAAAAGGTGAAGCCTGCCTGGGGAGCTCAAACAGCTTCATCACTCATAAACAAGCAGACACATCTACACCTGACTCCCTCACTGTCTAGTCCTGGACCCAGTATTTGATAACAATTTACTGGAAATAGTGAAACTACCAGACCAAGGATGCAGGAAGATGCCTGTGCACCAGGGATTGTGTTCCTCGGAGACATTCACTTGAGTTTCTGTGTCTGAAGCATTCCCTTTGGTGGAAATTCAAAATGGTACCCATCCCCTACAGTGTCAAACAACATCATTTTCCTTTCTAATCTACACTTGTCCCTGAAGCTGCAGAACTCTAAGCCTTGTATGAAACCCTGTATTATTTACTAGACTCCCAAGGTGGTGACATAGCACCTCCAGGACAGCCTGAGGGACAAGCATACATCATGCCTCTTCCTTTTCACTTGTACGCAACACATTACAGCTTCAGCTCTGTCCCTTCTACCTCCTGTGATCTCTCAGTCACACACTTTCTGTTTTTTAACCAGTCCTGGGGGCTTGAACTCAGGCCCTCTGTGTGCTCCAGGCTAGCACTACCATTTGAGCCACAGTGCCACCTCCAGCTTTTTCTGAGTAGTTTTTTGGAGATCAGTTTCATGGACTCTCCTGCCTGGACTGGCTTCAAACTGCAATCCTCAGATCTCAGCCTCCTGAGTAGCTAGGATTACAGGTGTGAGCCACCAGTGTTCTGCGCACACACACACTTTTTGAAACTTTCTCTCTGTCTCTCTCTGTCTCTGTCTCTGTCTCTCTTTCTCTCTCTCTCTCTGTTTAATGGTCTAACATTTGTCTAAGTATCATGAGGAATTTTCTTTTACTCTTCCTTCTTCTTCCTTTTAAACTGACAAAGCCAAATACCCAGTTATGGCCAGAGAATGTGTTGAGTTGTGCTAGCTACACATCTGTAACAAATTTTTTTTTTTTTGGTCCGGTCGTGGGCCTGAACTCCGGACCTGGGCGCTGTCTCCCAGCTCTTCAGCTCAAGGCTAGCGCTCTACCACTTGAGCCACTGTGCCACTTCCGGCTTTTTTTTCTTTTTGCTTATGTGGTGCTGAGGAATCGAACTC
Organism: Dipodomys spectabilis; assembly: GCF_019054845.1. NCBI lineage: Eukaryota > Metazoa > Chordata > Mammalia > Rodentia > Heteromyidae > Dipodomys > Dipodomys spectabilis. The sequence continues at coordinate 14,317 of NW_024871414.1, read as the reverse complement.
AGGGCCTCAGGCACGCAAGGCAAGCACTCTACCACTGAGCCACCTTCCCAGCCCCTGTAACACATTTTTTAAAGAAGGAGAAATCTTCAAAAGCATCAGAGTAGGGTTTTAATCTCTAATACCCTTGGACAAAACAAATAGTCATCAATAAATGAAGGAATATAGTGTCTGTGATCAATGTATGGTGCTTTAAAAGTATGTGACAAAAATGTCTGCTCTCAAGTTTAATAATCTGAAAGAAAAGAACAACATGTAGAAAGCCATATATAAGTAAGAATAGCTACAGTACCAATAGGAACCTATTATGATATAATATATAACATTAATATCCTAATACTGTGATCTTAATAAAACAAGTACTCTCTCTGCAAAAATGCTAATTTGATTCTCATAACCATGGTCTAAGGACATGCTATGCCATCCAAGTAACCTTTAGTAAAGTTAATTAGCCTGCCCACAACTGTAAACGTGAGAGAAAGAGACAGAGAGGAAGAAGGAAGGCAAGAAGGCAGGAAGGAAGGAAGGAAAGGAAGATCAAGAGAGAAACAGCCAAAGACAGAGATGAGCGAGAGAGACAAGCAGATACAGATACAGAGAGACACATACCGAGAGTGAGAGGTAAACTCTCTCTAGCCTCAAGCCCTTCACATTGACTGTCCATTCCCTGACAATTTTAGTAGCCATAGACACTTCCATAGACTTGCTGATTCTCCTCAAATTAACTTGCTTACAGCCACACCCAGCACTGGGATCTAATTACTGACATCACAACAGTGGTTACCGTTAGTTATGTGGTGGAGGAGTAGCCTGGTAGAATGAAAGGCATTTATGGCATTCTTTCTATGAATAAATGCATCCTATGCTGTAAAAATATTTTGAGTTCCAAACAATCAATTTACATCTGCACCTTTGTTATATACTCCATAGACAAACTGTATAAAGATTTTTTTAAAAAAAGGACCATGAGATTCTTATCTCCAATGAACCAACAAAACCCTGGGAATGGAAATATGGCCCGAGTAGTAGAATGCTAGCCTTGAACTCAGACCCTGAGTTCAAGCTCTAGCACTAACATTCACAAAAATTTCATGTTTTATCAGCATCAAAATGAAATCTTAGGGGAAAATAAATTTCACTGCAGAGCTCCATTTTTTTCTCATCAGCTGTCCTATAACAAGACATGCATAAAAAAATTCATATGCTTAGACTTGTCTACAGTTTATTGTCAAGAAATCTCTGCATAGGTGTAAGAATTAAATACTTTTTGTACACAAAGTTAAAGGGGAAATGTACCTTAAAAATCACAAGAGTGGATGTTTTTGTGTGTGATGTGAGGGTGGTTTGTGTTTATCTCAAGTGCAAAAATGTAATAAAGATAGAAATATTCTTTTAAAAGAAAGAAGTCAAGTAGCCTCTGCCAGAGCAAGCCTCTACTCTCCCGTTTCCCTCCCCCATCCAGACTCTGTGGGACCCCTTCCTCCAGTGGCCCTACAGAAATGCCCCAAACTGTAGTTAAAACACTTCTAATTAAGAATAGACTTCCCCTTTCAATTCTTTTTTTTTTTTTTTTGGTCAGTCGTGGGGCTTGAACTCTGGGTCCAGACACTGTCCCTCAGCTCTTCAGCTCAAGGCTCATGCTCTACCACTTGAGCCACAGCACCACTTCCAGTTTTCTGATGATTAATTGGAGATAAGAGTCTCATGGACTTTCCTGCCCCGGCTGGCTTTGAACTACAATCCTCAGATCTTAGCCTCCTGAGTAGCTAGAATTACAGTTGTGTGCCACTGGCCCACGGCTTCCACTTTCTTTTTCCTGTCTTTCAGCATTTCTCTTTTCGTCTCTTTGTAAAATTTCATTCCCTGAAAGTGAATTACCCTCAGTACATTATTTAATTTGACTGCATGTTAAATGCTCACTTATAAATTAACTTTATAGCCATGTTTTTCTCCTAAAATTTTCCTTTCACCTAGTTATTTTCTTAGACTGGACCTCTATCATTGAGGCACACCTCCAGCTCTGGCTTTTTTGCTGGTTAATTATAGATAGAGTCTCTCAGATTTGTTTGCCTAGGCTGGCTTCAAACTTCAATCTTCAGATCTCAGCTACCTGAGTAGTTACTATTATAGACGTGAACTGCCTATCAATGCCTTTCACTAGCTGATATTTTTTTAGCTGAAGCTGGATTCAATAAAAGATAAGAAAGGAAATTTAGTATTCATGCCACAAAATACCTTACCTAGTATAATTACAATAACTCTTTCCTCTTCTAGTTTTATTTCAAAACTCTGTTTGACAACAGCTTTCTTTTTCTTAAAAAATTTTTATTATGAAAATACTGTACAGAGGGGTTACAATTACACGGGCAAGATAATGAGTACATGTCTTATCAAGCATTGTTGCCTCCTCCTTTGTTTCCCCTTCCCATCCCTTCCCATATCCTGCCCCCGCCATATCCCCTCCTGCCACCCCCACCCCCGCCAAAGTTGTAAAGTTCGTTTTCGACATAACGACTTGTACATCTCATTGTTGCAGTGCGTCCACCTGTATCCCTATTTAAACAATTTGTTTTTCCCCTTCCCCTCCACAAATTATACCATCATCAAATACAGTGAAACAGGGGTTATACCGTGGGGGAGGGACATACAAAGCAACAAAGAAATCATCTTATAAATATGTTAGAAACAATCACATGAAAGTAAAAACCATTTGAGTCCTTATCTTGGGGTTCATTTCACCTAACATCAACATATCTGACCTTTTCTGCTCAGTAGATGAATGGATCAAGAAAATGTGGTATATATACACAATGGAATTCTATGGAATTCTATATATACACAATGGAATTCAGAAAGAATGACATTGCCCCATTTGTTAGGAAATGGAAAGACTTGGAAAAAATTATACTAAGTGAAGTAAGCCAGGCCCAAAGAAACAGACAACAACTTTCATTCACCTTTGATGCTCTTGCTGCTATGAACCTCAGACTGGTGACTAAGTTCATCTGAATCTGAATCTTTTAAAAGGCCACTACTGTTTCCCAGGACTCTTTTAGTTCTTGAAAGGAAATTGCTTAAATTAAAAAACAAAATCTGAGGCTGCCTCTGAGTATTTTTTAGAGAATCACTTAGGGCACAAAGAATAATACAAGGTCAATTGTCACATCTGATTTCCTCTCTATTCTTTATCTATTGAGTTGGATTTCAGAACAGAGAGTACACATCTGACTCAAGGATGAATGAGGAAAAGTAAATATTTAAACAGATTTTCCCTAGTGTGCAGAGCATGAGGTGGGGTGATCTGAGTTCAGCAGAATCGTAGGGACGGGGCAGTTAGAGATTCCTCCTCTTCTGGTTCTCATGCGCGACCTCCAATCTCCTTCTGCCCCATCAACTGCCACCCACAATCACAGCTCATTTTCAGAGACACAGGGTGCCCCCAAGTCCTCCCAGCCTTTCTGGGTTCACACTGGGGCCCTCTGGCCTAAATTGTAAGATGATGCTTGTGTACACTTTCTAAATGAATAAAAGAATGAGTGAATAAATGAATGATTGCATGAAGGCACAAATAAGGAATAAATGAGTGAATGGCTGAATTAGTGAACAAATGAATAAATGAGTACATGAATGAACAAGATGAATCAAAGGACGAATGGATTCGTGAGTGAATGAAAGAACAAATGAGTGAATAAATCTAGTGACTGAATGAATGATCAAATGAATGAATGAGTGGAGCAACTGAATGAGTGAAAAAATGCATGAGTGAATTAAAGGCTGAATAGTTTTTTACCTGAAAGCCATAACCACAAAACTGTATTTAATTTTGATGCCATTGTTATTTTGGTATGATATTAATTTGATAGCAAATCCATCTGCTCAAAAATGCGGATAATGCTAAACAACTTCAATGTTCCAGTCAATTGCTTTTGCTCTCCACTTTAATTATTATACAAACCCAGCTAAATAACTACAAGTCCTATTTTCCAGCCTTAATGCCAAAGGACTTGCTCAAGTTTTAATCCAACCCCTACAGCTTCTAGCTTATGAATCTGTGAGCCCGGGTTATTAGAGCTCATTTCCATATTTTTAATATCCTTTCCCCTTTTATCAGTCACTTCATTAAACCCAGCCACAATGTACACTGTATTTACCCACCTTTGGGCTGTCGCCTCAGTGTTACTCAGATCTAAGATTCTTAGCATTCACTTCCTGGGAGAACACAGACAATGGAGCCCAGTGGGTGGGTGCCCACTGAAGAATGAGAACATAATATTACTGTAGCAGAATTTTCTTATTTAGAGGTCACTGGGGGCAAAGTAAGAAAACACTTTTAACAACACATCAACAGAAAGTAGCAGGGAAAATTTCAGGTATTGCCTAATGATCTAATTTTAAAAGAATGTTCTCAGGACTCTGCTTTGTGCTTTCCTTTATTAGTGAAAGGCAATCTGATCATTTATGCTGGGGTAGAACATTTCAAATTGAGGGATAAGAACTGAGGGAGAGGCATTGTGTCCTTACAATAGTCCACAGGAGGCCTAAACAATCTTCAATAAACTTCTCAGTTAATGGAAATGAATACAGGATAATGAGAAATTCATGCTGCAGGATGTGAGCTAAAGTAACTGCAAGAATTGCAACCTAAGAATCTTTGCTGGGAAGATGGATTTCTGTCCATTTTTTATGGACTTTTATTCTAAGTAATCAGAATATACTCAGGGTCACATTGAAGGATTCCTAGAAGAAGCATTCCCATGTGCTTTATATTTTACAAAATATCTAAAATATAAAAGCATCACATGCCCAGTTTAGCAAGACATACATAGGAAGAATTTAGTATCTCCCAATTCTATCCTGTTGCACCTTTCTGAGATAACATAGTTTTCTATATCCCATATCAATCTATCAAGATGGAAAACCATATTTCATATATAGGACTATACATATATATATATATATATATATTTTTTAAAAGCCCATTCCACTATAAAGTGATTTTTTTTTTCTGGTGAGTCCTAGGGCATGAACTCAGGGCCTGGACATTGTCCCTGAGCTTTTTTTTGCTCAAGGCTAGCATGTTTTTGCTGGTTATTTGGAGGTAAAAGTCTCACAAGCTAGGTTTGAACTGCAATCCTCACATCGGAGTCTTCCCAATGGCGAGGATTACAGACATGAGCCCGCTGTGCCTGGCTATAAAGTGGTTCCTATTAGCGTATCCTAGTTGTACAAGGGGAGGGCTCATTATGGCATTTCCATACATATACACAAGGTACCCTGTCAACGTCAGTCCCTTCATCATTCTCCCTCTATTCCTCCCTTCTTACGATACTTCAACACGTAGGGGACGGGTGGCTCACACCTGTAATCCTACCTGTTCAGAAGACAAATCAGCATGACTCTTATCAGTAAGTAGCTAAAAGAAAAATGTCAGAACTGGCTCAAGTGATAGCATGTTAGCTTCGAGCAGAAAAAAAAAGAGTGAGAACTCAAGGCCTTGAATTCAAGCATACACACACACACACACACACACACACACACACACACACACACTTCAATAGATTTCATTGTCTTATTTTCATATGCAAATAAAATACTTCAACCATATTCACCCTCAATCACTTTCTCTTTAAATTGATTTTTTAAAATAATGAATCATGGCTATACATATTGGTTCCAAAGTCAGTAACATAGACTTGATTTATTCTTTTTAATTGCTGAAATCAACTTTACAGTATAGCCATGTCATAAGTTATTCATTCTTTTAAAAAATTAATTTAGTTTATTCTTATTATAAAGATGATGTTTAGAGGGATTACAGTTACTGTAAGTGGTAAATTAAACATATTACAGGAATCCTTTATAATCCACAAGCTCAAGCCATTTGTGGAGCACAGTAATTTTATACTCAAGTCCCAATTAAATAAACAAAAAAGGGAGGGAGGTATGTCACTAGACCCCCAAAGAACAGATAGCAAGGGCATTATATGCCCTTAATTTTGAAAATTTAAATTTTCCATCCAACCCTTCCACAGCAGATAAACATTGGAAAGAGCTGGAAAAGTGCCAATCTTCATGTCAACCTATATGGAAAGATGACACTGATAATAACTGGAAACCCAGAACCGTCAAAGTATGGGGCCATGGTTATGCCAGTCCACAGGTTCAGCCGACATCTGGCTACCAGCCCGGAAATGAATTGGAAATCATCCAACATCGAGGAGCCTCTGGAGGAGTCCCTCAAGAACATGAGGGGTAGCTAAAAGCCAGGGGAGAACACGGGAACCAGACTTGCTATCATTCCCACCTGGGGACAGATGAAGAAGCTTTCCCGAGAAGCTGAGAGATGCTTAAAGGACCATGGACAGGAAATTAATGCAATGTCTTTGTGAGGATGATGGCATACATTCATACCGCTAGTGCTTCTCCCTCAGTACAAGCCTCTGTTTGGGGGATTCCTATGCTGGGTAAACCATTGTACTTGAATTATACTGTGATATGTAACAACTTAGAAATGGGAGCTCAGTGTGCCTAAGGGAAAAAGACTTGGCATTGGCTAGTCTTTAGAGCACACTGGCGTTCTAAAGAAAGATTATTCAGAGCCTGTTGCCGGAGGCTCATGCCTATAATCCTAGCTACTCAGGAAGCTGAGATCTAAGGATCATAGTTCAAAGACAGCTCAGGCAAGAAAAGTCTGTGAGACTCTTACCTCCAACTAACCACCAGAAAACAGGAAATGGTGTGGCTCAAGTGGTAGAGCGCTAGCCTTGAGCTGAAGAGCTCAAGGACAGTGCCCAGGCCCAGACTTCAAGCCCCACAACTGACCAAAAAGAAAGAAAGAAAGGAAGATTATTTGGGATTCAGTTATGTTGGGAGAGTGATACCTCTCTTACTTGGTAATTTGACCTGCCAAAAAAAGGAACGCATAAAACGTGATCTCCCCCAAAATTGTGATGATAAACTTGTGCTGTTAAACACTGTCGATACGGCTGTAGCAACAGCTTTTGTTCTGGCTGTCTCTGGACTTAGAGTAGGTGTCCAGAAGGAACTCAGCAAGCTGGCTTGTATTTTCAATAAAGTGACAAATATCATAGCTATAATTTTGGAGGAAATAAATCAGGAAATGAAGGAGTTAAGAACAAGAACTTTACAAAATCAAGCTGCCATAGATTATTTGCTGTTAAAAAAAATCGTTTAGGATGTGAACAATTTGAAAGATTGTGCTGCTTTAACATAACTGACAATTCCCAGAATATTCAGAACCAGTTAGCACTGCTCAAAAAGGAGTTGGGAAAATTAAAATATAGTCATAACTGGGGACTCCCAGAATGGCTTCCCTGGCTTTGGCTTCTTCTGGGCCCAATAGTTTCTATTCTGGGTATCATCCTGTTGGCTCCCTGCCTATTTCAATGTATATCTTTTAGCAACCAACATATGCTGGTTCAAATGGATACAAAAATTATGCTTTCTCAAATAATAGAAAAGGAAGAGTTGTACGAGCCCAAAAATCCAAGCTGTGAGACCCCGAAAGGATTGAGAATAGGAATGCCTTCTCGTAATACACTTTCAGAACGCAGAGATTTCCGGGAAAGGTCGGTTAGTCCTGACTTAATGGGAACTCAGATTCTACCCTACTCCATGTGGGAGCCTAAGGGTAGACTTAGGTTTATGCAAATTGAAGGCTGTTTATTGTTTAGCTCTCCTTTCCAGAATAAGGTCATTTACCACTTGTATACAAAATGTTGTATACAACGTTTGTACTTTACTTCTTAGCACAAGATCAATAAAAACCTTGGCTAATGGAACCTTGGGATATGTTGCCAGCGGAAGGCTACAGGTCCCCTGGTACCCCAAACCTCAGTTCCATGGTCCGGTCTCCATTACTGTGTTGCTACAGGTGGCTGCGGATTAAGGAGCACAGGGCAGGTTGCCACAAGGCCCTTCTGAGCTCTCTTCTCAATGAGGCCCCAATCTTGTCCAATAAAAACCTGAACAAATTCTAACCTAAGCTCAGGTCTAGCAGCTCAAGGCCCCATCTGTAAGTTAACTCTAGTCCCTCCCTAAAGTGTCTGCTTGAAGACACTCAAGGCTGCCAAGAAAAAAAAAACAAACCTCTTTGTTCCAGATAATCCCTATTTCAGGCCTCTGTCTTCCAGTTTCTGTGGAAGGATAGAATTTTAACTGATATCTGCCAGTCAGCAGACACAGCTGGCCTGAGTGGATTGGTACTGACCCTCTTTGTAACTTTTCCCTCCTGACTCTCCTTGGCCTACTCTGTCATGACTTGCCATCTTCCCTTCAAGTCTTCTGGTTCACTCCTATGGAAACCAAAGTTGAGTTCAATTCATGTTGGACTTGAGAGTATTGCAATGTTTTCTGCTGACTACAGTCTGCTCTTACCACTATAACAGATGACTAGCTGAACACTATGTATTCCATTATTTTTCTCCAGACTAAACTAATGTAAGTGTAAAGGTCATAGGTTTCAACAGTCTGAAAAACTTGGAGGGTCTCAATAATAATGTGTGAGAACCACTGAGACTTCACTTAAGAATTGAATCCCACCCAGGTATATTTATGCAATCATTTACAATGATGTTTGCTTATTTTTTTTGTCAAGCATAATGATGGTTCGCCCCCCCCCCCCCAAGTATCTTAAGTATCTTAAACTCAGTTGACTAAAATTTGTCAAAGTGCTTATTCCCAGTACAAAGGATGACGATATAGGTTTCCTTCATGGGTCTTATTATATAGGAAACAATCTCTCCTTTCTTTCTTTCTTTCTTCCTTTCTTTCTTTCTTTCCTTTTTTCCTTCCTTCCTTCTTCCCTCCCTCCCTCTCTCCTTTTTTCCCTCCCTCCCTCCCTTCCTCCTTTCCTCCCTTTCTTCTTGCAACAGGGTCTCTTTAGGTAGCATGGGCTGGCTGAACTCACTATGTAGCTGAAATTGGCCTCAAACTGCAATCTTCCAGCCTCAGCCTTCTGAATGCTGGGATCATAGGCATGTACCACCACACCTGGTTCAGGTGGAAGATTTTAATATTAGATTTTGATAAACTTAAGTATGACTATTAGAACAAAAGAAATAGAGTTATATAACAACAAACCATGAGAAGGGAAAAATTAGAATAAAGAAAACTTGAAAAATCCTAAATATGACAGAAAAAGGAGAGAAGATGAGAAAAAGAATAGTAATAGAAAAATAATACAGTAACTCATGTGTCACAGTGTATAATCTCACATTAAAATGTAAATACTATTACTAAATTAAAAATAGAAGCTTGTCGCAATAAATTCAAGTATAGGTCAAGAAGATCACATATTTCTCCCCAACTATTTGGGGAATGAGTTAAAGGCAAGCTCTGTAGACCAAAGATAACAAAGAAAACTGGTTCAGTGGGAACTGGGGAGTGGAGAAGTGGAAAAGGAAAAAGAGGTGGTTTACATGATTTTTTTTTTTTTTTTTGTCGGTCGTGGGGCTTGAACTCTGGGCCTAGGTGCTGTCCCTCAGCTCTTCAGCTCAAGGCGAGCACTCTACCACTTGAGCTACAGCGCCACTTCCGGTTTTCTGGTGGTTTATTGGAGATAGGAGTCTCACGGTCTCTCCTGCCCGGGCTGGCTTTGAACTGCGATCTTCAGATCTCAGCCTCCTGAGTAGCTAGGATTACAGGCGAAGAGGTGGTTTCCATGTTGAAGTTCCCATGAAATTGTCTAACAGCACCCAGCTGGGGTACTGAAGATCAAGCACCCCTTCCTATACCAAATGGGACCTTCAGGGGAACTGGGGGAGAGGTAGTATAGGCACCTCCAACTCTTCTTTTCCTTGGGACCTTAAGTCCTTCCCTAAATGGTAGAGCTAGAACTCTTCTAAGAAATCTGAACTAAATTTAACTAGGCCAGATGGTACGATTCATCTGTTCTTTCATGGACTCTGCAAAACTGGATAGATGGGTCTAATCAATCTTATCAGGAAAACAGATGGAAAATTCCTTCCAGAAGTTAATTCTTTAGTCTTAGGCCAAAAGGAGGGCACGTGGCAACTGCATGCTGTCTCCATTTGGCAGGACACCCTCGACCTCTATTGGTTTTACATATGGCAGGGGCTGCTGCAGGGAATTGTGGGAAAGACACTGAGAAACTACCAACATGAATGTAGTACACCGCCCCAGCCCCTCCTCGCTCCCAATCATCTCGGGAGCTGTGATTCTGTCTTCCTCCATGGGGTGCCAAAATAGAAAATGTCATAGAACTAAGGATCGAAATACATGACTTCTCGTCCCAACTCTGCCTTACCCCATGGAGGGGATGATGAGTAAGGATCTGTACCATCATCACAGGTCTGCCTCTGCCCACCCTGGAAATCCATCAATGGCAATGGAGTTTTTGAGAAGAAAGAAAATAATACAGAAATGGTACTCTGGAAAACCATTCTCTGTTGTAGCAATGTAAGGTGTGAGCACGTCTTACATCCGTGAATCTTCATCTGCCTCTGGTGGTGTCTTCTCCTCCAGAAGCACCTGAGGGGTCACAGTAGTCATCTAGGACACGGTCTCCTTGATACTCCCACTCTCCTCCACCACCACATTCAACCCTAATCCCATCTGCCCTTCCTACCTTGGCCTGAAAACAGGAAAACACCCCAAATTGGACCCATCAGGGTCTCTGTCTTGTGTCAGCCCTATTTGAGCACTGTAAGAGTAAGCTCTGGATTCAAATGGAGGATTTTCTAACCTGAAGGTCCCTTCCCCATAGTTTTTAAGACACAAATCACAGCATCCTTCTCCCATGGCCAACTTAGAAAAAATAAATAAATCTACAACTTATTAGCAGTTGAGAAAATGCCTAGAACATTCTGAGAGGTGAGAGGGAGACAAGGGCTAGTACAACTGCAATTAATTTCCAAGTCTTAAGTATGTCTGCCTTCATCTGAGAATCATTCATTGTACAGGGTCCCTCAGTGTAAACACCCCATCTTTACCCTCAAGAGAATAAACTGCTAGAATTGAGAGAGAGAGAGATCTTCTCCCACTTATGCAAAAGCCACTTGATCTCATTTTAATGGGACTTTATTTTTTGTATCTTTTTAAAATATTTTTATTATTATTATCTTTAAGTAGTTGTACAAAGAAGTTCCCATTCTACAAAACAGTATATGAATACAAGGTATCTGACAACATTGTCACCCATCGCTCCTAACTTTGATGGGACTTTAGAAGGAGACATAAGTATATGGACCTGTGTGGTTAGCAAGATGCTCTTTATAATATTCTTAAACCATGTTGATGTCTCTGACCCATGGGTTATATTCACTTCTATTCTTACTGTAGGCTGTCTACTTGGCCAATTCCTGCCTGTGTTTTATATCAAAGACCATCCCTCTGCCCATACTAATTTCCTTTTTCCTTAGTACAGATTCATAACAAAGAGAGAAAAAAGTGACCATCCAACTTCATGTCAAAGTATTAGCGAATAAGTCTATTCTGCTCTGGAATATTATTTTCAAAGTATAACTTTTGTTCATCTTTGTATGCTTGTGATTTCAAAAATAAGACATATTCACCATAAAAATCCTTGTGTTTATTTAAGTACAAAGAAGAAAAGTAAAATATACTCTAATATCACCTTCCTTTTTATTGTGGGCATATGTATATGGTAACCTATCAATAGTCCCCCAGTGATACCATCCACACTGAACCAGAGCTGATCATGTAAAAGTGTACATGAAAAGTGAGAATGTTTAACTTCCTGCCATTGATGCTTTTACCTTGTTGATCGGGTCTCTGACTCTGAAAGGAGTCAGACACTATGCCGTGATGATTTTACAAAAGAAGAAGCTCACTGAGAGAAGAACAGCAGCCCCTGGCCAGTGGCCAACGCTAACTTTCTAGCCATAGAAGTGAAGGGCCTTAAAGGCAAATGTCAAAGGTTGGTAGCACAGTACTTTCCAGAGCACATTTCCTTGTAGAAACATTACCTCGAACAACTATTCATGCATGAAAATGACTTTACAAAGACTAAGGAATCCCAACGAGAGACAGAAGTAAGGAAAGACACTGAAGAGACGAGGTGGGAAAAAAGACCCATTACTTGCATCGCTGCTCTGCCAAACCCAGGCATCCGCAGTATGTGGAGAGATGTCCTCCACATAACTGAGTGCCTGACTTTACTGCAGACCTCAGCATGGGCCCTGTCCCAGTGAAGCCCAGAACCAAGAAAGCTGAGGCTTCAGAAGAGCACCAAGGACCAAGCCTCCAACTCCACTTCAACACCAGGCCAGCCTCCATGGCTCAAGACTGGCACAGCCTCAGATTTAAGACTCACTGTAGTACTAGGACAAACTCCAGGTCCCATACACAACCAGGCTCCACCCTAGCCTAGCTGCTAGGCCCAGTCTCCATGGATGCAGGTTCCAGAAGAAGCCCAGCATCAGGCCAGCCCTGTGGAATCAAGCCCATAGTTTGTCACCAGACCCATCCCAGGGCCAGATGACTGCGTACAAAGACTTAGATTTAAGGCCAACCCCGCTACCAGGTTGGACCCTTTCGATCCAGAATGCAAATCCACCCCTGCAGATCAAGCTCCTGGCCTGCCTACCCACTGACATGGACACCTGTCTGGTATGCCCCTGGTCTGAGCCAAGCGGCTGACAGACTCCACCAGGAAAGTTACCCAGATCTCTGGATGGGCTGAGGACTTTCCCTACCAAAGCTAGTGTGCACAATTATACACACTATATTGAGCTACAAGAAATAGATCAATTCCTAAAAATATAAAACCCTCACAAGACCGAATCATGATGAAACAGGAAATCTAAAGAGATCAATAGCACATTCAGAGATCAAATTAATTGTGTAGGGTATGTATGAACCTGAGGCTATTCTATGGTGTGAAAGAAACCAAGCCCTGCATGATCTTGTTTATATGTGGAATCTAAAAATGGCCAACTCATAAAATCGGAGACAAGACTAGTCATAGGTAGGTGGTGGATGGGGGAATGGAAAAGATTTGATCAAAGTTTCAGCCATGTCGGATGAACGTGTTGTAGCTCCCAAGTGAATAAAAATCAGTACAAAAGGAAGAATGAAAAAACTATTGTTCCTGAGTGCAATAGTCAGCTTTCAAGGTCCCAACTCACTCTCCTCTTTGCCAAAAACAAAACAAAACAAAACAAAAAAAACAAAACTGCCCCTCATCAAGAGTAGTCTGGTTATTCCACTTCTACACACCTAAATGGTGGATAAAGAATTATAGCCTAAGGCCAGTTTAGGCCATTTAGGTATGCAGATTGTGTTCAAGTGTTTGAAATCAAGAGCAAGAGATTTACATATTTATACAAGGGATACTCTAGGAGCTAATGGGCATTCTTCTACTTTTTGTGCATGGTGGCATGTGGGGAGAGAGAGTAAGAGGAAGACAGAGCAGAGAAGAAGAAGGGAAGCAAGAGAAGGGAAGAGGGAGGAGGAGGAGGAGGAGGAGGAGGAGGAGGAGGAGGAGGAGGAGGAGGAGGAGGAGGAGGAGGAGGAGGAGGATGAAAGACTGTGGGCTCTAGGTTCCAACAGGTGCAGCCCCTGGCCCTGATTGGCTAGTCTCTGCAGAAATGACCTTCACTTCTTGCACTCCCATGAGTAACTCCCCCCCCCCCCCGCCCCCCATAGCAAAGACTAGCACTCTGACTGTATTACTCTTCTTTGCAATTTGGCTAAGACCCAGGCAATTTATAGCCTTTCTCAGATTTTTCCTCTAGCATGTAGAACATTCAGTGTGTGGAGAGAAAGAGGAGTCCCTGAGGGAAGGAAACCAGCTGGAGGACTGCTGAACAGAGTCCAGGAGTAAGGCGAGAAGGAGCAGGAAGGGAAGCAGCAGTGATGGGAATTGACATGAGCCACAGTTAACAGGAAGAAGGATGGACCAGCAAGAAGGTTAACGGGCGGTGAAGGACACCTAGAAGATGATATAAGGCTCAGTGACGCCATTGTAGGGAACACCCAGCAGGGTGGACACAGGAAGAGGACAGCATTCTTTGCTTTGTTGTTGTTGTTTTGTTATGCTTGGAAACCCATTTACCCTATTATTATGAAGGATATTGCTAAGAATACAAAGGGAGAGATGAATGTGGAAAACTACGGGGAAGAGGTACAGAGTGTGCATGCACCTCTAGGCACCATGCACCGATCCAGAAGCTCCCTGAGCCCTCTTCGGGGATACTTCATTGAAGTGAGCAGAGTAGAAAAATATTTAAGGGGGTGATTAGAGTGGCTGCCAAGGAGGTTACAGTTGCTAAAGAGATTAGTTTTGTTAACCAAGGGAGGGGGGAGATACGGGATG